>NW_015622516.1:2963069-3477446 GCF_000836115.1 Exophiala spinifera
CCCCCCCCCCAACCCATTCCTCGCCTACTCCGTACGAGACATACAGTGAGGAAACCTCAGGCACTGGATGTTCTAGGTTGTCTCTGTGTCAACACGCGCCGGCAGGGATGCCTGCTGAAAGGGATTCGTAGCCGGGCACACAAGGGTATCCTGCACGGTACGAGCAGTTGAGCCAATGGTGGGAAGCTCGGGGCGTTTTGGCCGCATGCATGAAAAGCGACAGGGAAAAACGTGGCAGCCACCAACACCGCATCGACCCGTCAATGCGAATTAGAAAGCGTGGATCAGTAGATACTGACAGCATTTTGACAGGCCTGGCCAGTGCCATGATTCAGCGAGTCCACAAGCATCCCGATTTATTCGCTCCACCCTGGCCTTATCGCAGCAACATTATTAGACTTGGAGCACGCAAGTACGAATGATCTCAGCGGGAAATAATGAATATTTGTACGGAGTACAAGAAGTGTGGCTTAAGCTGAAAAGATCTCCGGGACCTGGGTAGAGCCTGGAGCGCAGCCAAGAATAGGGGGGCTACAAGCTCACCGTCTACAGGGCTCATCCCGGCTCGGGCGCTGGCAGATGCAGCGACGTGCATATGCATTGAATATCTTCTCTTGCAATCAGGTGAAAGACGAGTGGCATTCTGACACAGATTGGTCCACACGGTGGTCAATAATGCTTTGACATTGCAGGAATGCGTCCCAGCTCAGACCAAGCCCTGGTTCCTAGAATGGCCAGCAGAGCCCGAGCGTCGGGAATCATATCTGAATGTGCCATCCAGGCACAGATACGATTAGCTTGGGTTCTACTGGCCTCTACTGAGCTGGTGGAACCACCAGCGCCAGCACCGTTCATGCAAGTTCAACCATGGCCTCGAAGGCCTGCGGGCCAAGCATCCAACTGCAGGGCACGCAGCAATCAGAAACCAGCAGCCTCCAACTAGTTGGATTGGACGGCCGAACGACCACTGCAGCTTCAAGGTGGTGGTGGAGGCCGCGAGAAAGGGGTAAACAACCGGGGCGATGAAACGTGGCTCACTAGGCTGTGCAGATGGCCTTAAACTGGGTTTTGCTCGACGCCCGATGGGGAATCAATTATGAGGCAGCTGACCAGCAGGCCAATTTGCGAAAGTCTTGCTGATTATGGCCCAGATGTTTGGGAACCTTGCAAAACAGCTGGAGTTCAGTTGTCTGGGCTCTACAACCTCGCCATCGTCGACATTCGTACTGAAGAAGAGGAGTCTCGGCCCCCTTTCGAGGCTAGTGTTTCCGTGAGAAAAAGGACTCTTGTCATGTTCAGGTACAAAAAGCCATCATCTGTGGGAATGCCCGGCGCAAGAGACAAGACTCAATGCTGGCGGACGGAATGGTAGCAAGCATCTTCGGTGGTCCCGGGTCTTCCTTCTGCCTCTACCCGTCATGCTGTGGTTTTAGATCAAACTCTCAGGCCGGCGATGCCATGTGCTCGGGCAAGGCGATAAGCCCCCAGGCACCCTTCGAGAAGAATCCCGGGCGATGCCTCTTTGAGGTAGCTCGGCTCTAAGCGTGAATGGAGGGCGAGACAGGGACGACAAGTTTCAGAATTGGCTTCTTTAACAAGTTACAAGTACCGAGGGTTTCCGTTGACCATGTACAGTACAGTACATACTCGTATCCGCACGGAGTGCGTGGTCCGGAGACGTAGGGCCCCGGCATACGGTGCTTTTGTTGTATGAGCGCTGACGAACGAAGACCATGGTTGCTGGTGTAGACACATAGGTACATACGGCTGAATATGTAGAATCTGAGGGAATGGACCACCTCCAAAGGGAGCTTTCCAGTCTCCCACGACAGGACGAGTGTGACTATGTACAGCACTGTATTTATGTCTTCAGTGCCGGTGCAGTGGAACAGTCCGAGCAGGCCCGGCAACGACCATGTCAAAGTGACGAAGTCGCCTTCGCTCATCGAGTCGACCCATCGCATCCCATCCATCATCCCTGCTACTTCCGCTCCCATCCCACTCCCGCTAAGTTCTAACACAGCAAGTGGGCTTCGCCTTGCCAGGTCCCTCAGTCTAGAGGCCCCTGCACCACGCCAAAGAGTCTCCTCGGCTGCCGACTTTGCAGGTCTCTACCCTTAACTTAATCTGACCCTTGACCGCATCCCTTTCCTTTGGAAACTCTCACCTCGTCTCTTACCCCAGGCCTGGTGATTGACTGGCGGTGACCTTTCGGTAGGACTTTTGTTCCTGTCTATCCTCCCTCTGTACAGGTGTCGAACATTCCTCTCGCCATAACGCGGACGAGTGCGACGTATTCATTGCTTCGACGACCTATTCCGTTGGACTCTGTGATCGACCGGTTCGAATTGCCAGATATAAGTCGACGCTTCGGCTCTGTCTTCACCCACTGTCGCCTCCCACCCTCGACAGCGCTTTGCCACCACTCGGTTCCGATCGCTTGTCATATTATAATAACAAGAGCAGAGATCTCTGGACTCCGACTTTGACATCAGGAGTCAGGAGTAGTCCTTACGCCGGGTTCTCCATCCTACGATTCATCGATCTCCCACGTGTCACCCACGTGTCATGCGTCTCCCATAAGATTTGCATTGGTACGAGTAGGAGTTAAGGCTTCTAATTGGGAGTTCCAACATCCCCCTTCACTGCTTTACCTGGACTCTTGCTTGTTCCACAATCCATCCTATCGCCAAAAAAATTTTGACAAATTCCTTCGTCCCCCTTCTTCACCTTGCAGGCAGGCCCAGAGAAATCGCTGCATCTCCCGCGGCAAGCCCCCATGTCCCATCAGTCACCGATCGTGAAGCAGCAGTGGAGCCCCTGAAGCCATTCACGATCGCCTCTTCACGCTCATGGGCAACTCTCAGGCTAAACCAGTCATCCTGACTGATGAAGGTATGCTTCAACCTCAAGGATTTATCTCGGGAAGCTGATCATCTTCATAGTAAATCTGAACCACTTCCGTTTGCTGAGGGTTGTTGGGAAGGGCGCTTTCGGAAAAGTTCGAATCGTCGAGCGCAAAGATTCCGGCTTGACCTTTGCGCTCAAATATATTCGCAAGGATGAAGGTGCATTTCACCCCATCCCCTATCTTCAGAGCCGGTCGAGGCTGACAAGTGCTAGTCGTGCGATCCGAGAGTGTTCGGAATATCATCCGGGAAAGACGGATGCTCGAACATCTGAACCATCCATTTTTGTGCAATCTCCGATATGGCTTCCAGGACGTCGAATATTTGTATCTCGTGGTCGACCTGATGAACGGGGGTGATCTTCGCTTCCACATCCAGCGGAAAGCTTTCACCGAGGACGCCATCCGCTTCTGGATGGCCGAATTAGCTTGCGCCCTTCGATATATCCACAGTCAAGGAATTGTCCATCGAGATCTGAAACCCGACAATGTGCTACTAGATTCCGAGGGTCATGTGCATTTGGCAGATTTCAACGTTGCTTCTGACTTCAAGCCCGGCAAGCCATTGACCAGCAAGTCAGGCACGCTCGCATATCTAGCCCCAGAAGTGTTCAGAGGTTCAGGGTACTACAGCGAGGTGGATTGGTGGTCATTGGGGGTAACAATGTATGAATGCGTATATGGAAAACGACCATTTGAAGGCAAAACCTATGAAGACCTGGCCGAGTCCATCTCCGCAGGAAACCCACATTATTTTGTCACCAAACCACCAGTGTCGATGCCGTGTCTGTCAGCGATGACCTCTTTGATTGAAAAGGACCGGCGGAAACGCATCGGAGCTACCGGATTTGACACATTCACCTCGCATCCTTTTTTCCAACCCATAAACTTCGACGCACTTGAGCGAAAACAGATACCCCCGATATTTGTGCCTTCCAGCGAGAAGACAAATTTCGATGCGACATACGACCTGGAGGAGCTCTTGCTTGAGGAAGCTCCTCTAGAGGCGCGGGCACGGAAGCAGAAGCCAAGAGCCGAGTTGCGCAACGACGCCACGAGTCGAGAAATTCGAGAGGACGAGCTACATCGGATGATAGAGACCATGTTTGAGCCGTTTGATTATACACTGGCGAGTTACGAAGTGTATGCACCAGCTCCACAACCGAATGATGACTGTTCACTAACGCTACCTAGGCCTGCAGCAGCAGCCGTGGCTGGGACTGTGCCCGAGGAGCATGTCCACCTCGATACTACACAAACCGAGTCCAACAGTGTACCGACCTCTCCAGATGGATCGCCGCCGTTGTCGCCAAGTGCCGCCGTCACACCTCAAAGCGAAGAAATCTTCAATCCCCTGGAGGACACGAAGCAAGCACCGCCGCACACGCAACAGCAGATTGGCCGGCCAGCGTCTTCGTCGAAGTCCTTCAGTCGGCCCTTACCGCCACAGAGACCGATGGCAGGAACACGACAGCTGAGCAAAGGCGGAGGAGTGCAAATGGTACTGGACGAGACAGGTAGCTGGTCCCAGTTGGCTGACCAGACACCGCCCGGTTATCCAGACGGGGGTGGTGGTGACGCGAGCGGCAAATACGATAAAGGAAGTGGCAGCATGCTTGGATTCTTGAGCAGAAAGAAAGGCAGAGATCGAAGTCCAAAGCCCAAGGAGGCTGGAGTTCTAGGTAAGATCGGAGCGAGACACATCATCAACTAACCCATGGAGCGTTCCATGTGCGAATGATGCTTTCTTGTGAGCTGCCGTTGATTCGAAAGATTGCTGGCATATGGAAACCAAGGCTGGTAGGAGCCGGCGTCTGAACGACTGG
Source organism: Exophiala spinifera (assembly GCF_000836115.1). NCBI lineage: Eukaryota > Fungi > Ascomycota > Eurotiomycetes > Chaetothyriales > Herpotrichiellaceae > Exophiala > Exophiala spinifera. Next base: position 2,967,804 of record NW_015622516.1, read on the forward strand.
CGATCCCTCGACAGACCGGAGTTGTTTTCATCGATACCCAATATGTTATGTACAGTTGCATTGCTTGCGGGCGATCTGATTAGATGGTCGATTGATTACGGAGCAGAATATGATTGAGTCCTGGTGGCAGGACCAGAGCAGACACCACCAGAAACGCCCAGTGAGTAGGCAGCTAAGTGTTGTTATTGTACAAGTACTCGTAGTAGGAAGCTGTGTTTAGACGATACCTACCTGAGCAAAGGGAGACATGTAATATTATTACGGCAACAGCAAGATATGGGCGCATGGTGCTTGTACTGTACTTATCAAGAGTTCCATAGTGATAATCAGCAACAACAACAATAACAAACAACAAAAACGGAGTATGGAATGAGCTCGCTCGTCCTCTGTGCAGCTAATTTCTGGTACAAGGTGGGGGGAGTGAATCTGGTTGTTGGGAGAGATTCTGTTTGGATTGCGGTTGCTCGGGCGGCGGCAAGGCTCGCGGTGGCTCCCCAGGGCCGTCTAGGGCCGTCTAGGGCCGTTTTCAGGCCGCCTCTGGCCTGCTATTGCTGCCCCCGGGCTTCACTAGGGCCAGAAACGAAAGCTTGGACAGGCCAGCTCCGGGCTAAGCCAAAAGTGCCGGGAGGAGCCAATAACATCCAAACGTCAACACGCCTGCTTTCTCTGCCATTCCTGCCTCCAACCTCAGCTCACGTCTTTTGCGATCCTCTTTCTTTTTGCCATACGCCGGCGAACTCTCTTCTTCCGTGTGAGCTTGTGTTGTGTCTTCAGCACATCTTCATCCTTAAGCCTGTCCTGTCTGCCAGCATGTGCAGCTGTTAGAAGACCATCCGTTTGGTCTAAGATTGTCAGAGCCGCAGCACGCGTCGCGTTGTTCGGTCTGCGTACCCCTCCCTGCCATCCTCAACCCAGCACTTCCACAACCAGCCCTCGAGCTCGAAATATCCTTATGAATGGCAGCTGCTGTATTCATACCACCCTCGCCCCATGATCCCCTTGCTGAAATGGCCAACGTTTCCCGTCGAGTCCCTCTGGCAAGCCTTTCGAACGCCACGAATTCTCCCCATCGGCCTCTCACCCACAGCGGCTCCAAGCGGCCGAGGAGTCTGGCCAATGTAGCTCAGCAAGAGAACGAGCCGCCACAGAAGCGTCTGGCCGTGGAGAAGAATGCAAGGGACGCCGGCAAGAACCCGGCCACGCCTCAGAGGCAGTCGGGCCCCAGCATGCCCGAAGGTCGCGTTTTTGACCGAGGGAATGGTGAATCTGGATCTACAGCTTTCCAGAGAAGGCTCGTTGCTGCCCGGGAGAAATCTGCTGGGCTTCGGATTACGAAGAACGTTGAGTCAACGACCAAGGAAGACAGCATCCGCGCCTGGCAGAAACATTATCGGAAACTCTTCCCAAGCTATAGCTTCTACTTTGATGGTGTCTCGGAGGAAGCGCGTGCACGTTTCCTCCGACAGATCACGGGCCTTGGAGCGGTAAGTCTTTTCATGTTGTTGTGTGGTGCTCTACTAACGATTCGGGCTATAGAAAGAAGAAAAGTTTTTCTCCAAAGCGGTCACGCACATCGTCACGACGCGGCACATTCCTGCAGACAACGCATCTCACCATGACAACGCCCAGCCATCTCCGGTGGAAGACCAACCCCAGACCATTAATCCGTCCCTTCTGGAAAAGAATCCTCGTGGGCACGTGTCGGCCACTACAACAAGACGCGATGGGATCAACCACATGGACATCTTGGTCCGAGGAAAAGAGATGGGAATGAAAATATGGGCGGCGGAAAAGTTACAACGTGTACTCGGTTCGATACTGGGGGACGCAGGAAGTCATAGCCATCTTTCTCGGAGCACGACACATGGCAGTCGAAACCAGCACGAAGACCTGGGTCAGGTTTTGAAGCACGAGAAGCTGGCTGCTTATTCCGAGCGTGAACAACCCACGCTGTCTCTGGTGCCGTTCAAGGGGCCTTTCATCTATGTTCACGACATGGACGAAAAATATCGACCGACGATGGTGAGGGAGTACGCCAGGGTCACTCGCCGATCAGATGGGGATTGGCCACAATTCCGCTCGGCTAGTGTTGGCAAATGTCCTTTCGTAGAGGATCCAACCATGAAGAGAGAATTGGAGCAGGAGCAGCGGACAAGAGCCAGAATGGTGGCCATGCAACAACCCCAACAACCGACGCAGCATGTTCCTCGCACAAGGTCACATGTTGCCGTGGAGAAGGCGAGCGTTGAGCCTCCTACACGTCGTACAAGCCCCCGTAAAGCCCTGCAGACAGTCCATAACCCAGCTGACGTACCTATGGATATGGACTCCGACCGCAAGAAGACTGGTGCATCTGCTCACGAGCGACAGCCTTCGTTCCCACCAATGCCCGATCGGCCTTTTGAGTTCGTTCGGCCTGCTCAGCTACAGATGTCTCGGGAGCCTGCGGCATCAGGCATACAACGGTCCAATCTGACATCGGCAATTCAATCCCAGATGATCTCTTCCACAGCTGCCACCGGAGTCAAGGCCGGGACCAGCAAAGAAGTGCACCAGCAGTTGAAACGACAGGTGTTGGAGCGAACTCATACAGGTAGCCTGTCGGTGGGCTCAATACCGTCGTCGCATCGGATGAATGACCTTGCTGGTGCTCTCAAAAACGTCCGAGCCCCGGCACCTCAACGGGCGGCCAAGAGTCGTGCTCAGGAAAAGCTAGGCGGTATTCAAGAAGAAGACGACGATCATGCAGATGACCTTTCTGCCGAACAGGCTGCTCAGCCTAGCCGGCGGAAGAAGATAGTCAAGAAAGATCCAAAACCAGGATACTGTGAGAACTGCCGAGATAAATATGATGATTTTGAAGAGGTAAGAAGCGGACCATGTCCTCCGCTGGATGTTAGGCTAATCAAATGCAGCACATTATATCACGCAAGCATCGAAAGTTTGCCATGACACAATCAAACTGGAATGAACTTGACGCCCTTCTTGCCAAATTGCAAGCATGACTTTCTCCAGCGACCAAAGCGACCATTTCGAGGAGTTTCTAACGGGTCGGGCGGTGCCCCAGTCCGATGGGAGCGTGCCGACAGCACCAACGACAGCATTTCCGCTCACTTTGAACATGAACATTGAATAGCCTTCTGCATTTTAGCGGCAAGCATGACTTATTCTGAAAGCATCGACAGAGCACAAAAAGAACTGTTAATCCACGAAAAGTAGAAGCAGCAGAATCAGGCGGGTTGGGGATGGCCTTGGACCCGTCGTCGTACTGCATAAAAAAGACTAGCATGATATTTAATCCAAGCAGCCATTGGTCTGTCAAGCGAAGCGCTGGTACACAGCGGATGAGACAAAGGGACAGACGACATATCGAATGAAAGGACTTAGCGATTGTACGCGTGTTGATGATGCATAGGGATATTTGGTTGCGCGGGATTTACTCGTTTTTCGCGTCGCAATGAATGGAGTCTGGGCTCGCGATATTGATATTGATATTTTGATTAACGAGGACAAGAGAGACACTTTTTTCTTCCTCCGTTCAGTCCTCCATAAGGGAGTAAGTCGATAGCGCCTCTGGCCAAGTTTAGTCTTGCTGTTCTGTACAGTGTTGTGCCCTGTGGCCAATATGTGTCGTTGCAGTTTACGTATATGACGGGTGTCCAGGATAGTCTGAGAGACACAAGAGATGTTATTATCTAAGCAGAAATGGAATGTCCGGATTGAGCAAGTTAGTTGCCCGATGCGGAGGAGCATCATCGTTTTTCAAGCGCCAACATGACATGCACAAGCGCCCTGACTAGCGTCGCTTTAATGCATGACCCATTGCTAGTGTTTGTTTTTGGAGATTCACTTACCACCATCGACCTACTTATTACTACTGCACATCTCACCATCACCCTCGAGATGCCTCCTGGGTAATGCGCGATGGGTTTCCCTCAATGACATGCACGGAGAGACAGCTGAGAACGATCGTTTGTTCGACTCCGACCGGGCGCAGTCATGGTTGTTCGATTGTTGCGGGCGATTCATTATGTGATTGTGGTTTTTATTTTTCTTGGGTTTGGAAATCATCTTTACGGTCCCGACAACGACAACCGCTTCCGGCACCCGGTGTCCCTTCGACATTGTGTACCTGTCGCCACTGATACTGAGATGCTCAATTTTGCTCGATGACTTTTCTTGTTTCTGCCAAGTTTCGTCGTGGTACGGAAAGGGAAGAGGAGACACAATGAACAAAGCCCGTGACCGGCGTACTTTCAAAATTCCTCTCGTCGCTATCCTTTTTGTCTCTCTCCTACTCTTCTGCCATGTATAAGGACCTGCGCGTCCGTTCGAGGCAAGAAGGGAGGAAGAAAGAACCAAAGAGGGACAATGAACAGGTCAAAGTTTTCCTTCGAGTCCCCTGCTTGGTTTCCCCTGTTCGTCTGTGTCCGAGTCCGGGTCCGTGAAGTGCAATTCAGTTCAGTTCAGTTCACTTTTCTGGTTTCGGCAATTCTCACCTGTGTCGTTTGTTTTCACTTGGATAGTTCAGCCCCCTCATCTACCTGACCTACCTACCTCAACAAGCTTTCCAAGGACCTACCTACAAAGGGTACTCGTTTGGGTGGGAAGTTCACTTCTCACACCATACCCGTCAAGAGTGTTGTTTCCTGTCATCGACAGAGTGTCGGTCTTCGATATCTACAAAACCAGGTGATATCCTCTTACCGTCTTTCCGTCTATCTATTTGTCCCTCCGCAACAACGATCATCGAATACTGTAAATCGCTCTGTGACCGACCGACCGAGCGAGCGAGCAACCGACCGACCGGCAAACTTTGATAAATTAAATAGCATCGTGATCTTCTAAGGAAAGAAAGAGAAGGAAAAATGGCTCCGAGAAGAAAAGTCCCGGTCGAGGATCGCCCTATCTATGAACGCGCACCCTGGACGAGAGATCCGGACAAAGTGACACGGCGAATACAAAGATGGAGAGCGAAGAAGTGGTTCGACGCCACTGCTGAAATGTTTGCTTTGTCGAAACCCAGGGCTGGAAACGACGATCGCGAAGACGTGTTTTGGGAAGTATGTCGCTCCGAGAGCCTCAGGAGCATCTGAGCCACCCGAGCACTTTCATGAATGGGAATCAAGTTTGTATCTCGAGAAAGTTAGTGCATGTGGCTGACCGTGACATCTGTCTTAGTGCACCGAAATGTTGGGTCGTGGATCATTCGGGATGGTAGGAAAATGGACCAAGTTCGATTCTAGGGGAAACGCTGTTGAGGTATGTGGTCCTTTTGCGAATCCACAAACATGCACGTCACGATGCCCCGTGGGTTGGATTTCCGTTCTGATTTAGGAATTCTGTATCGTCATGCCTTTCTTGTTTGCTAACGCGCGCGCGGGCCTTTGAGTCCGTTTGCAGCATATCGCCATCAAGCAAGCAGAGGTCATTTCAAATTACGACGTCGACAGGAGAGGTAACTTTGACGTTCCTTGGGAAGCACGGATCATGATGGAACTCTACGACCAAGGGTGCGAAAATGTGACGAGACTGAAAGGGTTGAAGCTGTTCCCTAAAGGCGCTCAGTCGCGGAACTGGAGGTACTATGTCGAGTACTACAAGTACGGCACCTTGCATGGTTTGATCGACAATTACCTTGCGTATAACAGGGGGAACCCTAGGTCTCAGTACGTATCGCCGCTCAGCACAACCACCCGTCGTGTGCGAAACCGGGGGAGGAAAAAAGCAATGCTTGTTTACAGATGTTGACTTGAGCACCTGACTTGTTTGCACAGGAAGCGGGTTCCAGAGGAGTTCATTTGGCAAGCGTTCCATGAACTGGCCAGAGCTACTTATCATATGCGCACCGTCAAGTTTGGTGAGAATTTTGCTCCGCCAGGAAACGATCAGTGGATCCTTCATTTGGATTTGAAGCATGAAAACAGTACGTCCTTTCCCCAGGGTCGCGCTTATGGCCTCTCACCCACTCCCCCCCCCCAACCCCAGAGAGGAAGAATGCCGATCCTACCAAATCGATGAGTTTGATCCTGGCTAACCGACGTGGTCGACGTCTGAATTCCAAAAAACAGTTCTTCTTGGTACCGCACCCGCAGACGAAAGGTACATGCCTTACCCAAGTTTGAAGGTCGCGGACTGGGGGATGGCGGTGTGTACGAGCCGGCAAGATCCAAGCAATAGTGTCGGCTGGAGTCGACATGGCACAATCTGTTGGTTTCCGCCTGTGAGTTCCATCCACTTCAGTCATTTCACTCACTCTCCCCAGGTTCTGTCTGGCTTTGCCACCTGATCTTCCCTTGTCCTGCCCTTGCCCTTGCCCTTGCCGTGCACCGTCAAACTTTTTCGGGAGTCATCATGCAAAAGCTACTCGTCCCTGATGAATTTCTTGCGAGCGTGGATTTTAGGAACAACGAGACGACGGACGCTACGGCCGTAACTGGCGACGTCCCACGTTTGGATCACGGTACGAACCTTACGAGATGTCCCATGTGATATGGCAGGTCGGCGCAAACATGTACGGACTGATGTACCTTGACCGGCACAACCGCGACATTGACGAACAGATCGACCGGCACCGACGCATGGAGGAGGAGCTCAGGAAATGGGACTATTCCATCTTCCGGGGCCTGAAGAGTGGCGTGTACAGTCCGAAATTGACGGCCCTCGTCGAGGATTGCCTTCGCGTCGATCCCCAGAGAAGACCCAGGGTGAGGGAACTGGCCCAGCGTACGAGGGAAGGCCTGGCGCCGTATCTGGCGAGGTGGCGGCAGACGGGACAGTGTCCCGGTTTGTTGGTCAATACGGTTTAGATATCTCTTGTAGGATGTAGGAAAAGGTGCTCCATTCGCATCAATGATTCGAGACGGCAGAGAGATGTGTGTGTCTGTGTGTGCCTTGGGGCGAAAGTGGTGAGGTCTCAGGTCTGCAAGGGGGTGTGAGTAACTTGGGTGTTAATTACCAAGCTACAAAGGCGGCAAGGCTGCAAGGCTGACGCCAAGGCAAGCCACATGGATCTTTGGATCTTCACGCTCGGTCAACGTAGAGCGCATATGCGATCGTTTTCTGGGGTGTCTACGTTCGAACTTCCCATTCCTTTGTCCTACAACCTCACTGCCGACATAACCCGGTGTCTACTTCTCTGAGGCATTTTGTTCCCGTCCCAGAAGAAGAACATCTTTCCGACACTATCCTTCTACGGCTTCACTGCTTGTCGAAGGGTGATATGGCCGGCACTCAAGTTGCCATCATCCCTTGAGCTGGATCTCGCCAACCATTCTTGCGAACTTTTTGTTTCAGCACACCAAAATTCTTTTCCTTCGACGCCTGGACGCCTACTGATTCGTTCTCGATCCCGCTTCACCCTTCTATCTCCCCCGCCCTCTCTCTCTCTCTCTCTCTTCTACGATCCCCGGCTCCTCTGTCGTTTCTGTCCAGGTCGCCATCATGGAGGAGGCAAAAACACTCATCAGGACCGCGGTCCGCACGTTCTTCCACCAGCCCCGGCAGATCCTGATCGTCGACGCCCTCATGCTCCATTCCGTGCTCGGCATGGACGACCTCTCGGTTCTCCTGTCGGCGCAACCCAAGGACATCCGCAGCCTGATGACGCCGCTCCGCAACGCCCGACTCGTGCAGACGCACTCCCGGGTCGAGGTGCGCGTGGGGTCCCAGCGCGGCAGCCCGCGGGAGTACTACTACTGCCCGTTCCACCCGGCGATCGACGCGATCAAGTACCGGATCGCCAAGCTGCGCAAGAAGGTGGAGGCGCTGTACCAGCAGGACGAGACGAAGCGCAAGGACTGGCGCTGCCCGCGCTGCAAGGCCGAGTACGACGAGCTCGCGATCCTCGACAAGGTCGGCGCCGACGGGTTCTACTGCGACCGGTGCGGGAGCACGCTCGTGCAGAACGAGCGGGCGGCGGCCGAGGACCGCGGCCACCACGAGAAGATCCGGCGCGTCAACGACCAGCTCAAACGCTTCGACGACATGATCCTCAAGATCGACCGGAAAGACGTGCCCGAGAACGACTTCCAGAGCGCGTGGGAACGCAAGAAGGACGTGCCCCGCGAGCGCGGCGGCAAGGAACAGGGACAGTACGTCGAGATCAAGCGCGGGGACGCGAGGAACCTCAAAAAGGGCCCCGAGATGGTCAAGGTCGAGAACCTCGCCATCAACCTGACCAGCGGCGCGGAGCACGACAGGGAGGAGGCGGAACGGAAAGAGGAGCGCAAGAGGCTGTTGGCGAAACAGAACCAGTTGCCTGCGTGGCACACGAGTAGCGCGATAGGTCCTGCTCCTTCTTCGAACGGTGCGGCCGTCAAGGTCGAATCGGGCACGGGTACACCGGAGTCGGGCACCGCGGACATGGTGCTGCCCAAGAAGGAGGAGGACGACGAGGACGACAAGAAGAATCTGAATATCATCACAGATGGGGCGGCAGCGACGACGACGGCGGCGGCAAATTCCACTCTACAGGACGAAGTCGCGGCGTACATGGCCGAAATGGAACGCGAACGGCTCGAGGCGGAGAAACGGGCCAAGGAGGAAGACGAGGAAGACGACGGTGACGAGGACGACGATGACGATTTGGAGTTTGAGGATGTCGACGTCGTAGGCGGCGTCGGCGGGAGCGGGAGCGGGAGTGGGAGTGGGCTCGGCGGAGGAAGTATCGTCGGCACCCCGGCCGGCACCGGCGTGGACAACCCGAGGCCGGTCAACGGCGTCAAGAGGGAGTTCGACGACGAGAGCGGACCGAGCAGTGACGCCAACACACCCGTCAGTTTCGGCGGCGGTGGTGGTGCTGCCGCCGGTGACGGAGGACGAGGAGATCACAACAAGCGGGTCAAGTTCGAGAATGGAATGGCTTCTGCTGCTGCTGCTGCCGCCGCCGCCGCCGTCAAGGTCGAGGGTGGCGGTGTCGGTGTCGACGGCAATGGCGACGGCAACGCCGATTCGGACGAAGACGAAGACTTCGAAGATGCCATGTAGGCAATTGATTGGTACTTTGGCACCTGCTGAGCCTCAGGAGGTAGTACATGGATTTAAAAGATAAATGGTCGTTGTCGTTGATTGATTGATTGATACCTATGCACCTTGTCGTCCTAAAAAAACAAAACACCCACATATCAAGAAAGAAAAAAAAAAGAAATGCATAGCTTATGGCCGGAATGCCCTTGCGCATACGATGACGACCATTTCCTGAGCAGTTGCATATACAAATATACGCATATATACTGTGCGGTATTACTATACACTACAAGGAGGGGGAAAAAGGATAATTGACTAGAAGCAGTACAAGGACGAGGACAAGGACAAATACACACCCCCAAGGATGTCTCGCTGAATCAATAAAAGGCACCTCCTTCGCCGGAAAAGCAAAACAAGCATCGTACGCGGACTCCTTCGCCGCCTTCTTAGACCTCGAGCGTAATAAGCTTTGCAAGTAAAAGGCTTCCGTGAGAGACATGTAGTTTCCACTCAATTCGCACGTAGAAGATGGCGGTGGTGACGGTGAGGGCGACCGGTGAGAAGAGTAAAAGAAAAATGATTCGAAATCGAGAAACTTGAACAGTAGCGCCGCGCCGCAGGTGAGCTGAAGATAGGGGGATAAAAGGAGCCAGGACGAACAAGTGATTGCGTATAGGACAGTGAGTAGGCCGCTGGAATACTGTGCAGATGGCCTGTGGGAGTCCAGGATACTCCAGATAGAGGCAATCCCAGGGAAACCCAGGTGATCCAGGACAGCTTCGTTCAAGTCTTGGTGAAAGGCAACATGGAAAACAAGAGATCCTCGGGTTTGGCCGTCTGCGTTCTTGATGCCCTTGGTTCGGAATCCGCGACTGTCGAAAGCTCCGTCTGGATCGATGTTCAAGTGGTGCCTTGTAGAAGTCGAAAAATGCGTGACCCTGCTGAGGGGGGATTCCAGGCTAGAGACTTGCACCATCATCTCTCGTGGGAACACCTCCTAGACAAGAGCAGGTAATCAGACCGGGTGCTGGTGATTCTTTGAAATGGTCTTCTGCCCTCTTCAGTTCCGTCGTTCATGTCCTCGCTGGATGAGCTCTTGCACTGAAGCATTCAATAAAAGGTCACTTCTCGTTTCGCTGGGTATTCAGGCATTCAGCCAAGTGGATCCAAAAGCCATGCTTGTGTCCTGTCCGCGCTGATCTGTAGCGTCAACTCGCCCAGTGCGTACGGCGCACAGCCATGGCCAGCCGTCGTCGGTTTCATCATCTGCGAATCTGCATACGTTCACGTATTGATCTCCATCTCCATTTCCACCTCCTTCTTTGCTGTCGAAATTACACTGCATCTTCCGCATCATGCTGCCCACCCTCAATCCAGCCCTGCTCTGTTCACCTGAACCTTCGTTCTCGCCGTCAAGATGTGTCATACCATATCACTGAACTCAGCTAATAGTCCCCTACCACCTCCTTTTCTCAGGGTTCCTCTCCAAGATATGACCTCCGTCATCTCAAAGCCCGTCGTGTGTGTCGTCTTGCCTACTCGGGAGGTTCATCGTCGTGCTTCCTTCCATCGATCGCATCATCGGCCAAAGAGCAGACCTAGAATCCAGCCGCCAATCCAGTAAATGAGCAACACGGCAACAATAATGATGCCTGCCAGCTTTAGCACGGCGAGTTTATCACCCTGTTTCGCCATGCGTGTCAGCCGCCCCGCGGATCCTCGTATGCTGGTGCTCATGTTGCTAAAGACTTCGTTCGTATTATCTAGAGTTCCTTGAGATCGTGCATTGTCGTAGATGTCCAGCGTGATGTGTTTCAGCGCCGACGTCTTCTGGGAGAGTGAGGAGAGGAGGGCGTTGTTTTGTCTTTATTTTGTGGGAGCCATGTTAGCGACACAGATAATGCCTGCAGGATATGGCCGAGCGATGTTGAGAGCATCAAGAAAGTCACAAGGACAGATGCACATTCTTACGTAGTCCTTGTGCCTTGTTGGGTCGCCCGAACAGCTGTTCCGCTCGAGACGATGCAAAAAAGGGGGTTACTTACTCTTCGCGAGCGTATGCGTCGGACATCGTGACAAACGATTATGCGGTCGAAACGTTGAAGACACTCTGGGGTCGAACTGTTGATACAGGATCGAGGGGTGTAGGTATGGGTGTTCAGAATGAGATTGAGAGAATGCGAGGCCGGCGTCGTAGGTGGCAAGACTTGGATTGCGACAAAGGCTATTTGTGGCGGTGAAGCGATGCTATCGGACAGGATACCAATACCAATATGTATTGACGCACTTGTGTGAATTGTAAACAGCAAATGCAGGAAGGTGTCGAGTCGGTAGATGTGAGTATCCGGCGGATGCGATGATTGAAGCACGGAAAGGCGCAGGCGGAAAGAGTTGGTCCAGGTGTCTGTCTCACAGTGGCTGGCGAGGCTGAGTTCATGACGTCCAACAAGGCTGAATGTTTGTGGCCCAGTTTCATTGCCACTTGGTCGGGATTCCATCACAACTACGAGCCTCCTTCTATGTAAAACGAGGGAAGAAAAAATTAGGTTGTACCATCATCACAATGGTAGTAAGCAGTGTATTCAACTACCACATGACGGCAATTACCACGATATATCCCTCCCTAGATGGACCTCGAACTCAGGATTGAGAATTCCGCTCACGTCCACTCGCTATGCTGCTAAAGAAAACTCGACAAAGAGTAGGGACCGCTGCACTGTCCCTGGAGTACATTCCTGCATGAAATTTCGCTCAAAGAGCAAAACCCATCTCCAGGCAAGAGACACACCCAAATGTTTGCAAAAGAGTAATATTTCCTCGTAGAATCTTACAGAATGCAAAATATTACCACATATCGTCGTCATCGTCGTCCAGCTGGGCTCCATATTGCCCCTGCTGCTGATGTTGTTGTTGTTGCTGCTGCTGTTGAGAAAATTGGTATTGATTGTATCCACCTCCTTGATATGCTGATGCATCATTCTCCACCGACGTTTTGCTGCCTCTCGAAATCGGTCTCGAACCAGAGCCATTGCCATAATCATATGCTGAGGTATCACTCATTTCCTGTTGCGCACCATATGTTTGTGGCTGCTGTTGGTGCTCCAGGGCCTGTTGGTGTGCTTGCTGCTACCCAAACGTCAGTCGAAATTCGTAAACATCAACAACCAGACTTACCTGTTGATACCGCTGATATTGGGTAAACTCGTCCGGCTGCTGGTCTTTTTGCTGTTGTTTCCTCTGCTGCTTCGCACTTGTGGGTAGGTTCATTTGGGGATGCATCTGTTGCACCTTTGCCAAATAGCTATACATGAAATTACTCAACAACACCTGGGAGTGTAGAGCTCGTCGTGGGTTGGCAAGTTTGATGTGGGCCATACGGTATATTGCCCTTTCTTCCAGTATCGAAAATCGCGTCCAGTTGTAGTCGATGTCGGGTCTTAACTCTCGATACGGTGGTTCTGGCGACAACCCACGCTCACGAGCCTTCTTGGAGTTGCTCTCCTTGTCTCCTTTGGCCTTCTTTCCGCCGAATATTGTAGAAAATATACTTTCTTTCTCCTTCTTCGTGTCACTACCGGATGATTTCCGTTGACTTTCCCTTTTCCGTTCTTCATCGAGCTTCAGACTATCACGATCGAGGACGAGACTCTCGCGACCTTTTCCACCACCATCGATGGAAGCCTGCAAAACATCGAGTCTGGTGTTGTCGTGCTGTTGCGGTGGCTTAGCAATCTTGGCCTTTGGTTTCTCACTTTTCTCTTTGTCGCCGTCCTCTTTGCCCAATAACCAGCTCCACGAAGATTTCTTCTCTTCCTTCTTCTTACTCTCTGCACGTCTGTCCACAGTTAGTGTGGGAATAAATGACAAATTGCTGGTATTGGTATCGTTTCCTGGGAGAGGCGAAGGCTGCTCAAGGCTTTGCGTTGGTCGGGTCTGTGGAGGCATGGCATTCGGTGCTGGCGGAGATCTCCCAGGGAGACTCGGTAGTGAACCCTTGCTTGGCATAGAAGGCCTTTGAGGAGAAACGTTCCGAGCCTTGTCTTCGCGGGATGATACTCTTTCAGGGTGCCTGACCGGTGTCTGCATGGAGGATGAACGTGGAGGTTGAGTATGCGTCCATGTTTCTTCAGGAGGTGGTGTTTCAACGATCTGGGGCACGGTTTTTCGTTCAACCGAGGTGCTCGATTTGGGAGGCGATTGTGGTGCCGACGAAGGGCGTTGTATTTCTGGCATGCTCGATGTGCTGGGGGGCCTCGAAGGTTCATCGTCTCCAAAAATCGAGTCGAAGGTCGAAGGGACGGACGAGCCAATACTAGTGTTTGGTGACGCATCACGTCCTGCTGGTCGCGAAAAGTTCATTGCAGCACTCCGTGACGGTGCTTGTGAGGCCGAGGGATCTTTAAGTGTTAGCGCGAGATTGGCAACGTCTCCAGAGGTAAAGTTAGGAATTGGTGGCATCGCCGGAACATTGGTTTCGGGCGACTCAGGCCTGCTGCCTGACGGACCACCACTGGCAGCTCTCCTTGCAGCTCTTTGCGCGTAGGTGCTGCGATCGGCTCCTCTCCCTTTCAAACTACCGCCACGTCTGTATGTCGTCCTCGTCGACCTCTTAAGGCTGGAACCGGGTACCGATGGCAGTATAATGTCTCCTGTATCGTCCTCCACAGGTTTGTCAAGTTCCACGTTTGACAAACCTACAGTGTTGGCCACCAACGTCTCCAGCTCCTGTAGGTTGGGATCTTGCGGAGTGGACCGTCGCGATTGGGACTTCTTCCTTTCCAGCCTATCTGCGCCGTCCTGATAGCCTATCGAGCTGTTGATCTGCCGAGACAGCATGGACTTCTTTCGCCTCAAACTAGGGTTGCCCCCTTCGACACTTAACGAGCTTGATCTGGACGACGCTGGTGAGCTAAAGGCAGATAATTCACCCGACCTGCGCCTTATCTGCTCGGCCTTGCCCTCGAGGAATGTTTTGAACTCTTTCGGTGCCAACTCGGGATGTAGACGGGCCGGAACCCAGAACAGTCGCGAGGAATCATCTTCGCTAGAGGTGGAGGATGGCGCATTGGGCATCCCAGCGGCGCTCAGCTGTGGCAGATCCGGGTCATCCGCAGCGCCAACATTCATTGACATCCTCCGCAAAGCTTGTAGATTGCTCAACTCTTGCGCCAATCCAGCGGGACTTGATTCATACTCGATATCGTTCAGAGGAAAAGAAGATGTAGCCGTGTCGGACGGTGACCGCTCTCGAGTGCCCATGGGAGGCGACGGGGACGATCGGTCTCGGTCCCATGATGGGTCTTGTACTGAAGGGCCTCTAGAGAGGCCATTCGTGCGCGGCGCATCATGTCCATTCGTGCTTCCTCTTCCTGGCAGTTGCTTCCGCGGTATAGAAGTCCTCCTTATGGCTCGGTTGTTCTCCGTCTGTATGCCATTGACAACGCTATGCGTATTGAAGTTGTTGTGCTGATGCTGGTTTGCGCTGTGATTCCGGGCCTCTTGGTCGAGATCGTCGTCATCGTAGAGGTAGCCAATGGTTTCGGTGATATGATGGCTTTCGTCGTTGATAGATAGTTGTGGGAGATGCCCCCTGCGGGCTGCGAAGCTCGCGCCCGTGTCTCTACTCCGCGATGAAGTCTAGAGCCAGCACGGTGTCAGCAACAGTCTCTATCCGACGCTGGGAATCTAGGGGCCGGACGCAGCACCCCAAAACTTTCCACCGCGTCTGCAGGCTTCTCGAATAAGGCCGCGTCGAGCAATTAGAGGGTATTCACGAACCTTCATGGGGCGGACGACCCGGCTTCCCGCTCCTATTGTTGAATCCGTGTTGACTTTATTGTGATGATGGGCAGGCCACAACCCTCCCTCCTGGCCCGCCTCCTGCGCGTAATGGCCGATCGGTTGCTGCTCCTGAAGACAGTCCTGCAATCATCGGATTCGGGGTAAACGGTAGGAAAAGACCGGGCAGTGGACGCAAAAGGGGTTGTTGGTCAATCCGTGGATTGAGGGAGGTGGCCGGATATCTACAGCGGTGACGATGGGCTGTTCATTTGGCAGTCATACAAGGTGAGGGATCGAGTGGTGACGGTGTGCCATGGCTTGTCTAAGGCTTCGAACAAGCAATGTCAAGGGAGTGATACCAGCATGGTGAGTGGTCGAATCCTCGACGCCTAAAACAGGCTCATGGATGGGCACAGTGGCAGGCCAGAAGCCGCGCGCCTGCTGGCCAATCGACGGCGGACGGGAAGAGACAGCCTACTAGCCACAAAGGAAGCTAACCCAACCCATCTCGAGGCCGACCAAGACCCTGACAACTTCAAAGGACGAGTACCCCTGTCACGCTGTTTGTCAGGGCGGTCGATCCAGACAAAAATGCACCCGGCTTCTTTGGTGGCGTTCATCCGGTGCACTACGACACCCTGTTGTACAGTACAGACACGGGAGGGGCACGGTGCAGTTGATCCGGGGCCACAGCCTGTGTCCGAGCACTTATATAGACACACCTTGTGTTACGCCTCGTATGCTTCTTGTATTACGACTGTCTGCTGGTCTATGGAGAAATGCTCATGCCGCAATAACCATTCATTGTCTTCATCTCGTCTGGCAATGTCTTCCTCATCACTTCCCGCACTCCGTATATATCGTGACCAATGCATCCGTCTCACTAACCCCAGGGATTGTCAAAGGGATCCGATGCGCCTCCAAATCCACCACCGCTGGGTTTCGCTGGTCCGCTAAAAGGGGTCTGGGTCGTCGGTGCGGAGGTCCATCCTCCGAAGTCTTCGTCTGCCGTCACCGTCGGTTGCTGAGAAGGCTTGTTGCTCGATGACATGGGAGCCGCCCATCCGCCACGAATGTCGTTGGCTGTTATGTGAGCTGGTGGTTTCCCCAGTTCCACTTTGGGCTGCGCGGGCGGTGCGGGCGCCTGGTCTGGTGCTCCCCAAGGACTGCTGTCATTGCCAGAACCCCATGGGTCAAACAGTGCAGCATTGTTTTGTGGCGCCGCTGGTGATTTGAATGTCTGTGGAGCTTGTTGTGGCGCGGGCATAGGTGCAGAGGAGGTGGAAGAGGACAGATTGAACGGCGAGCCTGTGTTTGCAGTGCTGGTTGGAGCCGAGGCGACGCTTGTGCTAGCTGGCTTAGGAGGCGATGCAGGCATAGAGCTTGCAAACCCACCAAAGTCGTCGGCTGCAAAGAGATCGACTGGCAGAGACGATGTAGATGGTGCTGGCCCCGCCGCAGGCTGGGGTGCCGATGCTGTTTGCGTGAACGCAAAGTCCAAGCCGTTAGACGCAGAAGTTGATGTGACGGTCGGTTTGACAGCAGGTGCTTTCGACGGTACAGAATCGAAGAAACTACCGCCACTCAAGGGAGGAGGCGGCGAAGCGCCAACTGAGGGTGTGGGTTTTGGCCCCGTGCTCGTCAGGCCGCTAAATGCAGAAAAGGCTGAAGATGACTGTGGTTGCGGGGGCGGTGATGTGGTTGTGCTGGAGAAGCTCAGTCCACCGAAAGCATCAGCCAAACCACCGAAAGCGCCTTGGTTCCCCAGAGGCGGTGACGCCGCACCTCCCATTGATGGTTGGCGGTCATGCTGGGTTTGAGCGGGTTGTGGTTTTGGGGCGCTGGCATACAAGGACAAGATAGAACTCTTGAGGTCCCCTCTGCTGTTTGCTGATGATGTTGGATTTGCAGCTGCACTAGATGGTCGTCCAATCCCTGACGGCGCGTTCCCAAAAAAGTCCAACCCTAACAGAGAGTCTTGTGGTTTTCCTGCGGGTTTCGCAGCCTGTGCAGGTGCTGGTGCAGGTGGCGCAGTTTTTGTCGGTCTCGAGTCTGCAAAGTCTGCAGTGCTAGGTCTGGCTGGAGGCGGAGGGGCGAAATCATCGAACAGGTCGACGTTCGGCGCTGCACGCGGTTGTGGTGGTCGCGGCTGGGTAGCAGTTGCTCGCTGCGAAGCCGACCTCTCAATTTTAGCCTTCTCTTGAACAATATTCAGCGGCATGTCGTCTTCACCGTCATCTAAGGTGGAAGGATCCGGAATAGGGCCATCCATAACCCATCGCTTAGACTCGTATTTTGTGCGGATGAAGTTCTCGATCTTCGCTTCAGACGGCACGTGTCCGGGTGCAAGTTTGGATTCCCAGTATTTATTCGCTCTTGAATTACCCCATTTCAGGATACTCTGCAGTTGTTCATCGGTCCAGGCATCCAGATCCACCGACTTCACTCGACTGATATGGGTGCCCATGCCTCGATGGATGCCAGAACATCGAATACAGATAAAGACCCCCAGGTTCCAACTTGCCCATCGTGGGTGTTTGTTCCTCTTGCAATCCGCGCAGATCTTGTTACCTTCGAGCTTGACAAGAGCCTTGAGGGTTTGGGCATTCTGGGCTGCGCGGTCGGCAGGCGCCCTTCGAGACATCAGGAACGGGTCGAGGTGCACTGAGTAATGAGCAGAAGTTTGGTTCTGGATTGAGAGGCTCTGAATGAGTGTGGAAGGATCTGTGGCAGAAATTGGACACCGTTGCGCAGTACAGTGCAAAGTCAGGGTGCTGACGGGTGGACGGCTATGAGACAGACGTCAACTGCGATTGCGAGTGTTGGAGACCGAGGATACTGAAATCTGTAGAGCTCCGAAGAGGTAGTGAAATGGATTGTAGATAGTGCTTTGCTTCAAGAGTCTAGTGAAATGGACGTGGATGGTGCTTTCCTTCGAGAAGCTAATGGAACGGATCTATCCCTCATGTAAGTCGATGTAGTCGATGGACACCAACAAGTTCCAAATCGTAGGGAGGACACCGTGGAGCCTCGCGCTTGATGTGGAGGCCACACCGTCTCGCCGCCCTAAGCGTCTGAACGCGGCTTCATTACCGGTTCAAGTACGAGTCTCAGTTTTCAACCGGCCAGGTCTTCATTGGCTTCAGCCTCTCATTCAGAACTTTCTTTACATCAGTCGTCCACGAGCTGACTTCGAACTCTCGTCACCATATGCTGTCCCCGGCCATCTCCAGTTGTGGGAGAACTGGCCTGGTTGGATGGATTGGCAAAACTGTTGTCGCTTAGTGCGATGTTGATAGACTTGCTCTGATGCCGCCAGGTGGACAGACAAGCGAACGAAGCGTTTAGGTGCAGTTCTGACAGTCTAAGACCTGCACATTTCTTGAGGTATATCTACAACTCTTTTCTCTCTCAAGCACCGCGGGTCCATGGGTGGTTCGGACGCTACTTCTGGTCTTCGCTTTCTTCAAGTACCTACGATTTCACCCTGGGACCTGTACACTATTTTTCGTGAAACGAAATGGGCCTTCATTCCCATTCATCCCTAGTCCTGACCGAGATGCAACAAGTGGACATTGTCTTCGTCTTCACCAGCCATTGAGGTGCGCCCTTTTTTGTGGCAAATCGCTGTGTCGCTATTCCTCCTCACAAGAGACGGTGCCAGGGACTGACCGGATGTCGTTAACCCTTCCACTGTGGCTATGAAACCATTTGCAGTCGTTACTGACTTCAATGTCGCGGGAGGCGATAGAGGTTCACGGTGCCAGCATCATATCCAGGTCCCTTGAAGCAGAGAGGAAGATATCGCAAGAGAAGCCACAAAGGCAAGATTGCGTATCTTGAGAACTCCGATAGGTCTACGAGTAACAGATGCATCAGACTCTCAGCCTCGTCCTTTTTTGGGGGCTGATCGATGACGGCGATGATGGATCGCTGATTACATTATCATCCTGAGCAAATCTCCACCTTTGACGAGTACGAGCGGAATACGTCTTTTGCCTCTATCCGTAGTTCTAGGCTGTGTCACGCTGTTAGTGCCCTCAATACCTTTTGCATTGCATCATCCATCGCATACTCCGTATATCGCTCTAACGATTTGGGGGGCGCAATCATCTCACAATCTCAAATACTTTTTGTTTCTTCCAGATTACAGCCTCCACTACCATACCTGCAGTCTTGTCTCCTGTGTCTATATATTTCTCACCCCGTTCTCTTCGTCGTCGAATTTTCCTTGTTATGCGTATTCCCATCTTGAATCGTACGTTCTACACGCTCAGTAAAGCAACTGCTCGCCTCCACTCACCACTACTGCGGGGTCCGAGGACTACAATTACCACCACCACTAGGGCCTTCTCATCACCTTTATCGTCGCCCCGAACAGCCACGCTTCTCAAGAAGTCGATGCCCAGTCTACCATTCCTCGGCTCTCTATTTAGTACTTCATCCTCGAAAGACACAATGTCGTATCCCGACGGACGTTCCGACGACGAGTGGAGAGCGGTTTTGAATAAAGGTACGTAAAGCGAGACGAACCACGGGGGTGGGACAGATGAAGGAAGAAGAACATGATGATGATGATGATGATGATGATGATGATGATGATGATGATGATGGAGATGATGCTGAGTGACGTTTTTCTTTCTAGAACAATTCCGCGTCCTGCGTGAAAAGGGTACCGAAGCCCCCTTCACAGGCGAGTTCGACAAACACATGCCCTCGGCCGGCGTGTACACTTGCGCCGGCTGCAACGCGCCCCTGTACAAGGCCAACCACAAGTTCAAGTCCGGGTGCGGCTGGCCCGCGTACTTTGACAGCATCCCCGGCGCCGTCACCCGGCACACGGACAACAGCTTCGGCATGGAGCGGACCGAGATTGTGTGCAGTAACTGCGGCGGACACCTGGGACATGTCTTCAAGGGCGAAGGCTACCCGACGCCGACGGACGAGAGGCATTGCGTCAACAGTATCAGTTTAAAGTTTCACGAGAAGGAAGACGGAAGTGATGACAAGCCCGCGGGGAATGGAGACGCCAAGTAGGTGATTGAAGAGTTTGTATACCGCTATTTACGACGACAAGGTGCAGTTGGTAGACTGCCATGGATATGGTAAACCGCTTCGGAAAAAAATGGATGAATAAAAACGAGTCATGAAGAGAAGGACGACCGAGCCGCCCATGGGATATCGTTTGTAAGGGTGGTAAATACCTTGTATGGCAAGGCCAAAGGGACGAGACCGAGCCTTGTGTGTAAGTTAGAAGTTGTAATGCGAAACAAATGAGCCAATTCAACAGCAATTCCTCAATCAACGGTGTAGTTTTCCGAACAAAGGTCAAGTGCAAGTGTCCATGCGAACGCAAAACCATCGCAATTGCGACATTCATACCTATACTGATCATAACGTTGTAGGTAAGGTACTTGCGCTTTTGGATTAACCAACCAGGACCTCGCTACGCGCCATATCCTGAAACTGCTTCATAGCACTGGGCCCAAGAGTTTATGCCTGGTAGCCTGTACACGAAGAGTCTTTCATTTGGAGTAGTAATTCTCGATTGGGCTAAAACAACATGCTGGAAGTGTTGATGGATAGTGGATGGGTCGCAAACATCCAGTACGGTCATAGCAGAGAGCAGAAGTGCCAATATGATTATTTTCCAGGCAAGAGCGAGAGAAGCGAGCGAGCATGTCCGTCGTCAGCTTCCAACTGAGACATTGGATATCACGAGTCGTGACATCTCTAGTCTCGGTGGCAGGTCTGGCTCAAAGATATGATAGTCATGCTCGCCTCCTTCACAAAGGGTGTCGTTAAGAGTCGTCGTCGGAGAAGAGTCAATGATGCTCATCCATCGTTTGCAGCGCTGGTCACAGCCTTATTTTGGGCCTTTCGGCCCTTCTTGTCCTTGACTTTCTTCTCCGCCTTTTTGGACTTCTTGGACGGTTGCTGTCCTTCTTCTCCCTGTTGAGATTTCCTTTTCTTGCCACGGCGTTTTTGCTGCGACTCTTTCTGTGGAGTGCTTGACGCCGTCGCATTTTCGGTCTTGGATACAGACGATTGTTCTTCGTCATTAAGGGGATCAGAGGCCTCGTCGCCGTTTTCGGAGGATGATGAATGCTGTTCCGATGATTCTCGTGGTAGGGATGCCAGTTGCGCGGCTAGTTGCAATGCATCCGCGTTCTCGTCAATCTGTGGTTCATCCTCTGGTTTCGAGTTGGCCTTGTCTTGCATGCTCGCTTCCAGGCTCTTTAATTTCTGGTTGGCTCGGAATTTGTCACGGGCTTCACGTTCGGCGCGCTCGAGATCATATTTGTCGTTTCCAGCCTAGGCAATATTAACAACCCAGAGTAGCCCAACGAGCCGCCTGCGACTTACTAGAGCATGTCGGATTACTCTACTCGCAGCTTCTTTGTTAAGTGTCGCTGAGGGACGAGAAGGAGAAGCGCCGGCCTCTGCAGTCTTGATCTTTTCGAAATATTGCTTGACTCGAGCCAACTCGCGAAAAACCGCATGTTCTTTAGCGTCAACACCATGCAACCGGAAGACGGCTGGATGGGTCAGTGACTTTCTGAGCATACACGACTCAAAACTCACAAAAGATGATCGACTCGATCGCGTACACCAACAAGACGTCAAGCTTTGCTCTATCCAACAGAGGAAGTTTCTTGGTTGTCGATGCAAGGGAGATACCAGACTCCAGCAAAGGCGCAAGACTATCTTCAAGGTCCTCGATGTTCTCCTCTAGCTGATCGACCAAGTCGAGCATGGAGCTGCTATCCATATTGGACGCTCAAATCTTCGAGTCCAGTGCAGTGGTAATCGTTGAAGCGCATTTGTCGCCGTCTCACCTCTGAGCAAGAACGCAAGCATTGAGCACAACTGCCAGCGCAAGGAAAATTACTGTTGGAGACAAAGAAATTTCCCCGCATTTCATCTGCGGCTGCAGCTTTCATGCAGTCGCCATTGTCGGCCGCGCTCCATCACCAAAACCAAGGCACGTCTTCTTGAATCGTCTCAAGGCTTTCTATCTCTGGTGTTAGTTGTACCTAGTCCTCCCCGAAGGCTCGCTCGATCTCTCATTGTCGCCCTTCTCCACGATTATTGGAGCCTCGTTGATCCTTTCATGTCGTGAGCTCCACGGTCGTTCAAACTGTCGCAACGACTCTTCGTCCGCCCGCTCGTGAGAGCCTCGGGTAGATGGCTATGGCACTCCGAATCTCGGGCTATATGCCCACCTAGCCTCTCTCGTCCTTGTATTCATCGTGGCTTCAAGACAATGGCACAATCCCACAGCTGGTGGTCTCCCGTGCCCTCAGACGAACACGCTTCAGTCTCTGGGCAGGCCTCTTTCGAGTCGAAGCCTCTCGATGAAGATGTCGTGTCTGAACCTGACGAAGAAAGGCTTCTTACGAGGCGCGTACACATCCTGGGCCTTGGGAGTATCGGCACGTTGGTTGCTCATTCGATGCGATGTTTACCTAACCCTCCGCCGATCACCTTGATGATGCACAAGCGAGAACAGTATGCGGAATTCAAAAAGGCCGGGCGCAACATCGCACTGATAGACCAGAAGAACAATATCAACGACGAACAGACTGGCTATGATGTGGAAGTCTATGAAGGCGAAGAACCCGAAGCTGGCCCGACGTGGCGTTTCATGCCCGACTTCAAAAGCAAGCCAGGAAGAGGTGCAACACCACCAGTGACTAATCCTCTCGAGACTGGAGAATCTCTGCCTGACGGAAAGGTTTTCATTTACTGTTTGATTGTCGCAGTCAAGGGCCATGCTACGGTGGCCGCCCTTCGATCGGTAAAGGACAGAGTAGATTCGCGGACGACAATATGCTTTATGCAGAACGGACTGGGCCAAATCGACGAACTGAATCGCGACGTTTTCACAGATCCCGCAACTCGGCCGACATACGTACTCGGAATTGTCTCTCATGGTGTTTATATGGCCGATCCTTGTAAGGTTGTTCATGCGGGTTATGGTACGATCGCACTAGGTGTGTCTCGCGACAGAGACCGGCATCCGCTTCCTCCTCCAGCTTTGACTAGGAATATCTCCGATCTCACAGACGATGAGCGCAGGAAATTCTATCCCAGCGACAAGGACCTATTTGCGAGCATGTCCTCGCGGTATCTCTTGCGCACATTAACAAGGTCAACAGTATTGGCGTGTGCAGTGTTCCCTTACCTGGATCTCTTGCAACTACAATTAGAGAAGCTAGCTGCCAATGCTGTTCTCAACCCTTTGACAGCACTTTTAGATGTGCCGAACGGCGCCTTATTGGAGAGCAACGAAATCTCCGTGGTGCAGCGACTTTTGCTGGCTGAGGTCTCTCTAGTCATCCGCGGTTTACCAGAACTAGAAGGAATCCCAAATGTTAAAATGAGGTTTTCCGCTCGAAGACTAGAGCAGCTCGCTCTAGCTGTGACCCGGCGTACAGCTCAAAACTCCAGCAGCATGCGGGAAGACCTTCGACACGGCAAAAAGCCAGAGATCGACTACATCAATGGATACATTGTCAGACGGGGAGAAGAGCAAGGCATCAAATGCGCCCTTAATTTCATGTTGATGCAGTTGATCAAAGGCAAAGATGGCTTGCAAAAAAGAGATTACGGCATCCCGCAGGGCATACCGTATGGCACTCGGCATATTGGGGTTCAGGCCAATCCAAATCAACCAGGAATTGTCACCTTATCCGACGAAAGTACACCGAATCCGCTGCGAACGACAACAAACCCACGATAACTGCAGTTGACTGTTTACTCAATCACCCAAGGATGGAAACACACCAGTTATCCCGCATTGTAGGATCCGTGCCATGTGGCCAGGGCATCGCCTTGGCAAGCTCGTCAGATGACAGCCGACAGAGGCTTGCCGGTTAGCAGCTGCGGTCTACTGTCAGAAAGCAATAATATACTTTGTATACGATTACTCCATATTCGGTTTCTCCGTTGACACGACTCACAATATTGGCTATAGTGCTTGGCAGCTAGGAAGGCAACGCCTTAAATCATGTCAGCAACCGTCTCCCAGAAGAGAATGCAGTTCAAGGTACTCCGATTTGCAACGAGGGCGGGCCACAAATCCTGGGTCTACCCATGTAGTGCAAGAATTGGCCAAACAAGAGTGCTTCGTGTGTCTCGGCGAACTTTCCTCACCTTGCTGACTGCTTGATTCCCGTCTCGGCCAAAAAGCGAGTTGTAAATGACTGGCTAAGAAGAGGAACGGTATCCGCCCGAGTTCGGCGGGATGTGTGCAAACACTCCCTCCCATGCCAAAAATACCCGCAAGTGTCTCAATCCAGCGGCCGCCAAAAAAGTTCTCGATCTTCAGTGGCTGAAAGGGCGGGAGCTGACCATAGGTAAAACTAGTGCCCTGTTCATTCGAAGCCGATGTCTATCCAGATCACGGACCTGCTGCTGAGCAGAGCGCTTCACTACGGAGACGTCAAGGCGGTCATTTCGCTCACAACCAATACATCGGCGTAAATTGATCAATCTGATATGCCCAAACGGCTGCCCATGTGGCTGGGGGCGGGTCCATTGTTTGGAGTGAAGTCAAAACTACCTGATCCATCTTGTGGCAATCCATCACTAGGGTTGTGGTGTCTCCCCACAGGGAAAAACAGAGTTGGGCCCTTGTGTTCACCCACACGTTCATCGCATAGTCTAGCCTTGGATTTGTTGTTCGGTTGTTTACTAGCGTCGCTGAGCCCGAGGGTTCCCAAACTTTGCCTCTTGCCCTCCGGCGGATGGCCTGGAGGCTGATGTGCTTGTGTATATATAGTCGCACTTGTCCCTCTCAGAACCTAATCATTTGTTCGGTTTCGACAGCTTCGACAAAGCCACTACCACGATCCACACACTCGTTTCAGATAGACACACATTCGTTACTCCTGGACATCCATATCGCCAACATGCGGTCATTCGTTCCTCTCGCTGCTGCTGTGCTGCTCTCCACGGCGTCCGCTGCACCTGGCTGGGCCGACTGGATCAATCCAGGCAAATGCTTGAACCCCCGTTCTGCTCAATACCTTGTCGATGGCTTCGGTAGCCTCCTCTCCAACTACAACGCTGCTACGGCAGATAAGATTTTGGCAGACGACCTCGTTGACTGGTCTGACAGCATCAACGAGCTCGCTGGCGTACCTCTGGGTGTGCCCACGTTCCCCAGCAAGGCTGCTTTCGAAGCCGGCCAGGGCTCTCAGCCACCGATCCCTTTCAACCTCATGGCGATTGACGCCGTCACTTGTGACACAATTGCTCTTCGATGGAATACCACCCTCCCACCAAACACAGTCAAGGGCATCACAATCCTCAAGGCCGAAAACTCTCAGGGCCAACCAGATACCTGGCAGATCAAGACCATCTTCACGGAATTCAACAGCATCGCCTGGCTAGAAGATATTGGAGGTAACTGCAGCGCTCCCCAGCACTAAAAGAGCAGTGTCTTGCCGGCTCATAGCGCGGCGTTCTGGGATGAGTTCTCACGTATTTCTTCTAATGTCGCATGTAATGAGGCGGAGCATCTTTTATTGTGGAGGGAGGGTCAAATCGCCATGACCTTAATATTTGCATGAGCTCGCAGCACATATCTTAATGCTGTTCTCCACAAAATTCATCGATCAGCCTGTACAGTACTTTTGTAAAGGTGCAAAGACCCAAAAATGAAGTTCATTGATAAATTCGGCCACCAATTTTCTACATCCTCGGTTCGAGTCAAATCTACATGACGGCTGATTTGGAAGGTTTGAGCAACTATATTAGCTCCCGGGTTGTACAGTCAGCGACACATTCTGCGAAGGGGGTTGGGCTCTACGATTCCGAAAGACCTTACTAGCAGACCCCTCTTGTACGAGTGAGGGACCGTAACCTATATCTGAATAATGTCCTGGGCAAAGTTACAGCTGGTAGCGGCCTGGAATACTTGTGGTGGTGACGTGGGCGCGCCCAGTTCCACAGCTCGTGGGGTCAGAGGATGGCCTGGCCCAACACTCGCGTGCTACAATATGCACAGCAGAGACAAGATCGAGGACGAGCATACTGAGTACTGTCCATTCTGAATCAATGGCTAGCACAAAGTCACTTGATGGACAGAGCAAGCCGAGAACCGATCTTTTGTTTTGATCAACAGATCTCACCGACAGAAGCTCAGCTGCAAGCTCTGACCACTATTCGCTCCGTGCCTGTGTGTCTGTAGAAAACATCACGATTTCTCCCTCTTGGGAGAAGCTCATAGACTCCACATTCCATCATTTCGCTCCGTTTGGGCCTGTCGGTGGTTGTTCTGGAACAAAACTCTCGCATTTCAGCTCCCTAACAGGCCAGGAGTCCGAGAACAGCCTCCAAACTCGTGCAGCGTGCTGAATTTTTGACGTCCGGAGCCGTTGGGGAGACGTTCATTCCACAACCACGAGGTTCCCCAAGCCACCGGATAAAACACTATCCGAAATGGTTCCTCGGGGTGAGGGATCTTCATTGTTATTCAGAAGACCCGAGTCGTTCTCTTCTTTATGCGTGTCTCTGACCGATTGGCGAATTACGCACAAGGCTTGGGTCTGAGCTGACCGAGTCGAAATCTGGCCACTTTCGGCATGAGTTGGTTTTCATGATGGCTTCGAAGCCCGACTACATCTAACTACTATAGCTCGTACTCTACTGTGCAGGACTTTTGTCAGGGAAAAATTAGCTGTCATAAGGAGGTAATTGGCTTTGAGGCGCGCCCGGGCGTTTTCCCGTTATTGCATTGACAGCAGCGTGATGTGTATTTGCAGGCAGCCGATCTCGCTTGTTCTGACAAGGCGACGCATTGACAAAAACATCGAGTCAGCTGCTAAAGCAACGAGCATCAGCCGTTGACAGCGCATGCGACCGTGGGAGACGAAGGCCATGTCAAGCTCGTCAAACATCCCAGTAATTCCCTCACTCGGAGGCTGGGATCCTTCTTCAGCAAGCCGGATTAGGTCAAATAGATAAACAACACTATCTACCGTGTGTCTTGATGGTACGGATAATTGATGTGGTTTCAATACTTCCCAGCCTCCTCATCAAAGTTTGATCACGAGCTTCTCGCCTTCCACAACAATCGGCATGGTAGAGTTCAACAATCACTGACGCTGAAGATATGCCCCCCGGAGGTACTCGTACTGCGAGAGTTCCGACGCGCCCCCAGTTTTGTGTCACGCATGCCCGTAAAGAGAAACTCTGTCACAACGGCTTGTATTTTCCCCATCGACATCGTCTCGTCATTCGTCTCCAGTACGTAAGTCTGCATCTTCTTATTATCAAACGTCCAAGCCTCAGTTGGCATGGTTGCCACCATCAACATCAATGATGGCGGGTCGAAGGTTCCCGCCCCCATACAACGTGAGAGTCCAGCAGAGCGATATCACAAGTCCCGTCATGGGTCCTACAAAGGTGTTTTTCTCCGCCGCTGCGGATCTTGCAGAATGGTAACCACCCTCACGGCTGTCCGTACAGGACCAAAGATTGTGGAACAGAACGGAGCAGTTGTGATCATGTTCGCGGTGGAACTTGAACCATCCTCAAGAGATTTCATGCGGGCGAGGAGGCAAATAGTAGGGGGTCTGGCCTGTGCAACATCATCCGCGATGGGTTGGCTTTCGTAGCCAGCACCGGGCCGGAAGATCCACGCAGGTCTGCTGCAGTCCCCCTGTCCGAACGACACATGCAAAACCAAGCGATAAGGGAAATGTAAACGGTAGGGTAGATTTCTCTAGTTTTGATGTTGACCCAAGGGGCGAGGAGAACCTGGGGTGATTGTTACGGCTACTTCCACGCCAGCGTCTCGCACTGCAGCGCCACATACCACGCGTCCTCTGTCTCGGCCCATTGTCTCGAGGCACGTATGGTCTGCTGTATCTCATCTTCGGTGATGCCAGCATCCAACCAATTCTGGTACAGGGGGTCTCCGGGCTGCAATTGGCTCTTGGCTCGCTTCGCAAGTCTCTGTCTAGTCTCTGCTCCTGAGATGGTCGTACTTGCAGTCCCGATGCGAACCTTGCCTCCATCGACATCAAAACCCGCGCGACGAAACAGGGCCGGTACGGGGGGTGCCGACAGGTCGGCGTCAGGATGATCCTTGAGCACCGCCCGGCGGAAGTTTCCCACCCAGAGTCGGTCCAGGTCCGCGGTCCGCGGATAAAAATGCTGCTCGATGGTGTCGCGCACGGCCAGAATTCCTCCGGGCTTCAAGACCCGTCTCATCTCCGCGAGCGCTTTTACCGGCGTCTCTGGCGGTGGCATGTACCCGAGTGTCTGGCAGCAGAACACCACGTCGAAGGTATTGTCTGCGTAGGCGAGGCCTGTGAGGACGTTGCCTTCCTCGAAGACGACGGACCCAGGCCCTTCTGTGGGAATGCCGGCCTGCTCGGCCAGTGTTCTGGCCCTGCCTACGACGTCCGTCGAGATGTCAACCCCGACAATCCTCCCTTCGTTGGCACATTGGGCAAAGCCTGTGGTGATGGTCCCTGGGCCGCAGCCGACGTCGAGGACATGGTCTGTCTGTTTGATGTGAGGGAACAGAAAGGCAGCATCGGAGCCAACCGTGCGAGATTGTTGGGTTGCGAGAGTCTGGCTGGAGTAGCCCTGCGTGTAGGTGCTCGATGGGTTCGTCGTCGTCGTCATGATCCACTCTAGAAAGCCCAGGTTGTAGTTAACGTGAGCCGGTCAGAACTCCCGAGACAGATTTGCTGATATCAAAAGCACAGAGACTGGATTCACAGTTTGCCCAGATTGCAAGTTAGCAGCGGTACCTGGGACTTTATATACCGAGTCCGGGTGAGACAATGACTGATCCTCTGGAGCGAATCGTTGCCTATCTCTGCTAGTCAATGAGCCCGGATTACAAAGGGGGGTGGAAACTGGGCCGATCCCGGCCCCGGCCTCGGCCTCGACCTCCGCCCTCCCGGTCGCCCGTTTATCTGATATTATTTTGTTCATGGACAACGCTGCCGTCGCGCGTGTGTGTTCAGTCAAAACTACCCGAACCATTCGACCTTACTGTTCAGTAAGCGTATGCACCCATGTTGAATGAAAAATTATCTGTAAAACCTGTGTAGAAGAGTGTCAACATTGGAAGACGACAAGGTGGGAGCGCCGGTGCCGGTCCGTTCGCGCTACCCGCCTGTAGATTGCTGCCTGGTGAGCCTAGCACCACCGCAATGCTCATCACAGGCAACAGTCTTTGTGCTCGCGGTATTCTTCAAGCGAACGGCCCGAGTGTTCCGCCAAACGAGGGATGATTTGTCGAGGTCGTGCCTCAGGGAGGGGGGAGTGGAAAGACTGACGCGGCATACAGTACTAGCATCCACCGGTTTTAAGGGAGTTGTTTCCGGAGTCTGCATACAGCAGGCGGAAATATCACAGTTCGGCAGCCCCCACCGAGCAACTCTGCACATCTAGTTGACAACTGACGGGGTCTCTCTCTCATAGTGAAAATCCTTGTTTGTCACATTTTGGTGTTATGATTCCATGCTGAGGAATACCTGTACCCAATGAGACCACGTTTCGGCAACTACCACCGAACGCCATGGTTCGTAGAGAACCATGGCCGGCGCATTAATGCGGCCTCGCCTTGAAGGCTGGACAGCGCTGGCATGCACAGAGAGCAAGCAGAGCAAGCTGAAGGTTTTGGCCATAATTCCACCACTATCCACTCTATACCACAGGCCATCTCGCCAACTTGAGAACCTAGTGCAATGGGCAGTCCCCGCAGTGCCAGCGTTGCCTTAAAACTGAACGTGGTATGTCTCGTTAACACCCAGGATCTGCACGTGTGCACCGGAGCCCTCCACATCACCAAGCTTCGACAGCTTTAGTCGAGGGTCGGTGATTCCATATATTCTGCTGTCTCTATTCAGTCCTCCGACGGTAGTAGTACATGTGCCTAAATTGCGCAATAAGGTTCTTGTTATGATTGCGGAACGATGGAGTAGCGCCGTGAAGTCTGCAGTAATATGGGACTGGAAACCCGGGGGATGGTGGGAGGGGGTTGGGGTGCTGGCTGGTCGGTGCTTCCCTGTAGGATCATACGCGAGACCGAGCACATCTGTGAATGGACGGCAAAAGCAAGTGAGTCCTGGCCCAACAGATGGCGAGTCCTCGCCGAACAGATGATACGAATACTTATTAATGCTTTGCTGTACCATCCACACTGTTGAGTCGAAGCGACAAAACCCCTTTCTCTGCCTACAAGATCACCATGTCGACCGTTGTGACGCCGGGCCAGTGTTGAAAATGATGTTCGGCAGGTTGAGGTGGTAAGAGTGGTTTGTACATACCCTAGGGCCCGCTGGTCCGACGATTAGCGATAACCACTGGTCTATATACCTGCTTCTTGCTGGTAACCACGGATCGATCCGGATCAATATGAGGGCTGACCCTGGCTTCATCGATGGCATCTTAGAGTGGACACAACAAGCTTATCTCCTGACTCATTCAGCCATCCGACATTGGGACTTTCCGGGTGTCAAAAGATTTCGAGTTTGTGATGTTGCGATGCACATCCGTGATGCCCATCGCTTTCGATATGACATCTCTGGCGGCGGCTCCGGATGCCGTTACTGGGTGTAAGCGCTCCCACAAAATCGTTAGAGCTCAGAGACATGCTGAAATTTTTAGGCGGGTGATCGTATCCAACATGACCAAGAAGGGCCGGATCGCATCGACCTCGGCCAACAGTTTGTGGCCTGATCTGCTCTATCGTTACCACACAATTCAAAACCGCAAACCGCCGTCGATGGTGCAAGGCACATTTCACTGAACCTCTTAACCAGAAAAGGTCTTTATTTGATTCCCTGCCCGGCCGAAACAAAAAAGTCCCCCGAAAATCGAGCCTTCAGCAAACGTATTTGATCTTCTGGACGCTGGGTTGGAACATAAGGTAGCCTGATATACCAGGTTCTCCGAAATAATTGGATGAAGGTGGCTCTTCGGGGTCCAAACCATGGTCATGGGTTGTTTGTACCAGTTCTTGCCTACTTATCCACCATAGCAACATTGAAATTTTGTTATCCTTTGCAAGACCGTGATGGCTGTGCTCCGACGCCCAATCTTTCACTGCCTTTCAGCACGGCCCGATCTCGGCTCGCACTTGGTCAAATTCCTTCAACCAGCTGGTCGAGTACGGCGGAGGTGGTGGTGAAGGAGTCACAGTTGTAGAGCTCCCAAGGCTAGTGCCATATAAGTTTGCGTAGTGGTTAGTTTTGGAACCATTTAAGATTAGTAGAGGAATGACGAGAATAGGGATGACATCCATCCAAGGCGAATCGCTGGTTGTTACTCCATGCTTTCATGATCAAGTCGCACCGATGGTCTTCGATGGTAGAAATTTGGACATTGAGCACCACATGCCGGCTTTCTGGTTCAGGCTTAATGAGATGAGAGCACCTTTCCACGAGCCGTGGGTAGAAACCAGCAGAAGCCCAATCTAAAAGACACGGTGGGCTGGTCTTTGACCCAGAGAATGTTTCGGAGGAAGAAATCCAGATGGCACAAGACCAACTCGGACCCAGTAGATCGAATCATCTTTGAGCGTGGATCTAGAAGCCTGTCGTTGAACCATTCTTCGAGCTCCTGAATTGTGTTGAAAGTCGGGAGGGACGGGGACGCCACAAGTTCACGCTGAATTTATCGGCCATCGACGCAGTTTAGCGCCCGGGCTGAGGGTAGAAAAGCATACTATACTTTACATTCTTCATACCTAATGGCAATTATCCACTTAGTATATCGAGCTAGCAGTTTCATGTACGTGTGTCTTGCACACATAATATAACGGCGCGAGATCCCAAGACTGCTCACATCAGGGATAATGAACAGCGACCTATGGGAAAACAAAATCACAATCCCTTCACAGAACATCACTCGTCGACATCTTTGACATCGACCCAGTTATTTGCACCGGGGCTGACGTCCTTGTCGTGGCGGTGGGCTGGCCTAGGTAAATCCAATCCCTCTCCAGCCTTGCTTAATCGACGACTCGACGAATTCGCGGTACATGCCCAATCCCGCGAAAAAGAATCGAGTAGCGAACACCTTGCCGGGCACGTTCCCACCAAAGATCCAAGACGAAGTCTTCTTGAAGAGACTATCGCCAACTGCATCCTCGCACCGCTGGGCCCATTCGAGCTCGGCCTCCAGCGTAGTTTCGACGACGCCAGCGTACCCCGAATCATTGCGCAGAGCTTCGGACCTTTTGATGACCGCCATGATCAGGTCCACCTGACTCTCGATGACGGGGGGGTTGTTAGCGAACGGGGATTGAGGGCCCAAGATCATAAACATGTTGGGGAACCCAGACAGCATAACTCCACAAAAGCTTGTAACATTCTTAGACCAGTGTTCTTTAATCGACTTATTGTGGCGTCCTGAGATATGGAGCCGAGTGTAATTACCGTCGAGAGCGTCAAATCCCGTCGCGAGGATAATGGTGCCGAATTCATACTCGACGCTGCCACTCACAGTGATACCACGCTCCGTGACTGCGGTGATAGGGTTCTCCTTGAGATCGACGACACGCACGTTGTCTCGGTTGAATTGCTCGTAGTAGAAGTTGCCACAAATAGGCCGGCGGGCGTAGTAGTCGTTCGGTGTTAGAACACGCGCCTTGTCCGGGTCCTGGATAATATTGCGGATCTTTCGCCGCACGAACTCGGCTGCAAACTCATTGGCTTCGAGGTTCGTGGTGATGTCGTTGAAACCCCCCAGGAGAAACCAGAAGCCGTTCCCGTCACTCCATAGCTTCTCAAATACGAGCTCCCTCTCCTCAGGCGTGGCAGACGCGAAAGATTGTGTGCTCTCCGGGAAGCCAAAACCGACAGCGGATCGACGGACTTTGTTCCAGAATTCCGAGTAGTTAGAGTTAATGTCTTGTCTCTGCTTGAGTGGAAATTCTCGGTAGCCAGCGGGCACAACATATTGTGGATGGCGGACGAAGCACGTCAGCGATGCCACTTGCGCTGCGATTTTTGTGGTAACCTGAACACCTGTGGAGCCGTTACCGATCAGAGCGACTCGTTTACCGCGAAGATCAAGATCATCCTTCCAGGCGGCGGTATGGACCACGGTGCCTTTGAAGTCGTGTAATCCAGCAATGTCCGGGTAAATAGGTTGCGACAAAAGGCCCATAGCCGAGACAAAATAGCGCACGACGAATGTTTGGCCGGTGTGCATGATCGCTCGCCAGGTGTTGGTTTCTTCGTTGAAGACAGCTGACCTCAACTCCGTATTAAACTGCATATATTTCCTCAGGTCATGCCGGTCCACCACGTGTCTCAGGTACGCAAGGATTTCCGCCTGATTGACGTAGTTGTGAGTGAAAGGATAGTTCTGGTAGTCCTCTTCGTCGAAGGAGAACCGGTAGATGTGACTGTGTGTATCACTCATTGCCCCTGGATACCTGTTCCAATACCAGGTGCCTCCAACGTCTCCAGCATTGTCCACGCAGGCGAATCTCAAGCCTAGCTTGCTCAGTGAATAGCAAGCGTAGATTCCTGCAAACCCGCTGCCAACGACCAAGGCATCGAGTCTGGTCTCGGGGCTTTCGACGGTGCCGTGCTGCATTTCCTTCTCCTCTGTGCTTGGAGGCGTGTGTCAGGTTGTTCGCTCTTTCTTTGAGTGAGGGCACACCTTACCATCATCTTCAAGGTCCATGGCAAGTAGATATAGCAACGGCCCAGTCTCATGCTCAAGCTTATATCTGTGGGCTAGAAAATCGCACCCACTCGTAACTTCAGATTGATCGCCGTGGAAACTTGCCTATCTGGGCGTCTTGACGAGACTCTCCACTGGAAGCGGTTCATCGACACACCTCTCGGCGCAGGCCAGTTTTACTTGTGATCAGTCGACCAAGTTACCAGCATGTGAGTTGCACAAATGAAATGGTCCATGCTTTGGAAATGGCAAGACTTCTGGACGCCAACTGCGAGATAGCCACGTCGGTAGTCCTCCCGTACGAGACAACCGGAATCTCCACCAACGGCCTAACACTTCTGGTTCAGCGAATTGACTTACTACGTCTAGAAACACTTGCCTAAACAAGGGACAGGGACAACCCGATGAACAAACTTAAGCTTCCCACCTTCCTGGTCCACTTGGTGTGATGGGTCCGTGACAAGCACATTTTTCGAAGACTGACTTTTCTCTGAGGCTGGAGGGATTCATTCGTTCGCGGGGTGAGCGATCCAGCAAAGATCGTAATTAAAATTGCCTTTCTTTATCTACTGCCAATCGGCTTGGGCCCGAAAGGGGAAATTATTTCAGAGGGGAAGTGTTACTGATGCAGTGTCTACAGCATTCGAGCTCCATACTCCAGAATCTAGATGGCGCATGATTCTAGTCACGACGCGAAGCCAAATCGTGGGCACGCTTACCGAGTAGCGTTTGCACGACGACGATTACGATATTCATCACATGCCCGGGGTGATGGCTCATCCTACGCTCTCCTTCAGGAATTGCCATATATTGCCATAGCATCAAGATCATCCTCTGTGGTTTCTGGAGCAGACAATCTTGGTGCACAAGGGGGAACTAATGCTCAGACTCGATATGGAAAGTCTGTGTTGCTTCGATGCTAAAGGCTTCCAGCCTAGCCCTCCTCACCGACATATACAAGTTAGACAATCACAGGATGATGAAGCCCAGGATACTTCTGGCAGGTCTGTGAAGCAGACCATGCGGATCAGTATTACTCCAGCCTAAAATTGCGCCCTAAGAATCCGTGTCTTGCTTGTCCCGTGTTTCGTAACATAGTAGCATATGGGAATAACCCAAGTATTTCAATCAGAAGCCAGTTGAATATCTAACAATCTGTAGTGCTTGCGTCCATACGCGATCCAGAACGTTATAGCATAAAGAATTGCAAATACCACCATGACCGAGACGTAGTTCATGGTATCTGCGGCAATGGGCAAGAAATAGGGGAAGCTGTATATAATAAGTGTCAATAGGGTCCATAGGATGACAATCACGTTCGCCACGGGCCCGAATTTTGGCCAGAAAAAAGGCCCACGAATGAGATTTTTGCGACCATGGAGAAGTAGTAGCGCTGCTGGTGTGGCATAAGTAATGTACTGAAGGAGGACACCTCCAGAGACGAAGGCGTTGAAAGCCGTCAGAGATCCAAGGTAGAGGAAACCGCAAAGACCGACCCAACAGACTCCCCAGAGAGTCGCCCACAGGGGAGTTAAAAAGGGGTCGGGCGCCAGTCTGCTCATGTAGGAGTGGAACGGGGTGCCCTGGTCGCGACTTAGAGACCAGGTAATGCGCGCCTGCCATGCGTGCGCGCTGGCCAGCGCATTGACAAGACAGAAGAGCATGGATATACCAAGCACGTAAGCGCAGGTAGGATTGTTGTTGAAGACAGCGTTGAGAAGTGCAATGATGTCGGTAGTCCCTTGGAGATCAAATGCCGCGAAGTAGATGGCAAGGGACATCATTATCCCAACCAGAAGCCCCATCCCCGTGACGCACAGCAAAGCAATGGGGATGTTCTTGCGAGGGTGCTGAATCTCCTCGGCTAGGTGGGTTGCCGCATCGAGACAGGAGAAGCCCCAGTTGACACCGTTCATGCCGATCAGGAAGGCAACGCCATTGGGCCATCCTGATAGATTGAAGTACTCACGAGCTCCAAAGACCACAGCCGCAGACTGCTTGGGACTTGACGGTGCTAATAGGGCGATAAATAGCGCCGACGTGACGACAATGACAAACATCAAGAAGCCCTTGGACAGCTTCGGAAGCACATACTCGTAGACTGTGAGAGAGGCAGCCAGGATGTTGTAACCTTCCATAGCCAAGAAGCCCATCCATCTCTGGTATCCGAAATCCGGCCGGCTCAAGAGAACCATTTGGAAGGTAATATTCGCTGATGCTTGTGCGCTCGACGCGCAGATACAGATGACGGCTGCCCAAGACAAGATGGCCGTCATGTAAGAGAAGAATCGACGATACCTCTCCGGAGACAGCTGTGCAGCCCAGAAGTATTGGCCACCGGCGTGAGGATAGGCAGAGACGAGCTCGCCGAGTGTGACGGCAACACAGAAAGTGACCGCGGCGATCAGGAGCGTGGAATAGAAGAACAAGGGTCCTGCGCCGAAGACGGTGTTGCTAATCACAAGCACCATCGATATACCGGTGTTGGTGATGTTGAAGCCTAGGGATAAGGCAGACAATACTGTGAATGGCTTCTTATGCGTTGAAACACGACCAATATTAGTGTCTGTGGTCGGTACTGAGTGAATAGCAGGCTCCTTGTCGGCACGTTGATCTCCAGACATTGCTTGAATCTTGTGCTCGTGGGAGCTTAGTGTAGACATCTTTGCAAGTCGTGATGGAGTGCTTGGTGAGGTGTGAGAGCTTCCACAGTGGCTTCCAACAGGTGCACCTGCTCATGAACACCAAGTGCAATCCTGGTCACAAGAGGTACAAGCTACAAGAGGATGAGACGAAAACCTATCACGGTTATTATATCTCGACTATCCTCTCGACTGCGCGCTTGAGTGTAAATATCCTCAATGTTGTGACTTGATGAGATAGATAAGAAGGGTTTGATTGATTGGCAAGAGCCCAACTCGTAGTTGGTAGCAAAATGATTGAGAGGCAATTATTTGCCTTATTGAGGACTGATACGAAATTGTATTTGTTTGATATCTCTCCAAGAGCACATCTCGAAGTGATAAGTATCCCTGAACCCTATGCCCTAATTACGTGAACTAGCGGCGAGCGCAGACGGCTACCGGGTCCACATATAGGTCCGACCCCACAGTGCCATCACCCCTTCCGTGCGTATAACAAGCTTTATATTTCTTCCCGAATTCGGATGCAAACCGGAATTACTCTTCGAGGCTAGACCTGAATGGTGCACCTAGCCATCCATATTGTTACTGGATTAGGATGCAATGCGGTCCTCAATCCCTCAAAGATTGGTAGGTGACCGATGAGATTTCATCTCAGTTGACGCTCTAGTCGGTCTGGACATTACCATCGCTACTGCTCGTAACACGTATGGCGTACAGACAAATTACGATTTCTGGAACATTACATGATCCTAACCCTGGCACTCTAGACGAGTACTCCGGAATCATAGTTAGGCCGATGTCCATACTAGTGAGATGGATATACACGCTCCGCAGTCTTACTGAGACGCTGCAGCAGAAACTCTGCCGCCTCGGCCAAACCTATATATTCCATGAATTCATTATGGAATTAAGCCGCATTGTCCTTTCCCAACGAACTAGAACCGTCCCCATCTTCAAACGTCGCGATGGCCTCACCCAAAGATAGCCCACGCATGAATGGATGGGTGGGTTCTCTGCCTCTGCAAGGCAAAGTGGTATGTGTTTTCGAATCAAGGTGTTTTCAACAAAATCTAACGTTTTCATAAGATTGCTATCACTGGAGCTGCGTCGGGTATGGGAGCTTGTGTCGCCCAGGTACTCGCGAGTCGGGGCGCAGTCGTGTCCCTGGCGGACCTGAACGAAGTGGGCCTTCGAAAGACTCTTGACTCGCTTCCCGGCGATAAAAGTCATATCTATACTATCGTTGACGTACGCGATGCGGCCGCCATCGACAGCTGGATTCAACGCACAGTCAAAGAATTGGGTCGGTTGGATGGCGCGGCCAATTTCGCTGGAGTCCTTGCCTGGAAACATCTGAACAAGGTCCAGGATGAAACCGAGGCAAACTGGGACTTTCACATGGACGTAAACGCAAAGGGGGTGTTCTTGTCTATGGGAGCCGAGGTGCGACACATGACTCCTGGTGGGAGTATTGTGAGTCGAAGTCTTCAATTTCCCCTTATCCATATCTCCCTCGTACTGATGTTGAAACACTGGACAGGTGAACGCTTCTAGCGCTGCAGGTCTGATGGGCTTTGCGACCATGGGACCCTACGTTGCCAGCAAGCACGCCGTGATCGGCATGACGAAGAGCGCCGCCAAGGAAAACCCACACATTAGATTCAATTGCGTCGCTCCAGGTACGTTGACCAAGGATGTTATCATTGCCGAGTCAAATTCGTTTCCCTAATATATGAGTTCCAGGGGCAATTGAAACGGCCATGATGCCCGCAGACGAAAACATCAGGGCGGCCGAGATAAGTGGTCAGATATTGAAGCGGATTGCAGACCCAATCGAAGTAGCCAACATCGTGGCATTCCTGCTTAGTGATGAGGCGTCGTTCGTCACTGGTTCTGTCTACGCGGCTGATGGAGGTTGGACGGCATGAGCTCGGGAGAACCTCCCATCTTGAGACGTGTGCAACATCGATGTGCCGGTCAAGATACTTCCTCGACCTGGCTTGGAAAATATTGAGAGCTTTTGTAGGCAAAGTACCATGTATAGTGCGTGCCAGATAGCTCCCACATTTCATACCAGGGAAAAGTTCCATCCTTTCAGAAGCATTAACTCCAGATAAGAAATCTTGATCCCACGGTCACGTACAGACCAAATTTCCTCGAGGAGATTCTGGGCTCGCATCAGTGTTATGGTCTGACACTGGAAGCGGACGGACGATAATGCCTGTCTGACGTTCTCTCTCAGCGCTTGATCATCCATCGTCAGCTCGGCTCCCGCGGTCAACAGAGGGATAGTCAGGTTGTTCCAAAACGGAGTTCCAATCTGACAATTTAACACTGTGGAGAGGATCGTGATGGCGTATTGGCGTATTTGGGTTGTTAAGGCTGTGCTCGGCCCCGCTCCCTCATCGAAGTCGGCCGATCGCATGTGACAGACGCGATGGAAGATGATGAGGCCGTGTTTTTGAAAGGCTTCAGCGAAGATTACGTCTTCGTCCAGGACTCGCATTGGGTTCCAATCGCTCAATGCTCTTTCCAGCGTCTTTTCGTGTTCCGCATCGCGGACGCCTCCTCGAAGGACGTGCATGCAATAACGCAGAAGAAGTCCAAGCAAATGGTAAATCTCCACCATGCATCCTGCGAAACGCGAGGGGAGTGGCTGGGTTTCACGACCGATAATGGACAAAACCTTT
Source organism: Exophiala spinifera (assembly GCF_000836115.1). Lineage (NCBI taxonomy): Eukaryota > Fungi > Ascomycota > Eurotiomycetes > Chaetothyriales > Herpotrichiellaceae > Exophiala > Exophiala spinifera. The sequence goes on from NW_015622516.1 coordinate 3,006,559, forward strand.
GAAGTGCTCAAAGGAGGCAATTCCTGCGGATCGATGCAGAAGGAGCAAGCCATGTCCCACCAGGTATAGTAAGCGAGAATCTGTCCGATCTTCGAACTACGCTCCGACTCGTCTTGTTGAAGAAGAAGACCAGTGATCGCGCGCGCACCAATAAGATGCTCTTTCCCGTAATCATCGATATTCCCCATAAAGGGTGTGGTGACGCCAACGAGCAGGACGGTGAAGAAGACGGTTTCCAAAGGTACGGCTTTCGATGCCAGTTCGGCTCGGCAGAGACTCAAGGCCAGGCCTCGCTTTTCGAGAAATTCCACCCTAGAGTTGGGACCCCAAAGGCCTTTATGACCGGCGCTGAAACTCTCTATAGCAAAACGAAGAGCAGGAGAGATTGCGAGATGTTCAACGATCGGGAAAGACAGAGGGTTAGAATGAGGATCCAGAACGAATAGCTTGCAGGTTGAATCCAGCCACCATTGCAAAAGATTCGCATCGACGGCCAGGGAGCTAGATGGCGCAGGAACAGTGGTCTTTTTTCGAAACTCTGGTGTTTCCAGACGCCAAAGGGGTGGCCTGATGGATATGTTGCAAGGGAGCCTGTGTCGCTGACACCTCCCGCATCTCGGAAATGTCTCGTCGCATTTTACCCTCTTTTTTTTGCATTCTTGGCACCCGTACCGACTCTTTCGATGGATGTGCGCGGAAATGAAAGCTTGATGCGAGGCCGCATCAACGTGGAGGTTCGGATCGACCGAACGGGCGTTCTTGGAAAACCGTACACGAAACACTCGAGGCATGTCTTGAAGGCAAAACCAATTCAGAATCCTCAATCACGAGGCTGTTATTAGGCTCTCGTGGTATATGCGGACGTGGATGATGCAACTGTTCCAGCAAACTACTGTACGGAGTGCGCGAGCAGGACGGGTGAGAACGTCGTCAAGCTGTTGATTGCGGAGGCGGCACCCAAGTATATCTACACCACCGACAAGGTGCTTAGCCGGATAATTAGGTCGGGGCGCCGCTATGCCACTATCAACACACTCGATTGGTTAAGGCCCTGGTCAACCTCCGGTCCTGTACGTCAATTCAAACAAGCACCCTATTGTATGTGCAGTTCGTGTGGCTCTGCATTTCCAGTATCGGTGGCCCAATATCTGGAATCCTTTCGATCTCTTTGGTTTTTGTGTCTGGGTTGAATCTAAGTTGAACTTTACCTCTACCGCGCTCGGCCGCTATCCGCCTCCGTTTCGGATTTCCACGACGAACAAAGGTCGCGAGCGGCATTTTTGAAGATAGTGTTCTCCTTTCCCGCTTGCTCGCATCCGTCGCATACTCGCTAAGTCTGCTTGGGTCCCTTTCGGTCGGGGAACTCCAAAGCAGAGATTCTCCGTCTTGCGTGCTGTATTTGTACTTCTGATATTGACATCCAACACTTGATTTGCTGTCCAGAAAATTAGAAGTTATATACGGTTTAATCGCGAACCACACACTTCATCCATATTATTCGACAAACTGTCTTGGATTGCCCCCCCTCAAGTCACTATCATGTCTCCAGGTGAAAAAGTCTCGACCAAACCACGCGTCGTGGCCCTGGGAGACCCGAAGTATGTCGGTGCAGACTTCCTCGAAGAATTCCGCAAAGATTTCGACTTTGAGGTCCTGGACGCTACCAACCGGCAGCAAACGAAGGAGATGCTCCCGGCGCTTGTTGCTGAGAGGCCTGTAGACGCATTCATCATTCGAATGGGGACTCCGCCGTACGAGCCCTTTGACGAAGATCTGCTCAAAGATCTGCTGCCCGGGTGCAAGATCATCACCTCTGCATCTGCTGGATTTGTAAGTCGCCCCCGTTTTTTTCTTTCTCTCTTCCAGTGGCATCATCATCACCCTCCTCCTCGTCGTCGTCGTCATCGCCATCACCATGATAGAAACGACCCCGACCCCGACCCCGATCCGACACCCCCCTTTTTCCTGCCGTTGTCATGATATCACGTCCAGACACAGGCAAGGGAATACCGAGCTTTCTGATGATCAGAAGAGCAGCACACTGACCTGGAACCATGAGTGATTTTTTGTTATAAAAAGAACGAATTCGACGTGGACTGGATGACATCCCAGAACGTCTGGTTCTGCAACACGATCAACGCCGTCGCCGAAGCCACGGCCGACATGGCCATGTTCCTCGTCCTCGCGGTGCTTCGAGACACGACGCGCGGCGAGAGACAAGCGCGCGACGGCACGTGGAAAGCCAACATCGTGCCGGCACGCGACCCGACGAACCTGACGCTCGGCATCGTCGGCGCCGGAGCGATCGGCAAGCACCTCGCGCGCAAGGCGGCCGCGTTCAACATGAAGACGGTCTACCACAACCGCAGACGACTCCCCAGGGACGAGGAGGAAAGGCACGGGTTGTCGACGTACTACGCGACGCTCAACGAGCTGCTGGCGGCGTCGGACGTCGTGTCCATCAGCTGCCCCTTGAACAAGCAGACCGAGAACCTGATTTCCACGGCCCAGTTCGCCGCCATGAAGGACGGGGGTTTCCTGGTCAACACGGCGCGGGGGCCCGTCGTGGACGAGGACGCGCTGATCGACGCCCTCGAGTCCGGCAAAGTGACACGCGCCGGCCTGGACGTGTTCGCCAACGAGCCTCGCATCAACGACTACTTCCGCACGAGCGACAAGGTCGTCCTGCAGCCCCACATGGGCGGGCTGACGGATCTGGCGTTCCAAAAGTCCGAGAGGGAGTGTTTCGAGAACATCAGGTCGTTGTTCAAGACGGGGAGGCCGGTCGCGCCGGTGAATGAGGTCAAGCAGGAACCGGCGGCCATGCCGTGATTCCATACATCGTCGGGTTTCAGGGGCGGGTGACCAGCGACCAGCGAGTAGCCGTGGAACCGCCGTACGCGTTTGTGCCTGCTGATCGACGAGACGTGAGAAGAAGCACCAAGACGACAGATAGATACAAGTCATGGTTGACCACGTGAGTAAGGGCGATGAAGACTTGTAAATACTCTGTTTTCGTTTGGCGGAACCTGAGATAGAGAGAGTATATATATAGATGCCAGGTTGCCAGTGGGGAGAGGACGCTGCGGACGAGACGGCATGGTTAAAATGGTGTAATGAGAGACACCAGAGGAAGAGCCAAGATGAGGAAGAGCCAAGATGAGGAAGAGCCAAGATGAGGAAGAGCCAAGATGAGGAAGACCAAAAATACATGCCGGGACCAAGTGGAAGTGTATTTGTAGCCTTTATCGCATTGTGACACACTGACCGTCTCTATGCCGTAACATGTTACACACGCTTCAGCATTAAGATTGCTCAACAGTACATCACCGTCTTGTGATGTGGCCTTCGTAGATACCTCGATGGCGTCAAAAGGAAGTATTATCAACGACGAGACAAGTTAACAAAAGGTAGCTGTCAAGATTACTTGCATGTGTCTTGACGCCTCCCCTTTCTCTTTGACGTGACTCAGCCTGTAGCTTGCACAAATTTACAGTATGCAGACCTACAAATTTGCTCCCTGTACCAGCTTGAGCTCTCGAGGACTCGACATCTTCGTCCTCTGCAGCGCTCTGTGCCCTCCGCTCCCCTCCATCAGCTCATTAATCACCTGTTCTCCCCTTTCGGGTCTCGTACGCCACCGCCAACTCTGAACGAGCTGCCTCTCTAGGCCCTTTCCCTCGACGATGTCCGCGATCCACTCACCAATATTGGGGAGGAACTTGAACGCATGCCCACTACCCCCGGTGGCGACCATCACGTTCTCATAGCCGGGAACATAGTCGACGACGAAATGATTGTCCCACGAGTCCGTGTACCAGCAGAGTCTCGTCATGGCGATATCAACCTCACTGGCAGGCAAGTCAGGTAGGAAATCGTCGATGAAGCGTTTTAGCACCCTCATTGCCTGCGCAGGAATTTGGTCCGTAACGGCTTCGGGGCAGGTGTAACGCGTGATGGGAACGCTGCGCTCTAAACCGTCGACCTGCACACGCGGGTTCGTGTACTTCGTGCCCCGGTAGCCGATCTTCATGAATCCGTCGGCCGTGGCGGGGAAGCCGTACAGCCCGCCGTCGGCTCCATCGCGCATCTTGTACTGCCACGACGGAAACCTGTCGGCGGCGTATCTCTGAGTCAGAGCCGGAGGCAGTTTCATCATCACCACAGACCCGGCGGTCGTTTCGCACACCGAGTCTAACGAGGGAAGCAGCGAGGGTGTCCATCCGCCACATGCTAAGATGACGCGGGCTGCATGATGGTGTTTGCCGTCTAGTGTGCGTATGCCCATGACTTTTCCCGCCTTGGATCGGAGGAAGGATTCGAATAGGCCGGAGCGCGCGCCGAAAATCGTGCGTACACCCAACCTCTCCGCCTTGTGAAGAGCAAATGAGCATGCTTTGTCCGCAAGGATGGTACCGCCCGTCGTGTCGAGAACGCCGAGGTGGCTTTGTCCTCGTGATTGTCGGTTGAAAGGATCGATGGCGAATCCAAAACCTCTGTCGTGGGCGATCTGGACATGTCTCGCGTCGGAAGTGATGAGTTGAGAGTCTGGGTGTCCTGCCTCTTGCATGCTCCGTACCGTGGCTAACTCAAAGTCTGGAACCACCGGTTTGTCCGTCAAACTAAGGTTGCCATTGTTGATGAAGACTTTGTCGTCTTTGGTCATCCCCGCCGGTACGGCGTCGCCATCAGAAGCAAGCTCGGCATTCCATTTTTGCCATGCATCAAACGCTTCCAGCGACAGAGCCTGGTACTCGGCCTGAGCTCCGTACGCGGAGCGGAAGATCTTGTTTATGTCGGCCGAGGCGGCGTCGCATCCTTTAAAATACGAGTAGCGGCTCTCATGATATGGCTGTTTGTCGAAGATGGTGATGTTCTTGAAGCCTCGTTGAGCGAGATGTACTGCCGTACTGAGCCCAAATACGCCAGCACCAATGACGATGATTGATGCATTCTTGTCCTTGAGTGGTGGAGGTGCCCCGTGCTTCACTGAATCACTCGGCATCTTGAGTCCGGCTGCCGCGTCCTGGTGTACCAGTAGGAGGACTTGTCAAAAGTAATCACCTACTCAGACGGCAAGTAAGTAAGCTGGCTGAAATAGGTGCTTTTGCTTGAGGATTCTTGAAGCAGTGATGACCTGGGCGTGCGTCCGTGCGAGCGTTTCTCTATAGTTTAGTCGGTATCTCATCTCTTCCTTTAAGATTAGCAAACTGCCGACATGATTCGAGATGGACTGATTATTCTGACCTCGATTTCGAGATATTGCTTGTTGGGCCAGGCATGAGAAGCGACACCAAGCCATGCCGGCTTAGATGATTTGGATATCTCCGCCGGCGGTGATCATCGATAGCGCTTGCACTAAGATGATAACACCCTTTGGCAGACAGCATTGTCGAGCCTCCGGTCAATCTGAGAGGCCACTTTCGCGCCGATGTTTGGAGGATCCTTAAATCGTGGCCACAGACGGCTGATAAGGGCCGGCAGGGTGCACACGGAGAATATGGTCTATTCACTTTCAGAATGCTGCTGGTGGTGACTCTGGCGAGACGAGCCACTGCAGACACCGCCACGTAGTCAAGTCACCGCCACACATCCAGCCCCTGAATCTTCCCCCAGACCCCTGGCGCACCAAACGACCTAGACGTCTATGGGGTCCTACACTCGACTCGGACAAAAGAAAGATGACAACAAAGCACTGTTGGATGGATATTCGGATTGTTACCCTAAGAGAATATTTCGATGTTATACAGTATTCAACAACAGAATCATCATGGGCCTCATCGTCATCATCATCATCATCATAAACAACGCCCAATTCACTCGTATAGTACAACCATATTCGCGCTCACTCCATGTCTGAATCAGTACCATCGATACAACGTAGCTTGACTTCGCTCGCTCGACCAACACAAGAAACGCAAGACTTCGAAAATAACTCATCGCTCATCGCAATTCTCATTTCAAGTTTCCTTTTTGGCTGGCAAAGGGGCTCCTGAGCCACTTCTCCATGACGATGACCGATGCCGATTTGTTGAGTCTGTCGCTTCTCAAACATAAGCAATTGGAGCTCTCCCTCCTTCGTAGTTTGGGCGGTGAAACCGATCTTGGAGATTGATTATGCCGGGGGATGATATGCTGAAAGGCAACAGGTGAGCTAGGGTCAGGACCTTCCAGCTCCGAGTCAATTGTCCGTCTACGCTCGTTGGCTGATATGAAGCTTGATGGGAGGGAGCGCGAGGACCTCTTGGACATTGCTTCGGTGCTTCGCCCACTCATTCGGCTACACTGGTCTGTCGGTTCAGGGCAAGTCGTCGTTAGCTGCTCGTTGGGCAAAGGTGGAAGAGCTTTGTCAAATAACAGTGTTGTCTTGTCTGGTGTACCATGCGTGATCTTCGTGGGACTGCAGCATTTTACATCTCTAGCACCATCATCCGCTGTTGCTGGTCGAGGGATTGATGGGACAGCGTCATCTGAACTATCCTGTGTCCTGGTAGATGCTTTTCGACTTGAAGTGAAGCGGTCTGCCGTACGAAGGTCGGCAAGACTCTTTCGAATACGTGCAATGGCTGTCGGCAGGCGATGTGTGTGCTCAGCATCCTCATCGTCCCAGTCGATGTACGATATTTCTGGGGCACTAGGTGCGACGTGGCGTGGTTGTGTGCTCGGGGCAATGGCGCCAGCGTAACCACCAGTCCAAGGATTGACATAGAAGGCTTCGTAAGGTGGAAAATCGTCAGTTGCTAGTTTAGCACTCCGATTACCACTGGTTCGTGGAGGTGTGTAGAAAGGATCGAGCATCTCGTTGTCTTCTAACCCAATTGTTGATGTCTTGGCCAAACAGAGACCATGTACCACGGAACTCCTGGTGGCCTGATCCGGCGAAGACGATGTGACTTCCCGGGAAGATCGAGAACATGTAGAGATCTGAGAGAAAGTCAAAGATGGGACCGGGGTCGCTGGTCTATTCAGAGGAGTGCTGAATTGAGCTAGAAGACGAGTAGGATGTAGTTCGGGAAGAGGTGAGCTTGCCTCACGACTCGGATGCAGATCTTGATCCCAGACGCCCGAGTCTTGCACAATGGTAACGGATGTACCCTGTTTCGACTCCACAGTACCGCTTACGCTTTGTATGGTAGCGTCTGACACTGTCTCTGATGGCCAAAGTTTGAACATTTCCTCTAGCAGGAGAGGAGATGAGGGTACAGAAGGCAGTGCGAAAGACCTTCTGTTCGATAAACCGAGAACGGCTGAACAGGCAGAAGAATCATGCGACATGGACTGGTCTAGCTGTTCAGAGTTTCGAGATTCGGACCGTTTCGTGTCTCCTCCTTGTGATGCCCGGCGAGCCCTCCGGAGAGCCGGTGACAAAAGATGGCGCATCTTGGATAAGTGCTTTCGAGGCAAAACAGTCGCGGCGTAGTACTGCAGGCAGGCAAAAGGGAAGAAATTGCTTGAGATGTAATGGGGACTTGGGGAGGTGCAACAACTGATTAAGTATCGTTCAAAGGTAGCCAGTGTTACAATTTCAATTTCGGAAGACGAGTGGAAATTGTTTCGCAGGGAAGCAGCTTTAGGAGTATATGAAATAATCCAAAGCGTAGTCCGAAGGGAAATCATCTCAGGTGGCTTTTCATTGCACCCGATTGCTACCACGGAATCGATATCGTACTCCCATGTTCCAGCTTGTCAAGGACTATGCATGTCCAGGGATCGACTGTAGACTGCATTTGAAATTTCTACGGGGCTGAGATGACGCTTCCAATTCGTTTGCTGGGGTTGATCAAGGCAACAAAGGGCAAACTCTTCGTCAAACTGCTGGCGGGTGTAAGAAGACCCGGTCGCATGGGACAAAACATGTTGAAGCTTGCCTCGACCAATTCCCAAGTACCAATAGTAATGGAAAGGGTTCAGGTCTAGTGCAAGGAGAATACCTATGGTGCCGTTTTTGACAGCTGCGATGCATAGGAAAACGAGGCGCAAGACAGATTGCAACCTGTAAGCGTGTCGAAAGTGCATGCTTTGCGGATGTCAAAAGATAGTCGCAATCCCCTAGCCTGGTACTGTACGTGAAGCAATCAGCGTACTTCGGAACTGAAAGAGGAGCATCCGCGGCTCCGGCATTGATGGCAACAGTCCATTGTCCGGTTGACTGCCGAACTAGGCCATGCGCCTCTTCCGTATCCGTCGTATCCCTATAGGAGATGGCAATAGCCATCAAGATCGAGGCTTGAGAAAGGGCTTGTCAAAAAAGAGTTGCCATTCGCCGTTGGGAATCTGACCGAAGCCACTGTACAACTTCGCGGGATGTCAGTTTCGGGACATGGTTAATCTCAGGCGTCAGAAAGGCGTATGCACGTCGACGATCCCGTCACGCACTCCATGAGCAGCACGTCCATTTTTGGAGGGAATCTAAGTTGACAGCTGACAGTTGCAGACAGGAATAAGGAGCGGGCTGCATTACAGAGGATTCTTGAGTTCAACCCTTGCATAACGGATCGATTCCGGTTTGCAAAGCGAGCGCTATTAGAGACGCAGGGGACGAATATCCCTGGTATCCCTGTTCGGCTGAGCTATCGCACTGATAGTCAGGTTGCCACCGTCCGAAACGCGAGAGCAAACCTGCTTGCAGTTGGTACTCAGCCACAGTAACTGAGCCAGAGGGCGAGAGAGCCTGGCGATCCTTGCAACGGCATCCACGGAGCGGCGCGGTGGGATCTGCGCCAGGGGATCCAGACAAGGCCCCGGGGGTTTGTTGGAGCTGCCGATTCGCAAGACTCTGAAAGGCCTTGAGCCAATGCGACGGCCATTTCTCGATGTGCAAACCGTGAGCTGCAGCTTGAAGGGGCCAGCTGCCTGGTCCTGGTGCCTGGTCGATAACAAGATGGTGTGAAGGAAGAAGCGAACCTGCGTGGGAGATTCAAATCTCTGTTTTGTACACGCCTTGTAGCCGACACCTGGAATCTCAATTAGACATACGGACAATACAGTGTGTTCGGTGATCACCATAGCTATTTCCACGAACTCGGTAGCGATGGAACTAGCAGGGGTGTGTCCCAAGAGTCAGGCGTCGATAGCTGATGCCAGCTCATCGCCCGCCAGCGGTGTGAGCGGCCAATGCCAGCCTCCTCGATATTCGCAGCGCAACCGCGAAACAAACACAAACCTGTGCAGGCGATGAGATGCGAAGTCGGCCATGGCAACTGGCTTGACGGACAAGATTCTCGTCTCGACCGTTAACTGTCCTTCAGGTGCCTTCTGCCCGTCATCGTGGCCGCTGTCGTCTGGTCTGTGACGGCGCATCGCGTCCCTCCCGAGGCTGCGCCCGTGATATCGAACTGGTGAAATCGCACCACTACGCACATATAGAGAGTCTACACGTCAAATATCCCTGATAGCCCTGTCCTACTGCTTGCCTTGCAGCTTTGACATTATCGAAGCTCTCCGCAAAGTGGCCTGTGCCAGAGATCGGAGCTGCGACGACAGCTTCCACGATCGTTCTGCCGCACCCACCACTCTGTGAACCTGTCCGCCTTCTCAACACCACAAACCCGCCTGAAGCTGAGTTCATGTGATTTGGCCGGCAGAATCATTTTCATGCATCAACTCAAACACTCCAGATTCTTCAGAGGTGTGCCGACACGGGTGCGTCGCGTCAGCAGTCGCGGGTTCTCTAGCGAAAACCAACCTCCGTGATTTTTGACCACCGCCGCAGGCATTGGACCAGCCACACACTAATTCCAACAAACCTTCATCCTGACCAAGGTCAATGTTACTGTCCAAGGCTCCCAATATTCTAACTGACCTCTGCTCAGCCTTTCTGTACTGCTAGCATTTGCGCGACCCGTCTCACATCTTGGAACCTCAAGATCTTCACACCGACCAACCTGCGCTGCCAGGCGCATTTACCACATTGTCCAACGACCCTCCACCTCCTCCTCCTCCACAACCGACAGTCGAAGTGCCTCGGTCCGGACCTTCTCATCTTGACGACCTTTACGAGTATTACGACCCTGAACGAAAACCCTCACCCCAACGCCAGCAACACATATCTACACCTGTATCCCAAAGACCACCTCTATCCTCACCCTCTAGTGGTATCCGGTCGTTGAGAAGAACCCCGAGGTTGCAAGAGCGCAGAATTGAACAAGCCGAAGGCGTAGGATACTCTCCTACTCCGCGCCCAGACGCCCGCCTTGCCACCCAGTTGAGTGGTTTTGACGTGTCCGAGTCTACAAGCCCTCAAGACTTCCAGCGATTGGTAGAGGACGAGTCATATTGGCCTAGAAGGTCAACGCGTGTCTCTCGACATACCCACAACGCTATCCTATTTGCTTTGGAAGCCATAAGAAAAGGAAGCGGTGTAAATGCAAAGCCATTGACTCCAGATCTGCTTGAGGAACAGGCTCGAATGTCAGATCTGGTAAGGGGCAATGCGCCCGGTGCCACTGCAAGAGTACAGAATGGGGGAGCACCACGAACGGCTGCAGCCGCCGGCACTGGGCCGACCGCAACGGAACCACCTCGATACCGGACTCCCACTGATGTTATGCGAGAGAGGAGGTTGCGGGAAGCTCGCAGAGCCGAAGAGGCAGCAGCCAGGAACATCCAAGAGGAACAGAGAAGGATACAACAGGGAGGACAGGTTGTTGGCGTTGGGGAAGATCAAACACCACGACCAACTGCGAGAACATCAACGGGCAGAACGCAGCCCACGCAGACCTTTCACATACGCGGTCAGTCTGCGCAAATGCCAGCTGGCTCTGATCGGCGGCAAGAGAGCATCGTCCCAGCTCAGGCTGGCCCGTCACGCGCCGGCCTTGTCCCTAGCCAAAGTGGTGGAACAGACCCCCGGCTTTCAGCAAGCACGCAACGAAATCGCACAGAAGCATATGAGCAATTGAACCTTCCCGCAACTTCTAGACCAGCAGTACCTGAACAGACACCACGGATTGCACAACAACCGCAGCAGCCGCCATCAGCAAGACCTCAGCCTCCATTACAGCCGGTACTGCAAGCTGGGCCACAACAAGGACCCCTACCAGGACCACAACCAGGACCCCAGCCCAGCACGCAAACGTCTGGGACGGCTGGTCGCAGTCGTTTCCCCAATGCATTTGAACGGTGGGAGGATCTCTCTGCCCACTGGGAGGGCATTGTATCATCCTTCATTCACCGCATGCAAAACAATGCCGATGAACTAGCTGGCAAACCATTAGAGAAACAGATGGCTCGGCAAATTGATGACTTGTCCGCTGCGGGAGCTAATCTGTTTCACGCAGTGGTAGAATTGCAACGTCTAAGAGCGTCCTCGGAGCGAAAATTCCAACGGTGGTTCTTCGAGACACGTCAAGAACAGGAACAAGCTCAAGAACGGCAGGCGGAACTGGAACGGCAGCTTCGTGCCGAAAGGGAAGCTCGGACCGTGAGCTCCACGTCCATTGAAGTGGTCCGTGCAGATAGGAATCGAGCTGAAGAACTTGTCAAGGAGATGCGAAGAGAGCTGCAAATCAGCAAAGAAGAAGCTAGACGAGCCTGGGAGGAGCTGGGTCGAAGAGAACAGGAAGAGCGCGAAAGAACCATTGCTTTGAGAAGTGGCGAGCCCACACTCATAGGGGGCGTGCAGGTCGTCCCCATGCAAGGACTATCCAATCGACAAATCAGCTCGGCTTACCGGCCGCAGACAAGGGAAGGACCTGCTGGTGGTGCTGGGCCTACGATTCTGTCGGGTCAGCAGCGCTCTGCTGCTCAACGGCCACGATCCCAGAGCCAGACAACAGGAACGTCTTTGGACTCTCCCGGTGAAGAAACCAGACAGTTCACTTTCCAACCTGAGACAGGAGGTTCTCCGACGGTGACGGACCCGTTTACAGAATCCTCCCGTCAGCGTGAAGCAATACAGACAGGCCCTGAACCTGAGACCCAGTTCTACACTACCCCGCCTCGGCCAACAATGCCTCAGACCAGCGCTGCAGCTATCGCCGCTAGTCGTGCTGCCACAAGTGCGGCTCAGGAGCTGCGTTACAGCCAGAGTCCCGCCACAAACTCTCAGATGTCCGGTGCTTTGCCTGCACCAACACGCCGAGGCACGGGCGGTACGGAGCAATCATACATTGCGTCGACCATGTCCGGAGCGTCGGAAGACGAATACACGCGTGATCCACAGGGCCATTCTATACCCTACCGCCAGCCTATCGGTCCATCTGGACTTCGGGCCGAGCTGAGCGATGATGATGGCGGAGAAGGTGATTATTCCGATGAAGACGACGATGACCACACCGCCGATATTGAGCGTGAGAGGATGTATGCGGCACAATACCGTCCTCAACAAGCCCAGCAGCAACAGGTCCAAATTCCACGAACAACTTCTGGTCCCTTACCCGCTATCCCGCAAGGCCGCATGCCAGAGTATGAGGGTGAAGGGTACGAAACCGAGGCCCCGCCGATCGTTACACAAGCTCAAACGGGATGGGAGGAGCTTCAGGCCACCAGACATCGACATCCCACCAGGTTGAGCGACATCATTGAAGAGACGACTCAGCGCACGAGTCCGAGCAGGACAAGCTATGTTTCCGGCAGCGGTCCTCTACCCGGCCAGAGCGAAGGTGGCAGCGGCCCTGGCAACATGGCCTCGCGACGGTAATGGTGAAGAAGTGCACACGCCCATGCTCTGAGCCGAAGTTCTGGTTTCCTCTACGATGCCATGTCTTGGCGAAACTCGCTCGCCAAAGATGCCATTTCGGAGAGTCCTGTTGTTCCTGTCAGGGGCAGATAACAGTGCTCGTTGGGATCCTGACAGACTAGGCAAAGATGACCTATCCCTTTCAGAATGCGAAGACCTCCTGACCATGTCTTGGTTAAGCCCCTGACGTGACTATTGTCTGCTCCTCCAAGTCACGGGAAATTTCAGCATCACATTCTGCCCACTGGATGGCCAAAGGTGTCACCAAAATCCCTTTCTTCCTGTTTGTTCTTCACACCGCGACACCGCAAGCGAGAGACTCGCGCGGAACACTACCCAGTGGATAGTTTGCCCAAACCACCCTCCCCGTTTGTACAAAGCTTCTCTCTGTCGTGTACTTTTCAAAAAGCTCCGGTGGCCGTCCCTTCATCCGTGTTGCGTGGCGTTTTCCATGCACAAAAAGGAAAAAAAAAAACGAAACCGAAATAATCAGGACCTAGGTCAGCCGCCAGATCCGAAAGATGGTCACTTTCGAATTTCCAAAGAAAAAAAAACACCAATGACTGATCACCCGTGATCTTGGGCTGTGATTGGCAACTCTGTCCAGCGAGATTACGGTCACGGTGAAGTTACAGCACAGTCATGGCTCTATTTTCCCAATCTTGTCGGTCCACATGGGGGTGTTGTTGTGTGTATTAGAGTTGAACATAGCAAGCGATGGCGCACAATGGGTTTGCTGAGTTACACCTGCAAGACGTGCCTTTTGACAACACTGGGGGTGTTGTTCTAATCTTTTCCTTCTCCCCCACCAAAATGGGATGCTGGCAGGGGAAACACTGGCACGTGTAGCATTTCTTGCTTCTAGGATACTGTGTGAATCGATCAATATTAATTCCCTTTGTGTATCACTCTACGTCTACGTCTACGGAGGATGGTCCTGTGTCTGAGTGTGATTCTTTGTTTTTCTTCGTTTGTGTCTCTGCAAATCTGCCATTCGTCTGTCTCGCCAATCTGTGTTTCTGTCTCCCATATCCTGTCAGCTTGACAATGAAGCACAAGTAGAAATCAGGTATCAAAAAGACAGTGCCTTCGTGGAAAAGGAAAGACGCATGAGCTGGACTCCGTAACCAGGCCTCCTGCCGAAACGAACAAAACTCTTCCCAATTTGTCGTTCTTCGTGTCTCCCAACTCGACAATTGCCTAGCCATTACCAAGAAGGGTGGTGTGTGTGGGAGTATGTGTATGTGACACATGCACTACTTTCCCGCAAGCCTCTCCTTGTGGTAGTACAATGTGGTGTTGCAGTGGTCCAACAGAACAGTTTCCACTTCCATTTATCACCTGCAAATTAGGCGTCAGGTTTCCATCCCTCGGCGTTGTAGTCAATGGCTGGTGGACTATTGCACCAGCAAGTCAAGCTAAATGGGTTGAAGACGGCTGGCTGATTGCCATTGTTGTAACAGAGCATTGCCTTGCAGGCGGCTTCAGTCATGGTCGCAGCGTTGATATCAGGAACTATCAATGCTCTCGTGGAAAGGTCCATCTTCTCATCAGCGCCGTGGAACATGCAACCACAGTAGCCGTCCGTGGTTTGAATGACCTGCATGTGATAGAAAGGACATGGCTGGCCACATTTGATGCCAAAAATTTGGCGTCGCACCGGTTGGACATATTCGATGTTTGTGATGCTGCGCTCTGTGTGTGCGGCAGACAGAGTGACAAGATCCAAGGCCGTGCTCTGAGTCGTGTCCATTTTGTCGATGTCGATCACCTTGTTACTTCCTGTCAGGGAATAGATGCTCCCATCAGAGATTTTCTGTATCCAGTAAGTGATGAAGTTGGGATCGTACATGTTGACAGCGATGCATTGGCAGTCGGCAACCTGGATTTGTGGCTGACCCTCTCCTTGCTTGACGACCTTTGGGACCAGGGCCAGGCTTGGCTCAGGGTCAACACCAATACCGCCACAAGGTAATGAAGCGCTTGCATTCACAATCAGAGTATCTGCAACCATTCCTTTCAGTTGTATGTAGACGCTCAACACGTTGTCCATAAAGTAGGGAATAATCGAGGAAATGGTTGCCGTGTTTTGTGGCTGAATACTAAGTGACTGATTGAGAAGTTCCGGCGTGATGTCTTGCGCAGGCGGAGGTATGAAGGTCGGAATCGCAGTGTGCGCTGGCGTAGAAGCAGTTGGCGATTCTTGTCGCCGACGGAGGTCATAACGCATTGCTTCTTCTGGATATTGTTCATCGAAAATGTCCTTTTGCACAGCCAGGCGACCTTCGTTCTCAAGTTGCTGCAATATGCTCTCCTCTTTGGCAAACCATGCCTCCATTGTGCCGCAGTAACAGTCTTGATCCAACACTGAGTAGAATGGTTCGGTAGCGCTGGGACATTCGAGACCTTCACAAGGATCCGCAAACTGTTCAAGGCACATGTCAGGTTCTCACTTCTCATGTCCTCGATCATCCTTTGCTTACGAGGTTAGTTGGCATGTCCGGGCATTGGCAGGAAAGCAAATAGCCATCGAAGCTCGCGTCGCCGAACAAACAAGGCTTGAGGCTGCATAGCTGTTGTGCCAGATTCAGTGAGCCAATATCATCTGCGAGTTCAGCGAACCATTTTGCAGGTCTTGATGCCACCCCCGCGACGAATGAGAACGCGACAGTGGCAATTATCGCAAGCTGCATCTTGGAAGTTGGCAAGCAAGATGGCCTCAGTAGCAGAGATGATGGTTTGAATGGTGATGCGAATTAGGTTGTACAAGAAATGAGGGAATGATAAGGGAAGTGCCTAGGAGAGATGAGGTGGTGAGAAGAGGAAATTTCACGGTGAGGCAAAGTGAAGCACAGCCCCCGATGCAAAAGTCGCGTATGCCATTGTGTAGTACTTGCCAAATACAAACCGGGGAAGACGTGGCAATCGCGATACCAACGGCGGTCACTGTGCTGTGAATGTGAAGCGACGTGTCGGCGGAGAAAAGCTGCACAAGGCCTCTGCACAAGGCTTCAGCACCCTCCTTCTCGGTTGACAGAGGTGTATATGCATTGCTGTAGTTACAATCTGCGGAATCTGATCGTGTATATATACACGCCCAAGCGCAGTCTGCCATATCAAAGACCATCTATGGAGTACACTCTCTGAGCAACACCAAAGCCAAGTTCGTACTCGTAGTTGAGCCTGTGCGGATACAAGGCTGAACTAGTCCTGTTATGGACCTCAAGGCTGAGCAAGGCTGAGCAAGGCTGAGCAGGGCTGAATGGCCAGAGCTTGGCTCCACAGGCGCAGGGCTCATTCTCCGACCATCAACCTCGGGATCTTCCTTTGACCGCTTCACCAACTGTTTGTTGGCATCAATGCAGCTGACAACCAATCCAAGATTTCTCTCTCAGCATCTTGTTCTTAGTGATGATGTGTTTCACTCTTCCTGTTCCATACTATAAAACCAGTGGCTGGAGTCCACAAATGGCGCCAGCCTGCACCCCAGCCTCCAACAACATCCCAGCCTCATCTCAATTCTAGCATTTCTTATTCTCCAGCGTCTCTTGTCATGCTCCCCTTGTTTTGTCCACTCTCGTCCCCGTGCGTTCTGACTGCTAAACTCTGATTTTGACATTTGCGTGTTGATGCCTTTTGCATACACAACTACTAATGAACTTACCCCAAAACGCCCAACTTCAAACAGTCAAAAGCACAACTCCTCAATATATACGATCTCATTCTCTCAAGTCCTCTGCTGCATCGAATGAATACTTCTCTGACTATGCGACCGACGCAACCAGTCAAAAATCGGACGACTCCAAGGCAAGCTATGAGACGCCGCCATCTAGAGTCTCGACTCCAATCTTACAACAGAACCATCCGGATTCAGAGATGACGCTCCCCTCCAGACCCAGCGCGATCCAGCCCGCACCCTTAAATATCAGACACGAGACGTCAAATGGGCGTTCCACCGTGCGAATGCTCTCGAGCTTTGACGAGATGAGCCCCCCCACTCCTGGGGTCGACGACACACCCTTTATAAGATTCGCAATTGAACAGTTGACAAGAGATGAGGATGTCATGGGACGAGGAAGGCATAGTACCGCATCGCCTTATCAACAGTCTGTTTCACCTATCCTGCCTCGAGCAGAGTCGGTGTCCGATAGTCCTCGAAGCTCCGCCTCATCTACGCCGCCGTCTCCTCCCAAACAACAATCATCCCCTCAGCCTGGGTTTCAGGTCACACGAAAACCATTAGCACAGGAAGTGTTGATTCCTGTTGATCTTTCCAAAGACCTCAGATCTGAGCTCGGGTTTGTCCCGTTTCCTTTGCGATTTCCAGTCCTAGCGCTTTATTTGTGCTTATGCCTGCTGATGATTGCGGGCCTGGTATTCAGCCTGGTGTTTATTTCGAGCAACCATGCGCTCTTTGACTACGACGGAAACGCCACACCTCGATATTTTGTTTTTCAGTACCTTCCTCAACTCCTCGGGATCATAATGATATTGTGGCTCTTCGTCATCGAGGCTGCAGCGTACAGAAGTTTGCCCTTTTTCTGCATGGCGTCAGCTGCTCGAAGCCCTTGGGTACTGCAGAAGATGCGCATGCTTCCGGCCAACTACGTTTTGCCTGATCTGATCTTTTTCCGCACAGGGGAGAAAATGCTGGGAGTGGCATTTTTTATCTTTTGGGCGACGAATTTTACAGTTCCTCTTCTTAGCTGTGCTTACCAAACACAATGGATCACGAACGATGGTCCAGCTCGGTTTCGTTGGACAGCTGTAAGAGGCGTGGGCTGGACGTTGGTTGCGTTATATGGTTTGCTCTGTGTGGCCATTTTGTACTGCATGGTACGCTTCCACCGACGCAAATCCAGTCTGCTCTGGGACCCTACCTCGCTTGCAGATCTGATTTGCCTCTTTCGTCATTCGAATATACTTTCCGATTTCGAACAGACTGAGGTTTCTCCACGGCCAAGCAATCAATTACCGCCTCGAGCGTGTCGCCTAGGTTTCTGGACCACTTCGACAACTCCAGATGTTTTCCATGCTGTTGGTGAGGAGTATGCTCCAATCAAGCGGCTCTCGCTACCGCAACTAAAGCAGACGGAGAAGACTTCGAACAATCTAGGTCCCCAACATGATGCGGTCGATATCGAGGCTCAGCAGCGACTTTCTTATGGTTCAGCCTTCTCTCGGAGCATTCACTCTCCGTTTGTCCGTTACCGCTGGACAATATGGTTCTTGCGAGACTCTGCCGTTTTAGCATGGATTATTGCCTCACTCATACTTGTGATCGCTTTTCTGGTTGTCAGCTTCGTCAACCGAGCGGTCCAGGACGGCTTCGATCCACTGCTGCCTTCCCGGACGGTCTCTGGAGGGTTTTCTGCTGCCGACTTTTTGTACAGCTTCCTCCCTTCGCTTCTGGGAATGTTCCTCTTTTTGGCCTGGCAACCCATCGCCACATATTTTCGAGCTGTTCAGCCATTTTGTAACCTCTCCCAACCCACAGGGGCGGACGCGCGACATTCACTCTTGCTGGCATATCCTGCCCAGGACGCTATTACGGTCATTTTCACTGCCTTGGGCAACAGAGACTACAAGGTCGCTTACATGTGCTTCATCTCTCTACTCGCTTTGTCGATACCGGTCCTGGCGGGAGGGGTATTCA
This sequence comes from Exophiala spinifera, assembly GCF_000836115.1. Taxonomy (NCBI): domain Eukaryota; kingdom Fungi; phylum Ascomycota; class Eurotiomycetes; order Chaetothyriales; family Herpotrichiellaceae; genus Exophiala; species Exophiala spinifera. Next base: position 3,024,894 of record NW_015622516.1, read on the forward strand.
CTGCTCAGTTCTTCCCGGCACAAGCACGGGTCAGAATGGTTGCGAGCATGCCTGGGTACATCGCATTGAGTGTACTTGTTACCGTCTATGCACTCTCTTACCTGGTTGTTTGGCCTACGAGAAAACGATATCTACCTCATAATATCACTACGATCGCTGCAATGATGAGCTGGCTGTACGCTAGTCCCTTACTTGCCGACAGCGCGCTGCAGAATGTGCGGACCAAGAAAGAACTGCGTGAACGACTGACAGGATCGTCAGCTTCCACAGTCTTGACCGGTGACCGTTCTGGCGGCGATTTGCAGGATTTGCAGAACTTGGACAGGCGCTCCATGCGTGATACTCGTTCTCAACATGCACCACGTTTCGCGTTCGGCATTTTCACGGGTAGAGACGGCAAGGAGCACCTTGGCATTGATCGATTACAAAGACCAGGCAGCCGGGAGATGCTGGTCGTATCTACTGCTGATTGAAATTGTTCGAAGCGCCTCATCATCAGGGATCTTTACGAGGCGTTCTTCGGTATTTGGCGCATTCACGAGGCACAGGGCTTCTTCCCTCACGATAACGAATTGATCAGAGATACGATTTTTTAATCTGGGACTTCAACCAGCTCATGGAGCATGTGGATCCTTGATACGAGCAGCGCTGATTACTATGACGAAATGGTATAGACATGACTTACGGGATTAATCATGATGTAGGGCCCGCGCCCATGTACAACCACAAAAGAGATGAATCAAGAGATGCTGTGGTATGGAGTACAGAATTTTACTCACGCTCAAAAACGTAATTGATTCTATTTGCCTTAATCTTCTTTGGTATCCTCCGTACTCTGTACTCCGTAACCATCCGACATTGTTTGCCTTTTCTCTTTGCCTCCGTTAGTGATTACCGCTTGCGACATGCTGTCGCTTGTATAGCACGCAAAGCACAGATCACCTAGTTCGTGTCGTCCCACTCAATTCCAAGTTACGTGCAGTAGCCTCCATCGCCAGGGATGGCATTGCTCGAAGCGAAGGCGGAGTTTACTGCGGGAGGGCGCCCTAGGCGTCGCACTGCCTCCAGCCTTTCCAGACTGGAAACTGGCAACTGTGAGATGCAGGGCCAGGGATCCCTGCAACAGAGCCTTAAAGGGAATGAGGCGGCCCATGTGCAGAGACGGCGACATTTCCAGCGGCACTCGGCGGCTTCTCGCGGCTCCCAGCAACGCTTAGGAACATTGAACAGGATGTTAGAGCTACTGAGAAGCCCCCTCGTCCATCCAAAGAGGGAAGTCGAATTTCATCATTTGAATGTATGTCTCTCTCACGAGGTGTGTAATCATCACACAGAATAAAACGTAAACGCAATCATGTTGATAGCCGTGTGTAATAGAATAACATACCCCGAACTGCACGCTAATGTCAATGCGAGGGAACAATTTGCCGTCTGAAGTTTAGAATCTCACATACGATGAATGTTTGATTTCTACAAGCGGAAGTACACCAGAGTTGGAGCTGAGTATGTGTCTGATCCCTCACTCTGTCTGCTCATCACAGAAAAAGGGAAGAAGTAACGCACTCGGACGCATACAACTCACTCACCCTGCCGAAAGAGGAAACGCGACAATGTCAGAATATCGAGTAGCGAAAGGTGCCTGAAATTCTGCCTTGCGCCAGCCACTTCGTCCTCCCACCAACACGACAGCTGCCATCACCACTTGCTGGACTGTACCCTCCATCAACACGTCGCCCCTGTTGTTTGCCCTCTATCAGCAACTATCGTCTCACCTTTCTTCGGCACCGATGATGTTTCATTGGACGTAAAGATCTAACAGGCGGTGACCGGTCGTCAACCCCTTGACTTTCTTCCCGTGTCGACTCAAGATGGCCACTGCGTGACTCCCTCGTATTCAAAGTGTCGGCTTGTCAAGGCGCTGATGATTGCCTTTGGGACACAAAAACCCGTTCTGCAAGGAAGCTTCTTGCTCTTTTCCACAACACGAGCCTCGATCGACCACAAATCTGCATCATGGAGGCTCAAGCCTCTCGTGATCCCTTGTCAGCGTTTAGGCCTTTTCTCGTCGGCACTTGATGGCTCCTGGTTCTATGTACTCGACAATGGCAACTTAGGGACACGCGTTACAGCCAAGAGAATCAGTTGAGCCGCAGGGCTCCCTCGCGAGCTTTGAGGCCGATGAACGAGCCTGTGGAAAAAGCTACATTCATATACTCCGTACTGATGACTTCACAGCCACAGCCCTGAGGCGGTACAACGGTCGACTGCTGCCATGATGCTGTCACCTGCCGGAGAGTTTTTACCTACCACTAGGAAGTTTAACTTCTGCCAAAGGACCTCTCCCTTGGACCATGGACACGAACCCTGCAATCGACGCCTTCCTGTCAAAAGGTGTCATATACCACCCTCCATCAATTGAAGGCTTAATCCTGTGCCTTGCATACATTCGCTACTATAGCATCGTTCTCAGCAAGATTATAGGGCGTTTAGTCACCGCCTCACTTCCGGCAGCAGGCACTGCCTTCCCATCGACCACTGTTCATGCATCTGATCAAGAGGTGCCGGAGCTTTGTGAAAGGTCGGTGTCTCCAGAACGCAGTCCACCCAGGATGACCGAGACAGGGTCTGCAAAATATAGCACGGAGTTACAGCCTGGCTCTATCTTCTCAGGCGCACTCAAAAGTTCTTGATCCTTGCCAACAGAAGTTGCGAACAAGTGCCGTATAACTTATGCTGACATCTCCCATGCGTGTGGTCCAACACTCATATTCAGCCTTGTGTCTTCTGGTAGGATCACCAACCCCAGTTTCTTTATCCTTCCTAGCTATCAGACGTCCATGTGTCTTTTCGAATCATACAAGCACGACGATTGTCATCCTCAGGGACTTCTCTGCTAGGTTTCGAGCACGGGACTGGCTGCCGCGCAAGCCGCCTCTGAGCGACAGCACATAACTTTACTGCCCGCGGTTGTCCTGAGAACTCCGGAGTAGCATACGCGCCTGTCTTTCCGTTGGGCGCAAGGCCCACTACCGAACCCTGCGGCTATCATCTCTGACCAACACTATCGTGGACAGAATCCCGACTCAGACGCAGGAACGATGTGCTTCGACCATCCTGTCATCTATATCTGCCGTCACTGCGAAGGTCGCATACGTGGCGGTGGTTATGTTCGTGTGCTTTGCCCAGATGGCGAAGATACTCAACGAGAGTGCCAGTTCCCAGAGCTTGGTGCCGAGGAACTGAGGGAAGCGTCGGACTTGTGCTCCCGATGCTTGCGATCATTGAACCACGGCCGCAGCCACACCCGTTATCAAGAGCCCATACCAGAAGAATACGAGGGGCAATATCCACCACCCCCCTACCGACAACAGCGTCAGCATGCTACGGGGCCACGGTCTCCATCACGAGAACGAGCCAGACCACGACAGCAGCTCAACAATAGCAATAATGGCCATGGCAATGGGGGCGGTCACCCTCTGCAAGGCTTTGACAATCTCTCACTCTCAGATGACTTGTCGCTCCCTCCCGATGGACCCATGCCTGCCAGGGACAGGGACGACTACCCCCGACGAGATCACCGGGCTCGGGACGACCGTGAACAAGTGCACACAACCCTCCGCGGAGGTGGTGGCGAGCCGAACACATCGCGTTCAGGGCGACGACACTGGGACGATGCCGACACCAACAGCATCCACTCCGCAAGTGACTATGACCGGGGAGGTGGACGCGGGCGAGGGCGGAAGCAAAGTCCTGGCAGGGATCATACCCGCGTGGACTCCCGCCGCCGCCATGGCGGTCGTAACGACAACATCGGCAGACGCCGCGGCGGAGATGACAGGCTCCAATCCATCTGGGATCGTGACGACGGGTATTCCGACTCTCTGAGACCATCCTCGCGGTCCGGCTACTCAGGCTCGACAGGCTGGAGTCGTCAGAGCCACGGACCTTTCGGCATCACCCGCACCACGGACGAGTACGGGGTACCAGAGGTCACGGTGCCCGTGTTACCCGGAACGAAAGTGAAGAAGGAGGGTAAGCAACTCGTGCAGGTTCGACGCAAGAAGGGAGGTCAATCTTTATTTGATCACTTGACTGTGATGTGACCATTCTTCACGCCTGTCGAAATCAGACAGCACCATCCATCCTTCTTCCAGCTTCCGACAGACTATGTGAACGATGCGAATCCGGTCACGAACTTGCGGAGGGCATGGGAAATGCCCACAGGAGCGTGGAGCAGCCATGACCACTACCAGCCTTCTAGTATACCGTGTATGTCATGACTTTCTTGTGTGTTTGTGTGTGTACGGCATTGCTGTTTACGAGTGTACCCTGGTGACTTGAAGGTTGTGGAATGTAACTCTAGCGTATTTCTTGTATTGTTACCACTTTGTACGGGAGGACTTGTCTAGGATGACGGGCGGAACTGAGCGATTGACACGAGTTTTGACTTTTGAGCCGGGCATGGTGTGGACACTGTGGACACGAACAGGGCTTTATGTATACCCTTTTTTTTTTCTTCCTTTTGTCGTCTTAGAAGCATTTTGAAACATCACAGTTATGCAACAGCTATGCCACCATCGACCCTGCACAATGCCTTCACGAATTGACATCCTGTGCGGAAGGAAGAACGTGGCTTCAAAGTAGAAATGTTGCGAACGAACAGGTAACGTCGCCCAGGTAGTCGAGATCACGACTTTCGTATTGTGCTCGAACGGATGTGCGGGGACTGAGACACCATGGCTTGCAGAGAGAGGACTTTCGAATCCGCCTTGCTGGAACAAGTCAAGGCAAACTGTCCCTTCCATCTAAGCGGCAAGTGGTCTGCGCTCTCATCGGTCTCCCCGGTGCTCCATACGAGAGTCTGCACAGCACACCAACTCAAGTAGCTGGTCGGTGACGTTTCCGAGTCCCGCAGTTCACCGAACATTGCCCAACTGTCGAGCACGGCGTCTTTGATATTGCCAGGCACCGTGTCCCTCTTGCACCTCGCCGTCAGTGCAAGGCCGGTGGAACGTTGAGAGACACTTGTCATGGCCACCGTCGCCTTCCTCGGTCTCATCTTCCCGTCTGGGAGGATGCAAAGTTCGTGGCTGCAACGTCGACCACGAGACTTTCTTCTTTTCCACAGCCACTGACGTCCGCGATAGGAAATCACCAAGGAGGCCCCGGTGGCTGGAGCTGGTGCACAGTACTGTACAGTACAGTAGGACCAGCAATCACCGGGTTCTATTTTCGTTAGACCGGACGTATCCTGTCTAGGGGTACCAGAGTGAGACATCTCCAGGGATTTTGCTTGCTCATGATTTGAGCTCGACTTGAGGTTTGACTCGTTTGGGATCCGCGTCGGGGGGGGGTCGGGGAGTGAGTTTGATAAGAAGTTTCTTGGCCTGTAACAGTAGATGTGCATATGCTGCGAGTGAGCAAGTGTTTCGAGAGACTAAACCAAAATTATCTGACCGAGGAGGGCTTGGGGAAGAACTTGATCCATCCTACTAGGCCAGAACAGTCGCGAGGGGGGGATTTGTCGCGTAAATTCCGCTTGAATGTCGTGATCAAAAGCTCAATGAAAAATCCACAACTGCTAAGTTAGTTGTTCGAGGGAGATTCTGGCACATTGTACTTTTGGCGTCGAGTTCGTCGGAACTGGTCACCCGCAGTGCCGCCGGCCTCAGGCTCGAAGTGGGCCCTCGCTTAAGCTTGGGTTGCTAGTCTCAGTGTTGCATGAGGCACAAACAACATGGCACGGAGTACCTGTGTCTTTGACAGTTCGACCAACACTACCATATGTCAACTTCCGAGGCAGGAGATATTCTGAGTACCAGTAGATCAGAACAGTAGAATTATTGTTATCGGAATCTTATCGACGTTACGTCGATTGGTCGCGGTGATTATGAAGTTCCTCGATTCCCAGCCTTGCCGAAGATCATGCCACGCTCTTTGGCCGGCGCGAAATCACCCAATGGTGTTGTGTGTGTGACCAGGGTACAAGGGGCCAAAATCCGCCCCAAAGCAGCCACCATCATGCATAGCCCAGGCCGCTATCGAGAATTGAGACTCAAGGTCGTCACCTGGTCATGTACCTCCTTGATCAAGCTGGCTCGCATGATAGTGTATAAGTAAGCCCACCGTAGACGAGCGTCCTGTTACAGTTCGTCGCTGGTTTCCAACAGCAACGACAATCCCGTTGGCGCAGTGACTCTTCTGTAACCCCATCAGCACCCCAGACCTCCCACAATGCCGAAATTGCCAAACGTGGACGACTTCCCATCATTTGGTGAAGTCAAACCACTAGACGAGGGTTTCAGATGTATTTGGTATCTCCCCGATGAAAAGCGGAGATGCAGAAACCGAATAGAACGCGATAATCGCCGGGCCGCAGCCTCTGTACACAGAGAGCTCTTGGAAACTCCACCAGGAGGAGACTTGATTGAAAAGTCAACGTTGCTGGCAGAATTGACTTGCTGCAAGAGAGATCATCTCCCAGAACTGCGAAAATCAGACCTGGGAGCAAGCATCCCCAAAAGGTGGCGCAGAGAAATCCGAACAGCATCTGGGGTGCCCAGCGATGTTGAACGCAAGGCATCATGCAGCGCGGATTCGAAAGGCATCCGGCCAAAGGAGACTGCGAGGGTTACCTGCATACAATCTCCAGAACACCCTCCAAGGTACAACCTGAGATCCCGGACTGTCTGTGAAGCTTCAAGCTGCCCGACAACCGTGAAGTCTGAGAGCCAGCATCATGTCTCACATTTCGTGCCTCGCACCTGCGCCTCTGGTATAACGTTGTCCACGAAATTGCTTGAACCGTTAGAGCCACCAACGAAAAAGAAAAAGCAACAAGGGGACTTATCACCATCTTGGAAGAAGAAAGGCTCGATATATTGTTTCAGCCGCAAGTCGGACCCGGGTATGCTGAAGATAGGCCGAACTGTGGGCTCGATCGATCAGCGGCTGGAGAAATGGAAAAGAGACTGCCAGTACAAACCAAGGGTGAAATTTGTTGCCGAGCATGTCCCACATGTACAGCGTGCCGAGGCCCTGGTACATTACGAGCTGCAAAGATACTGGCGGAGAGAGACAAAATGCAGACATAATCCTGATTGTATCAGGAAACACCAAGAGTGGTTTGAGGTCGATATCGAGACTGCCAAAAGAGCCATCAAGAATATCTCCACCTGGCTCCGATTCGGACATCCTTATGACGAGCAGGGATATCTTGTCGACAGGTGGAGGGAGGTAATACGAGAAATGGAGAGAGAGCGTATTGAGGTAACTGCCCAAGCCCTGGTGGATGCTCTGCATGACATTGAAAGGAAAGCCGAGCAGATTGAACCTCCGCTTTCTTCCCCTGAGATTAATCGAACAGGTCGCAGTCCAGGGCGAAATGCTCAGGCTATCGCACTTTCGGGTGCTGAAGGCAAAGCGCTGGAGGCGCTGTGGGACGTATTTATCAAGTCCATTCCCTCACTGTTCGTATCGAAGCGTGGCAAGTCGAGGAGAAGAGTCGTTCAATTTCCCTTCAGGTCGATTTAAGTCTTTTCATAGATCCGACACTGGGAGGTATCATGAAGGCCAAATACTTATACTCGATGGAAGTGATTGATATTGTACGGCGCAAAGTCAAATATTCCACGCTTTTCCTAATTGGAACTAGTCAGATTGCTTCCATCATGCAACTACTTTCAAGTTCAAAATATCATTGCGCATCATCCTCCGTCTTCATTTCTTATGACGCTCATTGGCGATGATTTTGCTCCCGTTTTCGGATCATTCTCATGCTCAAAAGCTCGAATCTCGTCTCCTAGGGTTACCGCAGATGAGATGTGATCGTGGAAACACGCTCCGCTTGGACTGGAGACTGCGTTTTGCACTGGCGCCGGGACAGAGGACGTGGACGCGACATTTACCCCTTCGACATTGTACGCGTACCAATTTTAACTGCCTAGTACCAGTCTGATTCACTCACTGAGGAGCCTCCCGACGCCGAACGACCAATAGGCCTTCCCGGTGCCACAGCTTGAATATTCAAGGGTTATATTTTTGAAAGAGTCAATATCTTCCAACAATTCCTCGTGGCTACCCGTGTCACCTGATCCACCGCGGACAAATGGCGTAAGGGGATTTCACCAGACATGAGGCAGTTTACTTGGGCTAGCCGTGAATCCTAGAGGCGACACCCTGACACTAAGGACCCCTGCATAGGGCGAGGTGTTCCCAGCGAACATGGCTTCTACGCGTGAATGACCTAGCTGACGGAGTAACCTGACGACTTCTCGAGAAAAATCCCTGTGTTGGCAGGGATTTCCCTCGACCTCAACGTCAATCACCCAGCGTGTGATTGGCCTTGAGGTTAGAGTTTTGCTCCTCGAGAAAAATGTTGATTTTTTTTGGTGGCAGCACAAGGAGCACCAATACTGATTATGTGAAACGAAGTAGGGAGCATGCAATTTATTTCAACACTGAAAACAACAAAAAAACTGTCTCTCTAAGCTCTGGCAAGTTGAACAGTCAATACTGACTATTACGCCTCCTGAAATTACGAATGTTTACTGCTTGTCAGTCTTCGGCTCAACTGAGGACTACCCTTTTCTGTAAGCGAATGTTTGGCCAAATGAGAAGCGACTCCTACTGGTTGGTGAATATCACAGCATTCTCAACAGCTATCAAGAGGCTGGAGCAATAACGGCTCGTCTCCTGACCTTCTTTTGATACTGACACACTATTTTAGTCATCAGAACTTTTGCAGAATGCCGAAGGAACTTCATTGCTGTACCTATGTTTTCCATTCATACTCCCATTCACTCAAGCCTTTCACCTTCAAGTATGAGACCTCGATTTCTTCGTTTGCAACGATGATATGCGTCTTCAGTTTCAGGCCACGCGACAGTATCATTCGCCACCTCCCGATAACTGTGAGGACTAGAATGACAAACACCCGCGATAAACCCGCATTGGCGAGTTGGCCAGACCTGATGACGATGGAAAATATTCTGTAGGAATGCTGCAGCCAAGCGACACGAAGCCAGCCACCTCCTTTCTGATGGCTCCGGGGTTACTGCAGCTGGTCGAGGCTCCAGAAAATATGTTAAGGGGGTCACCTGAATGACTGTATTCGTCTCCGGACTCTGACTCAGAAGAGACTTGTTCATGCGCACCAGGTATCAACAGAACGGCCTTGGGCAAAATCCGGCTTAGGTGGTATCTCTCTTGTCCACATTCCAGCCACCGGAGTGCCCTTCCACTGCGCCTCGTATGATGAGGCTGCTGCCAAACGGTCGCCATCAGACCACATTGCGACCGAGCAGATAGTGTTGGTCATCTTGGATATGAGCCAGGAAGCCCAGCCTTGGGAATTTCAACTCTCTCAAAGTCCGTGCGTTTACCGTTTACCCTGCCACCTGTTTTATGCTATTCTCAAACACGGCCGACATCAGACTTCGAAACTACAATGTGCCTGCCTCGGTCGATATGCCTCTCTAACTCGTAAGTAATCTGTACCATTCGTCGGCACATCAATCACCGTTCTTGACCTCTGTAGCTGGTGATTCAGAGACCTTCGTTGAGAGACGAAGGCGTGGCCCGAGCCCTCGGGCCGTCGGGGCCACATGTTGATCTTATGCATTTCGTTATCGACAAGAAGCTCGGTCCTGGACCCTGACTGCCCACGGACCACATACACGGTCCTTCTACCAACGCCAACACGTACACGGCTTTTACTGATACTTCAGCCATTCGCGTCATGGGAACACCTTTTTCGACGTCTTAGTGTCAAGCGAGCGTGTCCTGACGACGTTTCCAAGCGAGTTAGGTCATGAGAGTCGGCACGTCGAAGCCGATCTATTACACTGCCGTAAAGGAATCAACGATGGATTCGAACCCACTTGGGAAACGCGTATTGACCTAGAGATATATAGACGGTGCTGGTCCCTCCAGCCATCTGTCGACCCATCTACCACCGGAATTCACTACTAGGCGACCTCGACAGCAAATCCAACCGTGCAGTTTCTGCCACCGCATTATTGAGGGGCGACCCTCAATGGAAGCCAGCACGATGTTACACCTAAGTATCAGACTTCTCGCCATCTCTACGTGCCTCTTTGGTATCGCGACTTGCGCACGCATCAGCGAGGAAATCTTCAAGTCTCATATCCGGCGCAAAACATTTGATATCGAGAGGGCATCAGACAACCCTCCCCATCTCGATTGGAAAATAAACAACCTCATGACTGGCACTATGAAAGTGCTGACAACTATGGTCAGTCAGGCAGTAGATGACGGCCCATTCAAACGAGCCCTGCGCTTGCAAAGAAGGCTCGAACGCCATTATCATTGGACCGCATCGGCAACTCATATCCATCCTGCTGTGGTCTGAGGCATCGTCAATGCCAGTGACTCGGTCAGGAGCTGGTCTCCTCGACTACCCGTCTCTCTGGCACTCAAAGGCACCTCAACAAACGTCCACCACCCATCTCTTTCCTGCTGGCAGGAAAAAGTCCAATCAGACATCTGCTGGACAGATTTGTGCAGAATTGCCATTCGACAGCAACTCTTGCGTACGCTCTGGAGCATCGCAACCTTTGTCGGCTGGACCAGTATCCGTCTCAATGACGGCGACACCATTGCTCTAGACGGGTAAGGTGGGCGTCCTGGAGAACAGAGGGGCGTTGTGCGTTGTTGACGACGTCTCCAGGCCGCCCATCGCTCATCTCGTGATGCCGATGAATTGACTTCATCGGCTATGCTATATAGGCTCCCTTCACCGACCGAGCCCCTGATGGACACGTCCCGGAGACATACTATTTGGGCTGGACCCAACCCGATCCATGTGTAGTCAAGTACCTGCCCATCATGCTCCATGGAGGAACTCCCACGATCGTTCGCAGACACATACCGTTTGATACGGACATACCGCCGCCCATCACTCTCCCTACGTTGTCGACAGGATCGCCAATATGTACATATTCAGTTCTTTGGAATCTGCTGGATCAACGCTCCTTTCATACCCGGAGAGTCGTAGTCCCCAGGGGGGACGACTGCTTTTACAGTCTCTACCGCAGCCGTTTTGACCTTCTCACATTCCTTATCCTTGCGAAGCTGGACTTCAACTCCAATCAACGCGTTCTCGACGCCATTCGACTCTGTCTGGTCGTTCACTCCAAATTTTTCCATTCTACATCGACACCCATCGGTCTGGAAACAGCATTCACTCATTAGCCGAGACAGGAACTCGCAGCCATTTCAAAGGACACACCGCCTACCGCTGGCCCGGACACATTCTCTCGACGAACGGTCATCGTCATCACTACCTTTCTCACACTCGTTATCACATTGAACAGAGGCGGGCGTGGGCGACAGGACCCGCCATCCATCCATCAAGCTGATATGCATCGCATTTGCTCCGCGGACAGACCGGGGCAGCTTTCGCTCATTGATCCCGCCGTCGTTGTGTTCCCTTCACTACAAACGCAACGAGTCCGTGACTCCATCGACGAGTTCGGCGCACACGCCGAAAGGGCCGGTCCTCAAATCATTCGTTTCGATCTGGTCCTGTCGTCATCGCCAAGTCGCTCTCTTCATCTCTCACCCTACTTACTAGCGGGACTACCTCGACTTCCAAGAAGCCGGACTTCGACAACCTACACTCCTTGATCATCATCACAATTTCATTCCACCTCTACGCTCCTTGGACATTATTATCCCTTGCTCATTTCGCGCCTACACTCCTTGGACCATCATGACTATTTTCCATTTGGGTCTCTACTACACTCCTTGGCCACCATTCCTTGGCCCGCTATCAACCACTCTTTCATCTCGCTACTTTGAAGGCTGGACCTTTCGGAAATATCTAGGCGGATCACGCACGGCCTATCATCACAGCTCCCAAAACGAGCGGAAGCCGAAAGAGACTCTCTCCACCTCTCATCTCTCTCCCTCTCCCTCTCGAAAGAAGCCGGCCCTTCAACTCGGGAACGATGCGACCTGGGAAACCTTCCACACCTCCACGACCGAACAAACCACGTCGCCCACTCGCTTCACCGCATCAAGTACCATATACACACAACATATACACTCGCTTACCACGACTGCACGATTTGCTGGACGGATTCAGTCGGCCTTTGATATTGTTGCTTGTTCTTGTGTTCTAGTCGTCATTGTTGCTCGTGCTCGCACTGCTGTCGTTACCGTGCATGATATTTCATCGCTGCGTCGCTGGCGACGCATGTTCTCCATGTTTCTCAAGTCGCTGCATCTTTACGTTATGACTGTACATAGAAAATCAATCCACAACCGGACTCAAAACATGTTTCCCGTTTCATCATCATCATCATTATTCTAGAATGCAGAAGCCCTACCAAAGCCACATGTCCAAATTCGTTGCGCACTATTTAAGTCTCCTTTGCGAGTATTTCGGCACACTCGGTGATCACTTTATCAACCTCCAACCTTCTCAAATACACGTCGGTGTATTCCACAAGTTTGGGCATCCGCAGATAATCTCCCAGATCAATCTGTTTGGTACCAGTCGGCGCATCAAAGCGAAAGTAAGCCGTAGAATCGTTTGGCCTGCGCCTGTTGTGTTGTCGCATGTTTCGATCAAAGTCACGATGTTTCGCCTCTGTATTGGTCACGAATGCAACGGTCTTGGAAACCGTGTTGAAGAACCTCGAAACTCCTGTGCCAGGACGCTTCTTCCTCTCGTGCTCGGGATGTGTCGTACCGAGACTCACGATGCATTTGACTGACGGATTTGGGGCTTCTCCAGACACCAAATCGCCCCGGTTATCCCAGACTTGGGTGATAGGATTGTTGTTGAGGAGTCCACCGTCCCAGAACTTAAGACCCTGGATGTCGACTTCTTTCAAATAGGTCGGAGCAGCCGAAGTGGCGCGTGCGGCTTCCTTGATGGTGATTGTGTTTAGGTTCAGGTCTTGGGCTCCTGCAGAGACCGGGAGAGGCGGGAATGGAGGTGCATAATTGCGCAGGAGTATCGATTCTCCTTTGTCTGCCAGGGTTGCACACATGAACCTACGACACTGATGTCAGTGACTGCTCGGCATGCTCACACTACTGCGCGGTCACTCACATTTGTCCTCGACTCCCTTTGAGAAGCGAAGCGTTTCCTTTCAATTCTCTGTCTTCATCATCGAGCGGAAACGTAGCGACAACTTTGTCAATGGCGTTTTCTAGTGGCTTATGCGAGAATTGAGACCGTCCAGAGAAAGCCTTGAGCCCAAGCCAAACGTCGCCAACAATCTTGCCCACGTACCCATATTGGTGTAGAGGTATTGGTCCGAGTTTTGGGCTGAAGACTTTCTTAGCTAGATTCTGATACGCGGCAATCACATCACTGCATCTCATGTCCAGACGGAACAACATCAGTGCAATCAAGCCCCCAGTACTTGTTCCTGCGGCAAGGTCGAAATAGTCAACTGGCTTTCGTTCTTCTTCGTTGATTTGCTTGCCCAGTAAGACAGCCCTCTCATTCTCAACCTCCTGTATGCGGTCCATCAGTTTCTTGAGTATCACCACGCTCGAAATACCTCGGACACCTCCTCCATCGAAGGATAGCAGGTTGTAGGACTCGGTTCTTCCGGATTTTGGCGCGGGTGCTTGGGAGCTACCTCCAAAGGATAGCATCTTGGGTGTGTCAAGGTGTGAAGGTGACGTACGACAATGCTTTCGCGTTCAAGGAACCTAGCACCACAGGATCGAAGTGGTTCTCTCGATAGAGTGCGTTTTCGCAACGTCAATGGCCGGTTGCGCGAGCGATGCTGCTTGAGGTTGTATCAGGGCATGGCATAGCGCGGTAGGACTGTGGCAGATTGTATGGGGATACAGATGACAACTAGGAACAAGGCGGAGGGCTTAAGGAATAATACGTCGACAGCAATGCTGGAGGAAAAGTGTGATATTGCTAGTTGTGGTCGGTGGTTGGCAAACTCGCTTTAGTCCTTCCTCAGTGCAAGTGCCGTGAGCAGGAGGAAAGTGCATTCGACTAAGCCTCAGGCGACGCCTTCATCCAGATCTGTATCGAACCTCAACTGCCAATATGGCGCAACGTAGGTTCAATTCGTCTCAGGTCCCAGCCGGGAGTGGGAGAAACCACCAAAACTCGGAAGGATGTCGCCGGTATGGATGATGAGGGTGACTCTCTCCTGTAAAAAAAACTCCGTATATTATCTTTTCCTCATCGGCCCTCGAGAAACGCGCCATCAGCCTTGCCACTAAGCAGCGCATCCACATCGACCCGACCCCCAGCCAAGTACCTCTCGCTAACACCTAGATTGACTCGCTTATCCAGAAGGTCTTGAAGTGCAGCTCGCCATTGTGATATCTGGTCTTTGCCCGTAGCAGCCTTTTCCTTTTCTTTCTTGGCCTTTCCTCCACCACGGCCTCGGCGCCCCTTCTGCCCCTGACTCTCAAACTCCTCACTGTCATACTCAACGCCGAGCTCTTCTGCAGCAGTCCTCAACCATTCATCTTTGCTATTCGTTTTCTCTTTTGCTATCGTCGCGTCGCTGATCTTGTGGGCCAGATCTACCCGGTCAGCCAATCTCTTGACTAGTCGACCATCTAAATCCACAACATCAGGGGCCTTGTCAGACTTGTGCACCTCTGCAATCAGCCTCGTGACGCCCGCAACTTCGTCAGGTGAGCAAAGCAAGATCGACCGACCAGAGTTCTCAGCACGAGCCGTTCGTCCTGAGCGATGGACATACATGTCCGCAGTACGAGGCACGTGGTAGTGAATGATCAGTTGAATGCCCTTGATGTCAAGACCACGTGCTGCAACATCTGTGGCGACAAGAACCGTTCGTTGTGCGGCGAATTTCTCCAGCGACCGCAATCTCGATTTCTGGGGCATGGTCGAATGTAGTCCGACCGCTGGTTGTTTTAGGGTTTGCAAAAAAGTCACCAATCTTCGCACTGCCGAAATACTGTTTGTGAAGACCAGTGTCTTTGCAGTCGCATTTTGCATAAGTAGTGCATAGAGGTAGAGATCTTTCTTCATTGCAGCGCATTCCACAATCGACTCAGACAGAGCCGTCGCCATTTGCGTTTCCGGATTAACATCAATAAACGTAGGTTTTGCCTCTCTGAATGAAAGCTTTCGTAGAAGGTATTCCATCGACTGCTGATTATTGAGTAGTTGGTCACTCATACGCTTGCCGGGCTTAACCTTTGCCGTCAACTTCTGTTGTAAACCCTTGTGGAACGTGGCAGAAAAGACCAGAGTCTGTCTTTGAGATTTTTGTGAACCTTTGACAGCCTGTCTTTCTGTAGCCTCCTCATCGACCACCTCTCGATCCAAGGCGTCAAGGATATTCTCAACCTCCTTGAAATGACCTTCGCTCAGCAGCCTGTCCGCTTCATCAACAACCAAATACTTGATTGCTTTCAGGCGATCCATGAAGACGTCCGGGTCATGGTGCGCCGATGTATCGTTCATCACTTCCCATAGTCGTCCGGGAGTCGCTACGACAATGTCTGCGTATCCCAATTGTCGTTGTTGCTTGATGATCGACAACCCACCGGTCACCGCAGTCACACTCGGATGATTTTCCAAACCCATACACAATTCATTGAGATGCTTGTGGAGCTGCAGGGCAAGTTCTCTTGTCGGTGCGAGAATGAGCGCTAGTATCGAGTCCTTGGGTTTCTTCGGTGCGTTGCTTGTTGCAGCTGCGGTTGAGAGCCAGTTTTCGAAAATCGGTAAGCCGAACGCGAGTGTTTTGCCCGATCCGGTGACAGCTTTCCCAATGACATCGTGGCCTTGTTTGATCGCTGGAATTGCAGTTTCCTGAATAGGTGTCGGCTTCGCAAATCCCATTCGAGCAAGCTGTGACAAGGTGGTCGGGTGTAGTTCCAGGCCTTTCCATGCTGATACATCGGTCTTCAAGTCATCGGTGGTTTCCTCCAAGACGTCAAACCCCAGCCCAGGCTGAACATCGGTCGCCTGTTGTTTTGGTTTCTGGGTCTGTGTCTTGTTGGACGGATCTGTTTGCTTTGGCGTTTTCGTATTCGCGCTGACAGGAACAGACTTGACCTCTTCAGAGAGTGGCTGAGTCTGCGATTCATCGTCAAATCCGCCCCATTCCTCTCCGTCGATGTCTTCGTTCGCATCTTCCAACACCGCCTCCTGAGACTTGGGTCGGAACATGACTGCGTTGGTCGATTCGTCTCTGACAACTTCGACATCGTCGATTTCTTCGAGCCCAAAAAAGCCCTCGGCATCTTCCAGCCGTCCAGGAAGAGATACCTCTTTCCATTTCAAGGAATCACCTCTGACGGTTGAGCTTTTCACCGTGCCCTGTTTGGTCGGTTCAGGAAGTTTCTGCTTTTTCCGAGCAGCCTGCTCACCAGGCGCCACCTTCCGTTTCGACATTGCAGCCACCCTGTATGATCGCCGGTGTCGCTGCACGAATAGTCACTGCTATGAGGCTAAACGGAAAAAAAGTTTCTGAACATCAACGCAAATCTGAAACGGCCTTCGGCGGTCGAATGATTCGCCGTAGAGGTTGCCCAAAAGCGGCGTGAAGCAATGGGACCACCACAGCCAACGCCGGTGCAAGCAAGAGCTTCAACTGTGGTGTCACAGCAACAGATGGCGTGTTTGGTCTTTACGATAAAATCTTACAGAAAGGTGAACAGGAGCGAATACCGTTGTTGAGCGAGCTTCATTCATCACTGAAGGCAGTAAGATACTTCCTCGTACTTGGAACTCCTGGTATCTCGCATTTCAACCAATCAACACCGTCCATTTTTTTCATCCGACAATTTTTACCAACAAGACACCCCGCGCCATGTCATAAAAATCAAGCTCCATAAACGAAACATACAGTACAAGACGGCGAAGTTCAGTCCATAGCAACGGACAGTCGCGAATCTGACATAATAGTCTACCACCAGTCTCTGCGGTGGTCTTGTCACCGTCGTCATGTCCTTCGACGAATGGCAATCGCCCATGGGCGCTCGCTATGCGAGCAAAGACATGCTCAGACTTTTCAGCGCCCGCACCCGCGCATCTACATGGCGTCAACTTTGGATCTGGCTCGCCGAAGCTGAAAGAGAACTAGGTCTCGATATTTCCGAAGAAGCAATCAGTCAAATGAAGGCTGCGAGCACCATGACCGACGAGGACTTTACCGTTGCTGCCATCGAGGAGAAGCGACGACGACACGACGTTATGGCTCATGTCCATGCATTTGGTCAGCGAGCACCAGCGGCGGCCGGAAAGATCCATCTAGGCGCTACATCGTGCTACGTGACCGACAACGCGGATCTAATCTTTTTGCGTGACGGGTTGTCCCTCCTGCTTCCCAAAATCGCCAGATGTATCAAGAAACTGTCCGACTTCGCCGTGGAGTACAAAGATCTGCCATGTCTGGGTTTCACGCATGGCCAACCAGCACAGCCCATCACCGTCGGACGCCGTGCCACACAATGGATCGAATCTCTGCTCATGGATCTGCGCAACATCGAGCGAGCACGATCCGATCTACGCTTCCGAGGCGTCAAAGGCACCACCGGCACACAAGCGTCTTTCCTTGAATTGTTCCACGGAGATCACGCCAAGGTCAAGGCCCTAGATGAGCTTGTTACCAAGAAGGCGGGTTTCACCAAGCGCAGCATCGTGTCAGTCCAGACCTATAACCGCAAGATTGACTTCGATGTCGCCAATGTTCTCGCGTCCTTTGGCACGACGTGTGAACACATCGGCACCGACATCCGACATTTGGCTATGATGAAAGAACTCGAAGAGCCATTCGAGAAGGACCAAATAGGCTCATCTGCCATGGCATACAAACGGAACCCAATGCGCTGCGAGCGAATGTCGAGTCTGGGCCGGAAATTGACCTCTTTGCCCCAAGGATTCGGCCAGACATATGCGCATCAGTGGTTCGAACGATCGCTTGATGACTCTGCAATCCGACGAATCGATATCCCGGAGATGTTCCTGATCGCTGACTCGCTGTGCATCTTGCTTGACAATGTTTCTTCTGGATTGGTTGTATACCCTGCTGTCATCAACAGCCGTCTCCAACAAGAGTTGCCCTTCATGGCCACCGAGACAATCATCATGCGTTTGGTCGAGAAGGGTGCAAGCAGGCAGGAAGCTCACGAACAGATCCGTGTGCTTTCGCACCAGGCAGGTGCAGTAGTGAAACAAGAGGGCAAGGCCAATGACTTGGTTGAGAGAATCAGGAAGGAGAAGTTCTTCGAACCAGTGTGGGCGGAGTTGACGGAGAGCGACCTTTTGAACCCTGCCAAGTTCATCGGCAGGTCACCTGAACAAGTGGTTGAATTTGTCGAGGAGGAGGTTGAGCCTGCACTCGCGTCGTACAAGGAGGCAATTGCAGGAGTGGCAGCTGCGGAAATCCATGTTTAGGTTATCGTGTCGTAAAAGTAGGTTTTGTCCCGAAGAACCTCTGGTGCATCTTCATGCTCATCGAGCAGTGTGACCTTTTAACTCTCCATGCTTTCTTCCTTGCGGCAGCCGGTGGTTAACTAACTCTGTACGCGAGTCCGTACCTCATCCATCAGTCATTTCGTCGATCATGTCCCACAGTCGTCGCTGTTCATCCAATTTTGGGTTTTCGTTGCCAATAGTAGAGGTCTCTCCATTCAAATCTGTGGCCATCGCTGATCCGGCATGGGCTGCCGTGTTTCCCAGCTCGCCCAAGAACTGCTCAACTTTCTGCTTCAGGTTGTCAGATTCTTCCATCTCCCTCTCGCCGTCCTCCAATATGTCCTCTAGCATCTCCTTGACACTTTCTCGCGCCTGGTGCGGTCTGTACATGTTAATGACCACGTGAATATTGAGTACCAATTGTCGGATATCCGCCATTTTCTCTTCATAAGATGTGGGATCCAGCGAGAGATCGCTTGTCAGCTCGAGGAAATTGAGCATCAGAGACTTGGTCATCTTGCTCAGCAGGACGGCATGGTTGAGGTTCGGGCTGTCGGGGTCAAACAGTAGCTGATCTCTAGGCAGCGAGGTTGGTTTGCTCGGGTCAATGACCTGACTCTGGCCAAATGTCGTGTAGACTTCTGCGGATTCAGGTGGAGGAGGCGGAGGGCGCAGATAAGCCAACGGAATCGGCAACTTCTCGGATCGCCCTGGCTCGCTCGACTCAATCTCTTTGAGTTTTTCCTCGTTCGCCGTGGTGAAATGGCGCCAGAACGGAGGAGGTGCAGGGAAGGGAGCCTCAGGCAGTTGCTGCTGCTGCTGCGGCTGCTGATGCTCTTGGTCCGCCATGGCAAGACGGTGGTGATTACGTTACTCACGCAACTGTCAACACATGCCGGATATCCCGCGCAATTGTAAGAGATAGGTTGCGTCGTTCTTGTCGTCCTGGTGGGCAGGGTGTTGACATGCAAAGCGACACGTAAGGTGGTGTAGGCCAGAGATGCGCCAATGGTAAACCACAATTTGCGGCATAGAGTTATTGGAACCTGGGAGGAGACAGGGACTTCCACGTGACTCGGGTGCAACTCGGTTGTAGCAGCGAGAGAAGATAGAGAGAGTACAGGTAGCCTATCGCCTCTCACACTCGACGAGGCGTTCCTTTCCGCAAAAGATCAATCGTCCCTTTTTTCTCACCATCATCGCGGGCGTCCTCTACTCGTATCGTCGTGATGGGAATCTACCGAGGCTTCTGGTAAAGGGGCCCTTCCTCCCTCGAAGCGCTCTCTTCGTTGGTCGCGATGAAGCAAAAGCAATCTATACACGAGAGCGCAGGCATGGCAGGGACTCTGGCACGGTTTTGGCGACGGTCGTATGCGCCCGACTACATCGGCTTCGCTCTCGTCCTCGCAGCGTACATGTGGGTAAGTCTGCAGCGGTTTATTCAACTATATGTGAACAACCACCCTGCCTGTTCAAGCGGTCCTCCCTCCGAGTCCTCTCCGCTGACACTTCTGTTTCCTCACCGAACCAGGAACAAACCTTCGCGGTACCTTTCCACCGCATGTTCACGCTCGACGACCACACGAAGCAGTACCCGCACGCGGCCGTCGAGCGGGTGCCGACGCTGAACCTCATCCTCTACGCGGGCATCGGCCCGCTGGTATTCATCCTGGCGTGGGCGGCGGTCGCCCGGCCGGGCTTCCACAAGGCCCACGTCACGCTGCTGGGCCTGTTCGTCTCCGTCTTCCTCACGTCGCTCCTCACGGACATCGTCAAGAACGCCGTCGGCCGGCCTCGTCCGGACCTGATTGCCCGATGCAAGCCGGCCGCCGGCACGCCCGAGCACGAGCTGGTGACGTTCGCCGTGTGCACGGAGTCGAGGCACCGCACGCTGCACGACGGCTGGCGCAGTTTCCCCTCCGGCCACAGCAGCTGGGCCTTCGCGGGCCTGGGATACCTCGCGCTCTTCCTGGCGGGACAGCTACGCATCTTCAGGCCGCACGCCGACCTGGCCAGGGTCTTGGTCGTGCTCGCGCCTCTGGTGGGCGCCGCGCTGATTGCCATGTCGCGCCTGGCGGATTACAGGCACGACGTCTACGACGTCACCTCCGGGAGCATCCTCGGCATGGGCGTGGCATACTTCACGTACCGACGTTATTACCGCCCACTGAAACACCCGAAGTGCGATGTGCCGTACCCGAGTCGAGCAGAGTACGAAAGTGCCAGGACCGGTGCCAAAGGACGGGACTTGGAAGAAGCTCGACTTCACGATGACTTCTCACTTGACGATCTTTCAGAGGGCGAAGACGCGGAATCTTTTCCATTGAACGAGACTCGGCCTGTCAGGCTGGACAAGGTGCGTGGTGGTGTATCTACATGATTGGGTTGGATATGTGTCTTCTGTACGGGAATGTATTTGTGATGCGTCGTAATATCATGCGTGTATGATCATGGTAAAATCATTTACTGTTGGGATATTCAACCAGCTCACATGATGAAATGTTGTAACCTCGAACAATATCCGATGATAATTGTCATGTAGTACGTAGTACGTACAACCAAGTCACCATGGCCTGCATGTGTGTGCTTTGACACATGCTCGACGTTTCAAGATTCTAGTTCAAGAAGCAAGCTACTATCCGGCGGAGAGAGGGGGGGAGAGAGTCACATTGCAATAGTCATGGTCCATATGCTCAAATAGAACAATCATGGTTCAACAGAGTCGCAGTTCGTATATTCATCATTTGCAAAAGTATCACAGCCGGTCATTTTCCCACACGTACTATGCGTTGTGTAAGTGTCGATTTGAGTAAAAGGGGGGTGTCTGTCCGTGTGTGCGTGTGTGCGTGTGTGTGCCTTTTCATCCTTTCAGCCCTCATACTACGCAGCAGCAGCAGCAGCGTGCGTGTGTTGATGGACGTATGCATTCATTCCATCCAGTCGACATGGTGTACAGACGAAAGAAAGTGAGCGGTTCCCGTCATGCCTCTCGAAAGGAGGGGCGGTTGGGGGGGTGGACGTCGTGGTATAGTGGCCGTGGTCGTGTTCGCGTTTGGGGTTTGTCATGGTCGTGATGTTCGTGGTGCTAGTAGTAGTAGTAGTCGTGCAAGTAAACGCGGTAGCGGTAGCGGTAGAGGTGGAGATAAGAGGTGGCGGTAGAAACGGTGGTGGCCGTGATCCTCACATGACGGTGCATGGAATGATGCAACAGTCGCACTCATAGTCACCTAACAAGGGCGAAGGAAGGGAGAGAAGAGGTCAGCCAAAAATAAAAAACTTTGAACTTCTCGTTGATCTTCTCGCTTCGAGCTCGGCTCTAGGCTCTCGACCCGTCGACTCTCAACCCAATCTCCTCTCTCACGTCGAGGATGAATGAAATTGACGAAAAAGGGGCCCCAACGCTCCGCCCCCCTCCCCCCCCCTCGGAGAAACACCACACAGCACCAAAAAAAAAGAGTAAGGGCCGGCGGCACACCATACTAGAGGAACTCAGGTGGAGAAGAGAAGAAATGACACAAAACGGGACAAAACAAAAGGCAAAAAGAAAACACACACACACACGCACCACAGTCACACGGAATACATCCCGGTTTCGAAGGTCCCTTGACGCCCTTTGCGATGGTTGACGTTGAAGAAGTGGTCGACGAAGGAGGCATTGTTGGTTGACCACACCGCACACAGCCGTGGACAGGACAAGAGAGGAGAGGGGAGGAGAGGGCAATGAGTTTTCGAGGAGGAGGAGGAGGAGCGTGGCCGGTCGATAGGACGATAGATAGGACGACGTCGTAAAAGTGTTGATGTGAAACTCCACTCGCAGACAGACGCAGTAACTTAATAGTACTTGAGCTGAGTGTGAGGAAAAGAGAGAGAAAGACCGGCTGGCTGAGGCGTTTTGGTCGAGGTGGAATTAACTACCTAGATAGATAACTGACCTACAAGTAACGGAGTAGTAATATTAATACTGTACACGTACTGCATGGACCTGGGGAATTGGCGGTGACGTCGTCACTTGACAGCTCGCATCGAAGATTCCAAGCTTTTGTTTCGTATCCAAGTTAACTAGTCCCCTTTTTCTTGAAACACTGTGGCTCATGGTTCGGTGAAGACCTCCGGTGTGTTCGAGGGACTGTGTACCGCACCAACACCAGTCACCCAGGTCCAGTTGAAACAAGTCCAATCTCCGCCTACGAGTGCGAGTATTGGCTGTATTCCAGACTCGAACTTTGGTGTCCCTCTAACCGCTACACTGAACCTTTGTATTTGTTCTAAACAAATCCCCAAGAACCCTCTCCCATGTCTCCAGCACCAGCGAGTGCATCGTCTTGCATCATAAACATGTCCCCGTACCGCTTTGCAACCGCTTATTACCCGGACTTCACACCTGCGCCATGAAAGTATATTCATACAGCACACCGCCTGCAACAGTGCACATTCCCAGCCTGCTAGAACAGACCACATATGTCATGCGTACAATCGCAGTCAATCATACCCTTCAACCCTCAATACTCGTCATAATCTCTATTCCTTGACTGTTGCAGGGACCCCTCCAAACTCGACACGTTTCTCGCCAACAGCTGCTGACTTGACCACTCCACACCCAACTCAATCAGGCCCAAGCGCTTTGTTGGCGGTGTTATCAAAGATCTCAACATCTGAAAAGTACAACTTCCGTGGCAACCACAGGATGGTGTCGACGACCTTGGTTCCCACAACACACAGAAATGTCGCCCAGAATTGCCAAAGGACCATCAACAGGACACCCACTCCCCATGGCAGTATGAACTTGATCCACTCGCTCGTTTGGTACAGATCGTCCTGGGATTGAATAAAGTACTTTATGTCGTCGTCATCGCTGTCGTCGCCTACGTACTGATCAGAAGAGCGGTCAGGAGCATCCCGCTTGCTCTTACCCTCGAATGAGATCATGCTCTTCCTCCTGCCCTGACCCCCTCCCTTGCCTTTCTTCGCTCGTTTCAATGGCGATTTCTCCACTTGCGGAGCAGACTCGTCCGGAGCCTGTGATGTGGGATCGGTGGTAAGCTGCAAGACGGTGACCAGTTTGACGGGAGCGATGTAGAATGGGACCACCCAGAGTCTGAAATCCTGATGCATCGACACGTAGAGGAGAAGCTTTTCTTTGTCGAATGCTGGTGGTTTTCAGCTGACACGCTCTTCCAAGAGGGATGCCTGTCACTCTTCCTTACCAACACTGTCAATCCAGATGTCGACGTGAGGGCTGAGGATTTTGTACCAGCGGTAAATCATGCTGGGGGAGAAATCAGTAATGGGGAACAAAGACAGGAGATATTCCTCTCGCCCAAAATGCATCCCCTGCAGAGGAAGCGATACGTACATGATGAGCCAGATCGAACCGGGAAAACTCCCCGTTCTGCAAAATGGGTGGGTGAATGATGCGGCGGGCGTGAAATATAACTTGATGGTGTCGGATTGTACATCAGACGGCGCGGTAACCAGTGTCTTTATGATGTGTGGTATCTCGGCCACTAAATGCCAGATTGATCAGTGACTCCCCGCTCGGCGATTGGGTGCGTGGGTGCTCGATGGACGTACCAGGGTCGTCCATGGTCAAAGAATCGGTGAAGTTGGCGAGCAGAATGTGTGTGACTTGCGATGGCGGTTCACTTGGTTTGCTCGAGTCGTCGGAGACTGTCCGGAATGGTGTCCGGTGGAAGAGTGTCCTTGACTTCAGGAATCAACGTTATCGCAGCTCGAGTGGAAGGTGCGTTCTCTCATGCCTACTTGACGTTCAAAAGGTCCCTTTGATCATGCCAGAAGGTGGGCGTCCGGTGGTGGCTCGTCTATCTTCTTCGACACTGAGTAGGTATTTATGATTATATCGAGAATCGAGGCTCAAACTTGACGTCATTCCTAGAACCTCCGTCAGATCCTCCAATTCCGAGTTGTTTGCATGTGAGACCGTCAGTCGTGAATGCAACCAGATTTAAAGTGCAATAGGGGAAGCCTCTCGCCAGCAGAACACCCCATCGCCGTATTTGTGCCGTGTATCATATACCGATCTACCACGAGTGCAACAAACAATCTATGAACTTTTCTATTTCCATTCAGCCTTGTCTTCCCGAGTTCTCCTCGTCACTGACTATTCCCTACTCGTCCATCTTGCTCTTGCGGTACCCGAGCCCGTTCCTCAGCTTGTCTTCCTTCTCTACGATACTTGCTGGCAGATGCTTGCCAATTCCAAACAGCACAAAAAATGCCCACTTCCACCGGAATGGGTTGATCAACGTGACGAAACAGAACCAGTACAGCAGCTCCGAGTAGGTGAAGAAGTCGAATGCTTTGGTGGGCGCCAAAGCCTTGACGGTGCTGGTGAAATCGACCCATCTTTTCATCCACCACGTCCGTGGAGTGGTCAAGGGGTCGACGAGAAACATGAGCAGCATGCGGGTGTAGATGCCAATGTGATAATTTCCCACAGTGCTGCAACGACAAGGCGTTCAGTGGTCAGCAGTGAATCTGTGCAGACGAACTGAAGGCGCAAGACTTACCCAATGGCGTTGACGTAGGTCGAGTTGATCGCACAGATGGATGGTTCGGTGGGAGGAAAGCACTGGATAAACCAGCGCGGTGGTTCGTAGCCTGGCTCGAAGCACTGCTCTGGTAGAAAGTCGAGACTGGGCCGCTTGTAACCGGTGGCCATGATGATCATGTCCCCTTCCACCAGTGTATGATGGCCTGGTCCGCCTTTTGGCACTCCCTTGGCCCGGCGATTGAAGACGATGCCGTTGTCCTCAACCTCCTCGATGTCCCCTCGGAGCCACGACGCTTTTCCGGCCCTGATCTGATTGAAGATCTCGCTGTTGACCATCGGCGTCTCGGTGAAAAGACCTTGGTCGGTCGGTGCAATATCTTTGAGGTCGCGGTAGAAGAAGACCCGTAGAAGGGTTTCGGGGATCCACGACAGGAGAGTCTCCTGGCCAAAGATGTTGAAGGACAGGAGGGCATCCACGAAACCATTGCGGGGGATGATCCATTTATCACTCCTCGCAAGCACTTTGATCTCTGCCGCGCCGGTATCGACCGCCCATTCCAACGCCTCGACCGCACTGGCACCGCCGCCTACAATGAGGATCTTTTTGCCACTGGCATCCTCGTGGTCAAGTCTGGACGAATGGACGATCTTCCCCTTGAACCTATCCTGGCCTGGAAGATGGGGCATCTTGGGTGCACCGCAGGTCCCAATGGCCGGGATGACTCCTTCAAATCTCCCGTTCGAGGGGTCGTTGATTATCCAGCGGTCGAGTTTATCCTTGTAAATCTTTTCGACTTGGACGTTGAACCTCGTCCGTTCATCAAGACCGTAGCGGTGCCAGAGTTGCCGGACCTGGTCCACAATCTGATTCTGTTTCGGATATCCACGGTCCCACCGTACAGAAGGATGGAACCGATACATTACACTGTGAATCTGGAGCCCGGAAGTCTATATGTAAGTTGTTAGAAAGATGATACCTCTCGAATATGTCACAACGCATCATCCACTTGCCGTGTTGACGTCGGACCAGATGCCACCAAGATGATCCTTGCCCCGAGCTTCGAACAAGGTCACTTCGAATCCATGACCAACACAATGTGCTGCGGCGGAAACACCAGTCAAGCCACCCCCGATGACCGCAATCTTTGGTCGTCGTAGTTGGGCGCCGGGAGCGGGCGGGTTTGGGGAGAATATTCTAGCTAGCAGCCATTGAACCAGAGTGTAGAGCCAGACAATGGGATTGAAAGCCATGGCAGCGGCTGTAGTGACGTCCGACGGGCCTGGGTCAGGACGAGTCGAGAATGAAAAGAGTATTCGAGACAGGACGTTGTTGAATTATTTAATCCAGAGGTTCCTCGTTCCTCACCAAACGTCATCGGTGGACATGGTTTCCGGCAAGTAAGAGTAAGACCCACGTTGAATCACTTGCATGTGAAAGTGTCTCGGCTCTTTGAAGATGGAGCATGTTTCGTAACCTCTACGTAGCTAGTTGGGTTCCCTCGTCCGCTTTACGGGACAGTTGGGCAGTCAGTGCAGGTGGGATGAGGTCGAATTAACAGCTTTTTGTATACGAGTTCTACAAAATTGGGAGCAGATAGAAAGACCATTTCCGAGCGTCTAGCCGCCGCCAGGTCCACTTGTGAGAGAGCTCTGATCTTGGTCGTCTGGGAAGAAATATGCTCCAACTCTGTAGGTTCGGTTAGTTGACATGCGAGAACTGCGCGGGCAGGGAAAGGAAACTCACGCAACAATGATGTAACAAGCACATAACAGCGCCCCTTCCAGATAGTTGCTCCGGCCGTCGAGCACGAGGAAATTGACGATAAAGGTCGAAACGAAAAGCGAGCCGGTTTCGAACAGACTGAAATACAACGACATGCTTTTGTCCATGATCCACCCAAGGATAACGACAATCGGCGTGACAAAAAGTGCAATCTGAATAGAGGAGCCCAACGCCACTCCAAGAGCAAGGTCGAGTTTGTTCTTCGCCGCAACAGTCACCGCTGTAACATGCTCTGCTGCATTGCCCACGATGGGCAAGATGATCAGCCCAATGAAGGCTTCCGAGAGTGGCGAGTTTTCGACCAGGTGTTCGATGCTGCCAACCAGGAACTCTGCACATAAAGCGACGAGGCCGGTTGAGATGAGCAGCCAAATGATGGATGCGGTCTGACCCATCGGCGGCTCGCTTTCATCTTCCTTTGAAATTGTGCTTTTGGGGGTCTGGCGCCTGTCGATTCTTCGGGCCGCGGGAGACAGGTTTTGCCATTGTACATCCTCGCGATAGTTGGGATCTGACCTGTAGCGTCGGAGGTTATTTTGCGCATGGTCTGTGACAGGTCCCCCTGTGGGATTGGTTGAGGACCGGAACACTGGGGGTGTACGGAACGGCAGCCCTCGAGGTCCTAATGGCAGCTTTGCCTTGGCGCCGGCTTGAGACGTGGCGGTGACTGTCACAGGGGTCGCAATAGGTCCCGAGTGTTGGGAAGGCTGTTCCATCTCCGCTGGTTCTTCGGTTTTTTCAATTGCAATGTCTGTGGGCGGGACACCTTCAGGCTGAACAGGCTCTATGCCTCTTTCTGGTTCTATTTCTGTCTTCTCATGTCGTTTCATGCCCAATTTCGCCCTCAATCGCTTACGCACACGACGATTGGAACCCGAACCAGAGTTCACAGTGGACACTCGTGATGAACTTGCAGACGAACTGGATGAGTCGAACCGAGCGAGAAAGCCAGGAGCTGATTCCTCGTCGATGACGTGCTGCGGCGTACCTTGATACAGATATGCATGGGACTTGAGTTGAAAAAGAAGGTAAAGGAAGTAGATGACTAGGAGGATGACCGATGTGCCTCGGCTCAGCTTGATTACCGCACGATCTGCACGGTCCATGTCACTGAAGGAAGCATGGAAAGCGGTCTGCTTGGGGTTAGCTGTTGTCTCGTCGATTGCAGAAATTATGGGGACCAACCGGAATCAACAGACTGAGAACCGCCAGGGCCAAGAGACAAGCACTCATCTGCGTCACAGTACTGTCGTAGATCTGCTCTTGGTATTCTAGGCCACCGATGAGGAAAGCCATGCCCAAAATGAGGAGCAGGTTGGCCAGGAGTGAGCCTATCAGAGAGGCCTGTACAATGCGGATCTCGTTCTTAACGAGAGCGATGATGAAGATGATGAGTTCGACTGCATTTCCAAAACTGACATTCAGCAGTGCCCCCAGCGTGGGTCCAAGTCGATGGGCAACGCATTCGGTTGCGAAGGTCAAAAGCCCTGCCAGGGGAATGATGGCAACGGCATTGAGTGCAAAGACAATGTTCGGATCGACATTTGCGAAATGGACAGCGATACCGACGGGCACAAATACCAAGAGGACATTGACCCAACTATGGAAGAGGGGCGCTTTCACATTTTTCCAAAGGCGCGTCGAACGAGAGCCTTTGGAGCTCTCGACTTCGGTCTCCTGGCCATTGGTGGAGGCTTTGCCAGCAGCTTTCGAAGTCTGATCACTGTGCGACCAGGGATTGAATTTGTTTTGATGAGCAGACGAATGTGCCCATGCTCGGACTCGGTCTGCACTGGTGATCAGGATTGGAGACGGTCACCGCGAGGGGAGAGGAGAACATACGCATTGTTATTGAGAGAATTGGCCGTACAAGGACATGTTACAGGGGTCGCGATGTATGAGAAGTCTCGCGGAGGAAGGAAAAGGATGGTGAAGGCCTCCAAAAAGTGTCGCGTCACGGAAGGATGTATACTACGAATACTGTAGGTAATAATGAACCAAATATTCAGGACAGCGAATGGAGTCGATGATGGCAAAAGGTCGAGGCAAACAGGGAAACAAGATCCAAGACCAAGACAATCTAGGAAACGCTTGGCAAGGGCCAAATTTGCGACAGCCGAGGGCGTATTTGACGTCACCTCCACACACAGGGGGTTGTGGGTGGTGAATCCGCACGAGGGAAAAGAAGAGGTAAAGGTAAATGAGGTACGAGCACTCGCAAAGAAGGAAAATAGACGAGCAGAGCAGCTCATTGCCTCCGACTTCCAGACGAGGCCTCGTCCCAGGGGCGGCATTCTATTACATCATTCAGAGTTGGCAACTGGGACGCTGCTGATGCTTATGGCGTCTTATTGCATTGGCCAAGGCGCCTTGGTTAAAGCGAAGCCTCTCACACGCGTGCATCATGATTGGGTGTCGACCCCTTAAGGCGCCTTAGCTTCCGTGGCGAATAAACAGTGTACCAGATTCGGAGAGCTTGATATGTGAACTTTTGATCGGCTATCTGCATTTCATCCAGAGCCAACAAAACAGCTGTATCGTTATATCCTCGACATTGCTCTCTACTTGGCCTGCTGCGTTTCAGTCACTAAAGGTTGACCCTACAGTTTTCTCCCACTATGCCCCACAAAAAGCCAACAGCATTGAGTTGGAATAAGGCCGCCTCATCCTGTATACCTAGGTGGGTGGGTTCCCACTACCTGGAGTCCCGAATTGAAAGAGTGCGCAGCCAATGTATTTCCATATTACCAAGGTAAGGTATAGCTAGCTGGCATTTTTCTAAGGAGGCGTGGTTGATTATCGCCCATACAGTTCACACCACAAGAAAAGGGACTCAATTCAGTGGCTGGAGCATCTCTGTCTGGGAAGACAACGTCTGTTCTCCCTGCCTCAGGTAGATAGTTGGGGGTGTCAACGCCCAAGGCAGGTAGGTAAGCAATGGAATGTTTTATGATTGTCTCGGGGTTATCGATAGGCGCGATAGGCGTGATAGGCTTCGTCTACAGGCGGGCACTGGGCTTATCGATAGGCGCCTCAGGCAGTTCTACAAGTGCATCAGCGCCCCCGCCAATGCCCCGCGATAAACCCTGTTGAAATTTTGTGCTCAACCACAATCACTGACAGTACCCCAATAGATGGCTCGAATAGACGCACGAAAATAATTAATCTAGCAAACCTGATTAAAAAACGAAGTCAAGGAATCGACTTGCTGCACGCCGAGTTGAATATTGGATACCGAGATGCTGATAACACAGAGGCGGCATCGATGTTATGGTGATGCCATCGCTGGGGTGGAAACGAAACTCCAAGCTTCAAAAGAACCTGCACGATCGTCAAGGTTTTGACCGAACATGTCAAATGTCACGGCATCGAACCATCATGATCTTCAAATCGTTGCCAGATGGAGAATTTTCTCCTGCTGAATCTCCTGTAGGCGCTCGTACGTAGGAGATAGAAGTTTCGACAGGCGATCTAGAAAACGTCTTCAACTCCGCTCAGAGTGGCCAGAGCCAAAGTTTGCAAAAGTGCCAGAGATGATGACGGGCCACACCGCAGACGAGAATACTGTGTGTCAGCTCTGCGTCGTTGATGTAGTTGCAATGGTAAATACCAGTAACGGTGCCCAATGTTCGTATGGAGAGTACATAGGTAAGCGGTGAACCAGCCGTACGAGACTGTCTCCTGGGTCAAATGGTACAACACTGCGCAAAGGACTGACATGCAGCCGAACGGACTGACCAGTGGACAAAGTACGAAATGGATTGGATTGATTGGAAAACGCCAGCTTGACCAGGGCAGGGCAAACTGCGCGGCCACAACCATCCGCTGCCTGCGCTCCCGAATCTCAGCATCTCAGAACTCGCACACCCCATTTCCGCTCGACTCGACGAAACAATTTTCCCAAACATCCACCTTCGCTGTTCTTACAGACTTACATACAATTTGACCAGTATCTTTACACTTTCTAGACAGCACTACTGTCATCTATTGCACATTGACTCAACGCAGCCCGCCCAAAAGCCGCCGACTCTTCGCCTGCGCAGCATCATCGAGTGACTCGACGTAGTTGTTTCTTGCAGCACCAGAGCATCATGAGGTAAGTCATAGGTTGTTGTATATATTCAGTCCCTACAAAGAGAGCAGACTCGCTTGGAAATGCTTCTTCAATTCCAGAGATGGTGTCGTCCCCTGTGTAGTCCAGTCATAAGGTCGCAGGCACCCAGAGCCACCACTTCCCATACTCGGGTCGTGTCTGGCATGGACCTCCAACATGACAATGTCTACCAATGTGCATCTCTTTTTCGGGAGCCCAGAACCGTCTCAATTCAAACGGCAGTGGTCGAGCTTACGCTCAGGGCTTGCACCTTGCGAGTCCTGTTACTGACGGGTCACGACAGTGCCTCTCACCAGAGTACTTCACAGACCCGGCAGCCGTCGTTGCAAACCCCTCTGATCAGACATGCGTCGACAACCACGGCCAAATCTGCCTCCTCAGCGTCTTCCTCTGCTTGTTCCTCCTCCTCAACCTCTTCGTCATCCTCTTCCACTACGAGGGAATTTTACACTTCGGCTCTAGAGCGACGATTTGCTCAAAGCCCCCTCGATCGAGAGTACGTGGCCGGAAGATTGTCGCCGAGGGATCGACAGAGTCATTTGAGTGGGACAATGGATGCCATCCTCTCTCAATTTGAGCAGGATGTCGTCCGCACCTACAACTGACCATCGAAGAACGAGGAGTGGCATTGGTGGAGATGTTTCCTTTCCCAGGTGAGCGACCTCCTGCAACATACATCGGAGAGCCGACGTCTGACCCGAGTATCAAGACATTCGTTCAAATCTTTTTTTCGTCCCAGCTTCGTCACGATACAACCCAGTCCCTACCCACCAGTTAAGCGGCGTTGAGGCGTATTGCATCGATTCCGTCAGCAGCAACAGCCATCCATCATTCGTCTTTCATTTCTTACCTCTTCAGATCCATACACCTTCTATTGCCATTGAGCCAGGCCTGCCCAGCACCCAGCAACCATCTTCGCGGCCAGTCAGGCACCCGCCGGTCACGTGGGGTTGAGTCACCGGTACCGACAGACAACATCACGTGCCGCATGAGGGTTGCCTGGCGGTTGCCTTTTCCCGAGCCAAGTTATCAACAAAAATGAGGCAGTGCATGAGACGCGCTCTCGACAGCGACCGACAGCCTTATGTGAATTGCATGAGAGGAAGTCCCCTGACACGGTGGTCAACGACATCCATACCCTCGATTTCGAGGGCAAAAAGGAGTTTATAAAGTCCCACCCGGACGAGAAGCCTGTCAAATCAAGTCAAGGAGAGGTCGGTAGGCGTGTCGACAAAGAAGAAAAGCTGAGCTACTCGAGGCAGGCGCAAAACCGAAAAATCAAGGAGGCTCGCTATTGAAAGATTGCAGCAACAAGAGGAGGGAAAAACAATCTCCTTTCGGGGGGGACTGAGGGGCTGTCTTATGTATTTGCAATGGAAGGCAACAAGCCATCTGGCCACCGAAACTTCTGACATCGTGCGTGGTGAGCCCACCATGATGCAGAAGAGGGCAAGGATTCCAGGCAATTTATGCCTCACTAACCTCGCAACGCCAGGCTTTCTTGCACAGGCCAATCAGTGGCACGGCCTCGGGTTGAACAAGCGCCTATCTTAGCCCGCTTTAGGCTTAGCCATTGCGAGTCTTCTCAGCTCCCCACCCTCAGGTCCCCTAAGCACGCTGGCTCTGCTGGGTCTTTTGCGGATGCTTCAGGAAAGAATCGCGCACAATTACTGAAGTGGCGCACCAGGCTTGTTTCCGGCAACGAGCTCTACCTCTTTCGCAATGTATCCCTGTCATCTTCACAGCAAGGCTGTATAAGACCATGGATGGAGCACCACAAAACAGTGTTCCCACCATGGAGGATGCGAGCAATTTTCTTCGCTCATCCTTTCGTCCCGATGCCAAAGTCAAAGGGCATTTCAGCCAGGCGGGACCTTTCCGTTTCAGCCATTCCGTGACCAACGTGTATAAGCCTATGCAAGGGATGTGGACTTGCAATTCCATCACACCAGACGGGCAAAATTCTTCTGCCTAAGAGGCAACACCGATGACTCTGCGTATGACAAAAGAGCGCAGACGATGGCCAATGATTTACTTGACGAAGTAGCGGTCACACGCATTGGCTATGAGGGCATGCCACATCACCAATGCGCCCGATAGGAAATACAGCGCGTGGACCAGGTACTTCTGCGACTGTGAACTTGCTTCAAGGCGCATCTGATCCATTGGCCCATTAACCGTTCGGAGAATGATGCTTGGGTGGTTCTTATTACCGTGGAGGCGAGTTGGCAAAACTTGTTTGCTATGCCGCTCATTTCCAAATCCACGGGGATGTCCTGCAACTACGAACACCCTGTTCTTCCCTGCGCGACCAACGCATGCTGCGCTGCCTACCGAATTGGTGCATCCAATGTGGCTATTGCAATGCTCGTTCCTCACCGCCCTCTAGGTTCTGGAGGCATGCCGCCTGCAGGTCCAAGAATTACAAAGAGCCTTGGTCGATTCCAGAGCACCTCTTTGAGTCATTCGAGGGAAGGATATCACTGCTTGTCTCGCCTCAAGATCTCAGAGAATGGAATGTCGAATGCGACTTTTTCTCGAGCAGACCAAAACCAAACCACGCTAGGATCGTGGTGGGGGAATATGACGGTCATGGGATTATGTCAAAATGACGATTTGCCCAGCGCTCCTTACATTCTTTTCTTTTCCAGGTTGAGAAGTTGCATATGTAATGCAGAAGTTGTATTCAGCAGTTATTTTAACGACAATCTTTCCAATGACAGCCTACCGAGCTGCCCGATACGATTTTGTTGGAGAAGATGAGAAACACGTTCCGAATGAGATGAGATGAGAGGAGTCCACTGATGCGAGATCTTATGCACTATCATGAAGGCTGATTTGATATTTCTTTGTTTTCGATCGTTACACTTTGATTTTGTGAGTTGTCATGTGAAGCAGGCTATTCCTGATGATGATACCCATGATGAATGCTATTTTGTGTGGTTTAGCTATGTACGGAGGACCAGGAGTTCAGGGGGTCATTTTGGCCTTTTGCTATATTGATTGAGATCAAGATACAACACATTGATTTTAGTTGGTATTTTCAGATTACATACATCATTTTCTGCAACAGACGTTGAAATATTCCTTGAGTCTTGGACTGACTGAGTGCTTTTGCTCTGAGGGTTTTTCTTTTCCTGGATCTTCTTGGGATGAAAACCGGAAACACTGACTTGTCCCAGGTCCCAGGTCCCGGGTACGTAGAATCACGGCTGCGTGAGAGCTGAACCGAACCCGCGCCGGATTAAATCAGGCTGATAGCGACAGAGCGCAAGGAGAGCCAGCCAGAACGGTTGGAGCAGGAGTGTGACAAACACGCACACGCACGCACACACACACACACACACACACACAAAAGATGGATATACAAGTCAGAAAGAAAATCAACGAGTGTTGATCAGTGCCGATTCCTCGTTTCGGTATAATCATGGTCATGTACGTGTTTTGGCCGACCATTCCGCAAAAGAAAGCAGGCAGAAGGCAAAAAGCAGAAGGCAGAAGGCAGTAGGGGTAGGAGACAAAAGGCGCAGGGAGACCGGCGGAGAGTGAACAGGAGCCTGCCACGAATATGGAAGAAGCATTCCTTCCCCCCCTTTTTTTCTACTCGTTTTTCTTTTGTTCGGTTGTCCTTTTTTTGTTTTTTCTCTCTTTCTATGTTTCCGTCCTTCGTCCTCTGCCTGACTGTGCGCGAAGTAGACGGATCTTCCGTGCAGCGAGATGGCTGGCGTAGGCATGGTGAGATATCATACTATATCGCACATCGCACGTCGTGCGTCACACATCACCGCCCGGCCGGTTGGTTTTGTTTCGAAGTTGGAAAATAGAACATGACCGCACAGCAAGGCTGGTGGACACGACGATAAGCAAGCAAAGACAGACAAGATGAAAACAAACTAAAAGGGAAACAAAAAGGAGAAAATGAGAAAAGGGTGAGAGAGAAAAGGAGATGAAAAAGAAGATGGAAAAAAGACACACTCGGTGAAACAAGCAAGGAAGAGCAAGGTAGAGCAAGTAAGAGCGCTGCATGTACCCTGAATACCTACCTACCTACCTACCTACCTACCTACCTGGAGAGCGAGCGAGTGCCAGCATTGGTATGAGGGATGAGGACGAGGATAAGCACGAGCACCCTGTAACGACCAAAGAGTATTCGTATGCTCAAAAGTGAGGCAATTAAGGCTACTAAGTAGTATCCTACTCAGGTACCTCATGCGCACTCGACCCAATCCATACGTCGAGAAAGAAAAAACCCTTCAGCTTTGTGCGTGCCAATTGAGTCGTAGTTGGTATCCAGATGTTTACCTCGTACTCGTATGTACCCCAAGCAAGCAACTCGGAGAAAAAAACGCCGACGAGATTCTTCTCGGTTTGTCTCATTGATGTCATCAATCCAGTTCAATCAACCCGAAACAACACAACTGATTTATCGTCCCCCTTGATTCTCTGGCCCATGTCAATCGACTTTCGTAGTTTCATATGCATGTTTCATGCTTCGCGCTTCATGACAAGTCCACACAATCGGAGCAGCAGCAAGCATCATAAAGTCATCACTCATTTCCCTGGAGCGAATTGCCCAACAACCGCCCTCCCCAAATCTATGATTGTTACCGTGTGACCCCGGGAGAACGTCTAGTGAATACTCTTCAAATGTTCCACAAGAGCCTGCAACTGTTCCCTCACTTCGTCGGTGAGTTGGTCCTCGGGTTCGCCTAGCACGCTCATCATGATCGGAGCCAGTTTTGGCGTGAGTTGCTGGACGGTAGGGTCTTGGTCACGGTAGAGCTGCACAATCATTTTCCAGACGGGCTCGTTCTCCTGGTAATCCTCGGTGAGAGGCAAGATGTCGCTGTCCACCAAGACAGGAAGGACTTGCGACACGGGCACCTTGTCCTTGTGATTGAGGATGAGGCGTGCCACACAGCCTGCAGCATTATCAGTGCACCTAGCCTCGGTGATGTGCAGAATCGACTCGAGTTTCTGGAGGATCTGGGGATACGCCTTGAGAACAGTGGCATCGTCATTGGACTTCTCGACAAGACGGCCGACAGCATATGCAGCATTGGATTTTGTCTGAGCGTCCTCGTCGCCCAGGCGCTTAAGCAAGACGTTCATCATCTGCGAAGTGTATGGTGTGACTGCAGCATCCATGCCAGTGATGATCTCTGCGAGCACACCACAAGCGGACGCACGTCCGAGTGATTCGCCACCGCTCGCATAGCGAAGGACTTGCTTCTCAAAGATCTTCCAGAGCTCGCCGAAGCTAGGACCGAGCGCTGCGGCGAGTCCGGAGATGACGTCCATTGCGCTATCAACGACCAGCCATTCCAGTTCTGTGGACTCCATATCTTCCTCGTCCAAGTCGTCCATGTCAATCTGGCATGGGTGTTTCTTGGTGATCAGTGCCGTGACCGTCTGGACGATGCGAGAGAGGCAATCCTGGTAGGAAAGGAGAGATGGGCCAGTAAGTTTGAGGTTCTCCGACAGAGCCCGTGAGGTCTCCGTGACGGTGGCACTATTTCCCAAGTCAGACATTGCACATGCAGCGATGGATGGAACATAAATTGTTAACAACAATAAAAGTCAGAGGGTTGAAGATCGCTTTCGCTTCATCCACGGTCTTTCCGTGTCGGAGTGAGCTGGGATTAACGAAGAAGGTTCATCATGGTTGCTTGCGGGGGCTTGTCACAAGGGACGGCTGAAAAGAAAACTAAACTTACGTGTCATCCTCCTCGGTCCAGACATTCAATGTAGCAGTCATCAGGAGCTCTCCGAATTTCTTCAGCTCTGGGGTGGGTTCGACTTGCACTGGAAGACCTGGCTTCCACTTCTGAATCTGGCCAGACTCTTCCGAAACCTCGTACAGAGCTGCATATGATCGATGCAGGGTGCTGATGGTCGCCTTTCGGACGTTTTCATAGGAATGTTCTACCAATGGCAGCAACATCTCGATGGTCTTTTCGAAGTATGGGAGATAGGCTGTTTTGGTGTTGGATATCACGTCGCCGATGACTTCAATTGCAATTTCCTTCTCCAACGCAATGGGAGTGACGGTCGCCAGGTCGCCCCAATCACTGTCGTCATCATCACCAATCTCGACATCCTCGATGGTTCCATCTTCAGCCTCATCGTCGCTGTCGGCGGCAGCCACCTTGACCTTCTGGCCAGCAATGGTCACCTCCTTACCTAGCAGATCTTTTGCGCTGTCTCCAAGAGCAACCTCAAGGTCAGCCTCCTCCTGATCGATGCAGGCAAACAGGCCCTGCACCACTCCACCAAGGAATGGAGCGAAGTCTTCTTCGTAGACTTTAGCCAAGGAACCCCAAAGGATGTACGTGCTTTCCTTGAGACGCGAGTGCTCCAAGTGAAGAGCCTCCTCACTGGTTTGCATCAACGGTTGGACATAGTCCTTGAAGTTGGCAGCACCGACAGCCACCGCCATCTCGCCCATGGCGTCAGTGCAACTTGCACGCAAGTCCAGCTCCTCTTCGCTTTCCTTCTTGGTAATGAACTCCTGCATTGCGTGCATTGAGTCATTGAGATATGGCAAGAAAGGACCTTCAACTGTTGAAGCCAACGAGCCTAGAGCACCAGCAGCCAAGGCCTTGATCTTGAAATCGGGGTGTTTAAAGAGGCGTTGGAGTAGAGGCGCCAACTTATCCAGATACTGCACAGCATCCTGAGCATCCATACCATCGACGACGGCATCGATGGCGCTGGTTGCAGACTTCATAATGTCGACAGTGGGTCCTTCCTCCTCGCCCTTATATGCACCCATGGCGGCAGTAAGGTTCTTGACCAGCAGTGGTATCAGTTTCTCATGTTGCTTGGTGATATCTTCTGGTAAATCGTCGGCCAATCGTGCTGTGGTCTGCAGAGCAGCCTGACGAACGGTCACTTCAGAGTCTTCCAGGAGGGCGAACAGAACAGGGAGAACGGAGTTCAGTTGGGTACTGAGAAAGTCAGGAGCACCTTCGACGGCCATGCCGAGGGCCAGGATACCAGCTTGGCGGTGCTTGGAATCAGAGCTCTTCGAGTACTGTGGCAGGGCATCGAGCAGTGGCACGAGTACCTGGTTGGCCGGGAGGCTCTGGGCCATTGTGTCAATCAGACCGAGAGCAGACCGAGCCGGGGTGATATCATCGTCGTCGGCAGAGGCATCGTCTATCTCAGTGACGATTTGCAGCATGCTCCTGGTCAATGGCTCTCCCATCTTGGCTCCCTGGACTCTAAGCCGTCGATAGATAACACACTGCATCAGGAAGCTGATGGCTTGCGTGCGAATCTCGTCTGACATGTCTCTGTTGGATGCAATGTCATTCATGAAACGAACCAAGTCTAGGAAATGTTGAGAGATGAGTTGGTATTCGGCCGTCAGAAGTGTGTTGAAGACCTCAAAGGCCAACATGGCTTCCTCTTCCTTGCCCGAATCAATCGTGTCTTTCAGGACCGCAACCATCGCAGGGAAGATGGCCTGAAAGGCTTTTATCGATGCCTCGTCCTCATCCGCGTCAATGACGAGAGCCATTTTTGATATAGCCAGCATAGTATTGATTCTGACCTCGAGCGACTCTGGATCTTTGATGGTTTTACTGAACAGAGCAAACAACTCTTTGAATTTCGAACTGAAGCCATCGCCCATGGTTTCCAGTATGCTGTAAAGCACATAGACACCAACAGCACGTTCAGCGGCGCTGGTACTGGTAGCAGCCTGCTGGAGCATGGCCGGCAGTTCAGGCCACTCTCCATCATCAAGATCGATTTTGGCAATGGAACTGATCAGGCGAGACGAGGCATGGCGGACGAGCGAGGAGGGTTCGGCAAGGGTGGCTGAGAACAACTGACTTCTAGCGTGTTGTCGCTGCTCTTGAGGAATCTTCGTCCAATGCTTTGAGACTAGAGGTTTGGCTTGCGTCGCTGCAAGTTGCTTGAGCTCGGCGCTGTCGTGAGAGATGATTAATTGGATGAGGAATAGCAACGACTGAGGATTCTTGTAGAATTCATTTTGCAGAACGTTTGTCGCAGTCTTGACATTGCCTTTCTTTGGATCCAGGACAATTGCCAACTGCTGGAGGAATCTTTGTTGATCCATGGCGGTGGAAGCAGTTGACGGTGTGCGAGAGACACGGAGTCTCTTGACCGTCTTTGGGTATCGTGGGAATAAGCAAAGCACAAACGCTCAGGTAAGAATCGAGGCTGGAAACGCTGGTAGAAAAAGCGTGCTGGGCTCTTGAAGCCAATGCGGTGCAATATTGAACAGGAAAAGAAAAGAAAAAGCGGTGCATATGAATTGACCAGGTAGCGCAGGCAAAGCCTTTCTTGCTCTTCCTGTTGGTGAACCGGAGCCTCGAGAGAAAAAAAGTTTGGGCGGTACATCGTAAATTTTGCAGGCCGATTCTGGTATAGCGTCCACGTGTGCCCCTCTTACTGCTGGGCCGTCGCGCTCTCAATGAGGCGTGGCGCGTCTACGGCCACAGGCAGTGAATTCAATCACCAAACAAGGTGGGCGTGGCCTGATCCTGGGCTGTTTTACATTGTGCATTTCTGTCGATTCGACCCGGGATGTGAATCCCTCCTGTTGATGTCTTTAGATGGCACTGACCAGCAACGAGGAACTACGCGCGATGAAATCATGGCACCAGCCTCCACCGTGGCCCCGATTCATACGCCACAAGGGCAACCATCAGCCACACACAACACCGCCACAGAAGGCTACGAATACGAATACGAAATCCGACGGCCGAAAACAAGGACGAGGTAATCAGAACGAGGGCGGTGATGCGTTCATTCTTCTTCCTCACTGAACTGTAATGGAGACTGCACACTCCCCTCATCATAGACTCGTGTCGTTGATCCTTTCTCGCCCGGGCACATCTTGAGGTCGGTTGTGCCGCCAACTGATGTTTGTGCCCGTCCCCCGCCGTCCAGATACCACCATCATGTGGCATCAACACCGAGCCAGACACACTGTGGGCGTCCAACCCGAGTCCATTCCGAGATACTCACAACCACCCTGGTGATGGTGCTGGGGAGGAGAGTGAAGACAGCCTTCTCATTATGAGGTCACGCCCCAGGACTCTCTCGCCCGGCGCAGCCTATCACGGACAGCTGATAATTTCACCGGGCTTGGCGCTGCAAAAATGCATTCTGGATACACGTATTGTATTTACGGGGCCAACACTCCCGTCTCCTTTTGGCGAGGCGAATGCTTCCAACCTGTCTGCACCAGAGCCAGTTCCTCAGATACGTACAGACGAGGTACTGGATTCAGCCTCGAGTACTGGCTAGGCACTCTTCACTGGATGCCGGAGAATCTCATATTCTGATTGACTGACAGCTCAATTGAGGGTTTGGTGTGTATTGGCTGCGTGAGTACAGTATGCGAGCTAAGTGGTGTATGGCCATATTGGGCGCTTGCAAGAGGCCCCTCTGTCCTACCCAGAGTCCCCAGGAGGGGCAAATTGCATCCGTCAAGTGGCGGGAGGAGTGGCATTTGTTGTGGGATGGCAAAAGAAGAGTGCGACTGATTCATTCCTCGCCCGTTCGAGAGGTTCGAAAAGCGCGATCACTGTGACGCTGGTCGGATAACTTGTCCGCGAATCCTCCCCGACTCGTCCGCTGTTCTTGAAGCCAACAAACCATCCTGGTCGTAACATTTTCTTACTTCTTTATATCATATCTCCTTCCTCCACCCTTCAAATGGCGTTTGACGTGAGCAGCCTCTCGAAATCCGCATCGTAATCGCAAATAGCACGTACAATTCGTACACTTCCTGGGCCGTCGAACATTCGGGAGCTGTGCTAGATGCAGTGCCCGAGACGGTGTAATTACCATGTCTCAACCACTGGCCCCGCGACCCTCCCAAGGTCTCGATGGCTCAATCAACCCCCCAAATTCTTTGAAACCGCGCAAGATCTCGACAGCTTGTGGGGCGTGTAAGCAGAGAAAAACACGAGTATGCTATGCTGCTGATTTTCGCTCTTTTCACTAATCAGACTCCAGTGTACCGGCGGTAATCCTTGTGAAGCTTGCGCGAGCAGGAAAAGCCCTTGCGTGTACGATGCAACTTCCGACCAACGACGAAAAATCGCCAATCAGCGAAATGTGCAAGAACTTGCCGACACCCAAGTGCAACTGGAGAGACATCGACAGCTCCTTGGGGGTATCCTTGCAATTGTAAAGGCTGGGGATGCCAACGCCAACGAGGACCTGGCTCGCGTCATACGCTCCGGTGTAGACCTCTCTCAGCTAGCAGCACATGTGAGAAACGAGTGTCGTGCGAACACATCAATACAGGTGGCCTTTGACAAAATCGACTTTACCATCGACGGACCTATGGAACTTCCATCTCCCAGCCAGATCCTTGGCCGCGAGATCTCCCGTGGCGATTCGGGGACCGCATTTATGTCGCCAATCGAGAAGTCGGAGTCAAACAGCGACGTTACGATGCATTCGGTCGATCAACATCCTGATCGGAGCACAGAAGGGCGAGAACCATGACAGAGCCAGCAAGCCTATTACTCGCATATGGTATTATCCATCAGGTCCTACCATTGCTACCGATACAGATAAATCAAACTTGCTGCAGGGTAATAAAACTCACTGTGGGCACCCAAAGAGGGAAGTTATACTTTTAACTGCACGCCGCTTAAAGTGGCTATGCTATGAAAATTATCATCTGATTCGAATGATTGCGTGATATCATGGGTTTCTGGTTGAGATCGGTATGCTCTGCCATGTATATGGATGTAAGCCTCTCAGCCTCAGTCCAGCACCCTCCTGCGCCTGTCGAGCTTTTGCTGAGAATCGGGCAACAGTAGAAGGCGTTCACGCAGCCTCCTCAGGGCCCGGCACAGGCTTCATCAAGCCATGGAAGGATGCGGCGGCACGACCAGACTCAGGGATTCATTTGCATCGGCGAGTCCTGAAGGATGCTATGCGGAAAGATTTGTAACCAAGACCCCACGACGCGGAGACATTAATGAATACCGTGATTGACGTTCTTGACGACTTGGCTATTTGTTATCGCCAATCTAGGCGGTTCTGTTACGGACGTTTCAACTCATCTGTTTGCGAATATCCACAACAACGCAAGCGACGCGGCAAGGGCCTCTCTATTC
The DNA here is from genome assembly GCF_000836115.1 of Exophiala spinifera. Classification (NCBI taxonomy): domain Eukaryota; kingdom Fungi; phylum Ascomycota; class Eurotiomycetes; order Chaetothyriales; family Herpotrichiellaceae; genus Exophiala; species Exophiala spinifera. The sequence goes on from NW_015622516.1 coordinate 3,066,831, forward strand.
GCTTTGACGTCAGACGGCGCCCTGTGGCCTGCAAGGCGTCTAGATCTAGCAAACTGCAAGAGAACCAAACTGAAGAACACGTCGCTTGACTTTTGTGCAATTACAGGAACTAATTTCTTTACTGGGTTTCAATTCCATCCAAGCAGCGGTGGCTAAGTCCAGTAATAAGGCCCCAAAGCCCTTGGCGAGTCCTGGTAGACATACATATGTTTCCTTCGCACGTCGCACGGTAGCAGTCAGACCATTTCGATTCAATAGTAGTGCAGTGTCGGGTGGCAGGCAGAACCTCTCAGCATACCAACAATTACGGGGGCCCATGCCTTTCAAGTTGGATACCAAGGGCAACAAAACATCCCCCCCCCCAGAGGGTGGTTTGCAGGAGAACGAGTTACTCGGGGCGTGGCCAACAACAGATAGGTATCCATACCCACCCAGAGTGGGTATTATACCTCGAAGCAATATCTGCTTAAGGGATCTGAATGAGTTTAAGGGTCCCCCCCCCCTCCCCCCTCCCCCCTAGACACTGGTTCAGGATGCCCTAACATGGATGGTACTCCTCGGCCCCTCTTCCCTGAAGAGTCTCGATCAAACTAGTTGGTTCTTGAGATTTTCCGCCTGATGGGCAATTCTGCAAGAGGTGATTCACCCACGCCGTTGGGATCTCCAGTGCCCCGAAACACGCCGTGCTGGTGTCATCTCTACCATCTGAATGGTTGCGCCTCCCTTCTCGGATGAATGCAACCGGTACCACCAAGCGACAACAATCACCGTGAGGGGAGGGGGGGGTTATTGCGTACCTTTGACTTCGAAACATGACACATGGCACCTCGACGGTTTTCAACGGATACGACAAGCGTGGCGACCTGGCAGGTGCAGGGAGCATGCCTCCGAGATCACAGCACCGGATACTGTTAATTCACAAAATCGACTCACGCTTGGAGGGGTCACAACTTCCACTAGAGACACGAACTGACTTCTTCAGAGCCAACCAGTCGCCAGGATCACAGGACGGCGTTCGAGGCATAATTTGTGCAATTGAAAAAGACTTGGGAAGAGCCTGCGGCCAGGGAGGGTCTTTTTCCCTGCGCGACATGGGCCGACGACACCAGGGGTTCCAGGGGGCTACCAGGGTCAATATGCGGTCCTGACTGCGCAAATGATGCTCCCTGACCCGGGACCTACGATCATGGTCGTGTCCTTTGCAATCGAGCTTCACCAGTAAGAACCAGCGGAGGAGCCAGGTTGATCCTTCCCGTGCCGCAGCCCGGTCCCTGTGACATTCTCCAGGTGATCGGCGGCTCTATTGGTCGCTTGCGGTACGTAACCACGGTATTCTTAGTACAGGGACAATGCAGGGAGGGGGTGTGGTTCAAGCTTTTTTGCACTGCGTGCCTCGGAGCTCTCGAACAGCGCAAAACCGGGGTTCAGTGCATCTCACCGAAGTCACTGGAGACTCCCAGGGTCGACGTCAGGGCAGGGTCATAATATCTCGGGTAGTGCCTACAGCCGACGACAAGGATAAATCGCACCAGACGCAGGTGCCCGAACACAGAGAAAGGTCTCAAGAATTTCCTTCATGGATTCTGGAATGGTCGCAAGCAGCTCATGTTAATATTATTGTCTAGTTACAGAGCCATGCGTCTGGTCACGACGGGGTGAACCAATTGGACGAACGGGCATTATACTTCCGGCCCGCAAACGCAACAGAGTTGGGTTATTCTACCAACACAACAGAGACGGAACTGTACTTGCGGTCTCCGCTCGTGAGGCTTCGGTTCCCTGGATGTGGATGGCACCTGTTGAGCTGTGATCTGTTATGCATCACCTCGCTCCTCACTCACATGTGGCCATGCGCCTGAGTCGATAGGGACATCCTCTATAAAAGAGGGCGGGGCCGCAGAAGAGATGTCGCTTAGCAGTTCGCCTTTTATGCATACGTTACACGTCGACCAACGGAACCAATCTTTGACAGACCATCCCACAGCAGCATCTCAATCCTCATCCTCGACAACCTCGGTCACGACCGCCACCCTGGTAACGTTACCACCGTTGAACCCGCCGCCCGTGTACGGACAGCTGGACACGGCGCAGACGGTGTCCATTTCGGCGCGCATCTCGACGTAGTCTCCCGGCTTGGAGCTGTTCAGAGCCTTCAGGGTGTAGTAGGGGGTGTTTTGGAACACGTTGAACGGGTCGATGACGTCGCTCCAGTGCTCCATACCCCATGGCGCCATGGCCTCGGCGAAATTGGTCGCGCACGAGCGATGATCGGGCTGTCCCTGGCGAGAGTAGAACCCCGGGTTGCACGCCATGAACAGCAGATCGTGCGTCCTGACCGTGTCGGCTACCAGGGTGAACATCTTCCGGTCGCGATTGCTGTACAGACACTCGCCTTCCTGCGGCGCGGCGAGCCCTCCCAGGGCGTAGCGAGTGTAGCTGGCGCTGAAGTGCTCGCAGTCGGTGGACCGGGTGTACGGCAGCGCCCACGCCATGAAGTCGACGACCTGCTGACCCTCGAGATCGACGATGCGGAAGTGAGAAGACGCCTTGACTTCGAACGCGAACCCGTGCGCTGCAGGGACGATGTGCGTCGCCAGCTTGGACTTGGGCCGCATGAAGAGGAGCGTTTCCCAACGATGCTGCTGCTGCTGCTGCCGCTGCTGTTTGCCGATGGAAGTGCACACGGGGCGCTGGTCGGGGTCTTCTTTAGAAGCTGGTTTTGGCTCTGGATTTCCGCGGTTGGTGCCATGGCCACCCTGGAGCTGAGGGAATAGTACTTTCCTCGTCATGGTTCCTCGGAGGGGAGGTGTGCAGGTAGGTACAGGTACCTAGTATTGAGGCCCTTCTGTCAAAGGAGTTGGCTTTTGGTTTAGATTAGATTTCTGCACCCTTTGGACTTTCTGATCTCTTAGGCCCGACCAATACTCTTCTCTCCAGGTGCTTGTAGACTAGTGTTACTTGCCACAGTACCAGTACTACGTGTGTTCAGGACGATGAGGGCGGAACTGAACTTGTGGTTGGAGCGCTAGCTGATGAGCATCCAGGATGACTGGATTGAGATTGGAAGTGTGATGATATGGAGATGGGAGCTGCTGACTGCGAGAGCACAAGGGTATGCCATCATGGGCAGTCGGAAATGTCCGCCCCTCGCCGTCGTCATTGGGCAACCAGGATCAAAAAGGTCGGGATGTGCTCACCGGGTAAGTCTTAGCGAGGCGGATCGTACTCGTATGTTCGTGTAGATGTTGTTATAACATGGAGTGATGGGTGAGAGCAGGTACTCGTACCGGGTCTGTGACGAGGAGGTACGGAGTAGTTGACTGCCACGGGGGGTTGGTTGACTGGTCATGTCGATCACTCTCTCGGTCTCAGGTCAGCACTCAGGTTCACCAGGTCCGTTCAGCTCACTCGAGGGACCCTAGTAGACTGTTCGGCGTTGGAAATATGTGGAAGTGAGTTTTTATCTACCTGACACAGAAAGACTGGCCACTATAATAATGAATACAGGTACCTACTTGTAGGTACGTTCTCGGTATGTGCGCACTAACTAACAGGCACGTAGGTACATAGCTAGGCCGATTAGCGAAAAAGGGGGGATGGGAGTGCCCGCTAACCAAGTTAGCCTGCCCGTAGTCCTGTTTGATGCACCAGAAAAAGCTATTCGTTTGAGAAAGTCTGGTCTATAGAGCCAATCACGCTGGGTGGAGATATAGATCCTGACGGTAGGGTTGGGTAAGAACCGACTTCCCTCCCTCGCAATTTGTATAATACTCGCTCAGCCGGTGCGGATACGGCGCCCGTACGACTGACTTACTTGTTACTTGGAAGTAGTCTGGGGTGACGGGCTGTGTAGTCTTGTGTACTCGACGAGTCTTGGGTACTCGTAGTAGAGTCGTAGAGGGTTCCATCGATCCAGCAGACCACGAACTAAATACCTACCCCATGGTATTAATAGCTAGGTCGAACTCAAAAAGGCAGCTAAATATCTACAGTAGACAAGCACACTGTTGTAAAGTACCCACGCCGTCAAAGATGTAAGTCCTTCATTTGCCCGACGGAGCCGTGGAGATCTAGTTTGAACATTGACCCCTACGGGGCTGCGGGTGGATAGGATAGGAAGTCTAGGCTTGAGATGTACAATTGGAACTCAGTAGGTCTTCTTTACTTTGCTACCAGCAACTCCAACATGGACGGTTTCGTGTGACTCGAGCAGGAAAAAGTGAGAATCTGGTCTGAAGCGGCCCGAAGCTCGTAGACAGTACAGAAGGGTGCGAAGAGCCAGGCTCAGCTGGGCTCCTTTATTGATGGCACAAAACTGTCCCGCTCTGTGTTCCTAACTTCCTGTTGATATGGTTGTTACACAGCCGCCGTCATGTTGAGGATACTGCAGTAGCGAAGACAATGTCGTTGACGACGAGATCTGTCACAGACGGTACGACGATAATGTATGCCAAAGAGATGATGAGCCCTGAGAATGTTCTTGTTCTTTTTGCCAGCCATGCTCCTCGTCTGGGAGTCCAGTCCGTTCGTCTGACACCTATTCTTCGTGGACCTACTAGGAGCGAAGCTTCTTCAGAGAAACATAACGGTCATCTAGTTTGTAAATCAATAACAATGACTCAATTACAAAAAAAACAAACTTACTAGACCCCTCTGGTGAACCTTGGTAACAGGTCGCAGCCATGGTCAGAGCATGTTACAGAGAATACATAGCGAGATATCTTTTCTACTTTGGAAGCATAGATTCTCTACCATTAGTAGGGAATTTCATTATCCTCGGCTCATATCTGTAGTTGGACTGGGTGAAACCGAGTATACATGAACCGGGACCAGATGACAACGTCAAGAGGCATTTGGAAGCACGTTCTCTGGAACAAAGCAAAGAACGAGGTCTTGAAATGCTCCTATTCAAGTTTTTTTGCTTGCAGCCACAAAAGGCGGCTTTGTACCGTTGCAAATCATAACACATACAATGCGGTTGTAGCTCAACCTTCACTAAGGTTACCTTGTTGTGAGGAGCTTCAAGCACATGTGTCATGCTCATCTTCATTGTCTTCCTGGAGTGCTCCAAGAAATGCAAATGCTGGACGAAGGTCGAGGATCGACCTCTAATACATCATATTCCACCGCTGGCTATGGTATGAATCGTATGAATGTCTCAATTATTGAATCCTCCTCTTGCTCATTCGTTGTACTTTATCGCCTTCTTTAACCATCCTGAGGTTGCTTTTGGCGATTCAGCATCTTCTGCCTTCTAGAATGATTCGTCATGAGCGTGAATTGGCACGCCCATCGTAGCACTGAGTTGATTGTTCGCGAGATATGGAAGACGGATTATGAAATAGAAAAAATAAAGATCCGAAATGTAACTATCGCTCACGTTAGGGGAATCTTGCCACGGTGTGGGAGATCGATCTTTCCTGAATCAGGCGAGGTGTTCGCCCGAATTCTGCACCGACACCTTCTGTAGGAGTTCAGCGCATTCTCGCAATGGCTGTATGAAGATCATAGTATCTTTTATCGGTGTTGGAGGGCGATGGATGTCGTGTAGATGGCGACCTCAGGTTATCTCGACGACGAATTGCTTGAAACAAAAACTTGTGCAAGCGAGAGGGTTTGGACATAGCGCAGATCTCACTGTTCATTGGCGAAAGGCTTGGTGTATATGCGATCCGCAGGCTTCCGGTGGTTGTAGTCGATTCTCGTTTGGACAAGGTGTGGGAAGTTCTTGATCTGTTTTCGCATCGATTGATGGATTCGGTAAGTCACGGTAGCGTTAGAGCATTCTGAAGCATTCAAACGGTAAAAACGATCCCGGTCTCTCAAAGGACCACGCTCAGTCATGATCCAACTCCAGTGATGATGGCAGAGTCCCACTCGATGTTGAGACTTGCACGTTGATTCTCCTGCGGCTGCAAGGCATACGGTGTCAAGGATGCCATTTTCGAGGAAGCAAGGAGAGGCTCGCAGATTCATCCCGCCACAGAAGGCCCATCACACATTAGTATTGACGTAACGCGTGGATGCAACTAGGGAAACAGACAGGCAGAAAAAGGTCACAGGGTCGAAGTAGGAACCCCAGGCGATAAAGAGTCTTCGCCTCAGATCAAGCTTGGGAGGTGTCGATAGGAAACGACCCTCTTGTGCTTGAGCTCCAGAGCGGTGGTGGTGGTGCCCTTGGAAATGGGTGGAAGTGGCATCTCCGGGGGCCGGCGCCCAATCAAGGGAGCCTCTCAAGACTCCTCCTTGGTGTGTCCCCCGGTTGCAAATTCCGGGCCTCAACAAAGGCGCAGAGACAAACTCTCGTACAAAGACACTGAGATTGCTCGGATTCAGCGAGTCTGTATCCGCAATCCATGCCAAAAGCCATGATGAGCGGACCCGGAGTCTCGTTCTCGCTGCGGACGGTCTCTCCTCTGCGGTCCTGGAGCAGGGCAACCATTGTCCCGCGCGTTTGTCTGTTCAGGTTCGGGCTCTGCGATCTGTTCATCCAACCTTCGTTCTCGGGCGCTTCACACAACCCATAAACAAACCCTTGACGCGAGCATACTCACCATTTCCCAGGATACCTCGCATTGTGTTCCTGTCTCTGGCATGTTCACTCTGCCGGACGGGGACCACCACCACGCTTCTCGCAGTCGGGCCCCGACGCGATCCTTTGACCAGCCAAATGCACCCCCAGGTGTATGGTTCAGGTTTGCCACAGCTGGCAATCAACTTTTTCCTTGCCAATGAAGGCTGGCTGTACTTCATGTGCCAACGACGCCTGGTTGAACCGGTAGGAACAATGATGAGCTGGAAATCCCGTGGTGCCAGGGGAACAGCGGTGTCCACGTACTTGACCTACCGGTTCTCTCGATACACAACTGTTGCGATAAATACCTCCTGCGTCGCCGGTCAGCGATTTCTCCCTTCTCCTGCCGGATACACTGGGCATCAACCTCGTGGAAAGAGGTGATACAATCCTGCGTTCATGTTGAAGATCCATGGAAGAAAGTTGCTGGGGCTCCACAAAAACAGAGACAATTCTCAAGTGACTTCTGAATGGTTCTTGAGACTATACAAGGTACGGAAAGGCTTCTACAACTACGTAGTCGTTCCCAGGGCGTTGAAAAGTCGTTTCTTCGTGGCCATCTCAACGAGACCGGGAAATGTTTCCGGTGGCGCACGTGTTGAAATACCGTGTAAAACATTTTGTCTGACAAAATGCCGTGACATGATGGGACTAAGCCAACTGCGGAACGGAATGCAACTCCCAGCCAATGAGCCGCACCATCTGTCTACCGTACAGTACACTTCCCAGCCGTGCGAGGCTGAGCGATCTTTTCTTCGGTGGACTTCTCTTTGCGTGGATAAAGTCATCCAAGGTTTGTTTTGATGGGTCTATTGCTATGCTAAGCTACCTAGGGTACGAAACTCATGCCGCATTGATACCATTCATGAAATGGCCGCCTAGATCCAACGCCTCCGCCTTTCACGAACAAAGTCCTACGCCATGGTACCGGACGCCGACAGAATGAAACCCCTGTTACCACACGATTCAGTCTCGGCCTCGACGCTCGCGCCTGTCCTCGCTTGAGCGGCGACGACGGTGGTAGTGATGATTGTATCGCTCAGGGCCACGATCGCGGAACTCCCGTTCATCTTCGAAGGAAAGAGTCTCTGGATACCTATTCGTATTCCCCCCTTCGCGTACCATCTGCGGCGACATCAGTGAGAAGTTCGGGGTCAAATTGCGTTCACGGAAAAGCTTGGATGATTCGGTCGCCCAGGAGACCATGGTGGACCTACTGTTGAAAATGTTAGAGATTCATTGGAGCCGCGGCCATCGGGGGGACTGTGGGAATGATTGTGATTCAAGCTGTTGGCGTCATGGCGGGGCATTGAATGAGAGTCATCAGAGCTGTCGGTGCGAATGCCTGTGCGTCGACCAGAGCTATGGGGACTAGAGCCATAGATGCTGGGATCGCGGCGGCGGAGAGAGGATGCAGAGGACCTTTCAGTACCACCATCAGGAGGCTCCCGTCGCCCTATTCTTGTTCAGCCATCCCAATCATTGTTCAATGCATTGGCGCATGATGTTCTTACCAGTGCGAGTTCGGTTCCTCGACCGGTGTCGTCCAGAGGATTCACCAGCATTGCGTGGGAGCATCCCTCGCGCATCTTCTGATGGATCCTCTTCAGGTATCGGAGGTTGACCAGCATTTCTGTCTGATCTTTCGGTTCTCGTAGATGTGGAGGAAGAGTAGTCAGATGGATGGTTGGGAGCGTGATTCGTTCTGCAGAATCGTCAGGTCAGGCAGAGCTCGGTGTTCAGGATTTCGAACCTGCTGCGTCGTCTTGGAGTCCTCTCATCGGCCCCTTCAGTGTCATGTGTGGGAGTTCGGTGCTCAGGCACCCCCAGTCGGGAATGCTGAATCTGAGTCATCGTGTTCTCGACCTCAGAAAGAACAGTAGAGACAGAACAAGGAGAGTACCTGAGGCCTACTATCGAACGAAAAACTTCATTCAACTGTTTTCTCCGGCAATCTGACTCTTTGTCGACGGACGACAACGTCTACACTGGGGGACAGATGCATCTTTATGTAAGTGACCATTGCACCGCGACACTGCCTCATTGTCGGAGCTCGAGCGGCGGAGCTTGAGTGATCTCACTGGAATCCTCATTCTGTGCTCGACAGAGAGTGGTTGCTCTGGAAAAGTCAAAGATCACCATTGGGAGACGTGAAGGTCTGCAGGCTGGGGCTGAGCAGTCCTCCGGACAGCCTGCGATGCCTAGACCGGGAGTGGTTGCAATTGTTGCCTGCACATAAGGAAGAGACAGCCTTGCTTGTCGGACTGCAAGAGATAATGCGACAGGATTGGTCATAGCGAATGAAGCAGTTTGGGTCGGTGGTTGCCTTTCGTGTGGCTTTCGAGCTCAAGGGCAGCGATATCGCCGGCATCTGTGGCAATGTCTTGCAATCTGGCTGATGCGAGACACGCCGTCGCCTTTGGGCACTTGTGCTTGATCAACTCTTGACTCAGCATTTGGCAACTTGCCATGATTTTTGGTGTGAAGTGATCGGGTTGACAATGTATCATTTGGCGAGGTTGGATTATCAGTCAAGTAGCCGAGATCAGCAAGCCACCTTTAAGCCATTGAACCTTGCCATCTGCCATGTTCGTTTTCAGACCGCTTCTTTCAACAACACCATCAAACATCAACTAACTCGACCCAAGAGACCCTCCCGATACGTTCCTTGCAGGTTGGGATTCCCCATGGCGACCGCGCCGTCAAGTTGCCTCGTGCGCAGAGTTCTCATGAATGGCCGCCCTGAAATGCGGCAAGCCCTACATTAGGCACTCGAGAGTCTTCCACCTCCATGCAGCCAGCTACAACCCAACAATATGCCGCTACTGAAGCTGCGAGTCTCCTCACCAGTCAATCGCGTGGACACAGCCTTGATCACCACCCGGCTTTGATTCCACATGACCCTCGAACGCTGCGCAGCCACTGCGTTGCTGCCCAAGCAATGTTCTGCGTGCCTCGAATGAATCAGCTTCCAGCCAACCTTGCAATCTTGAAAGAAGGGGGAACAATGGGTCAATCACAAGGCGTGTACCTTCGAATATACCCACCTGTGCTCATGTTTCGACGACTTTCCTGGTGGCGCACGCCGCCATGTTGGATGCCCGTCCCCAGCCGCGCCTCACTTCATCGCCGACGCTCTCATCCACAAGCGATCACGTACATGACGAAAATACATGACGAAAAGACAAGCTCCGAGTCTCTCGTGGCTCAGCTAACCCTGCTCAAGGGCAAGAACCTCTCGAGGATCGTGGAGTCTCCCGGTCTGCCTGGAACCTGCCCTTAGTGTAATTGCAAGTGAAGAGATCATTGCCCAGCACTCGGCCGGCGCAGTGTCTTTATACTTTGCTATGTGTAAGTTTTGGTCCTTGTGATACCGTTGAAGGTCTTGTCACGTGTGGGACGAAATCTTTGGATGACCAATGCTACAAGTCCTCAGAAACCCGAGCCATCCTTGAAGTGGTTGGTGTCTGCCAGAGAGACTGCCAGTCAAACATGAACATGTGGACATTGAGTAGTCTCTCGCACTCTATGCAAGTACTATTGGATGAACAGAAGCTGCAAAACTTGGTTCAGTTCTGATCGGTCTTCAGGCAACCGGATCATCTACCCCAATGTTGCTCAGGTTCGATACGACGTGACTTGTGGAACCTTGTTTCGCAGACAAGGTGTAACACTCACTTGTGATCGATGTCGTACCTCTGAATCAAGATAAAGATTCATGTTTCTGCATTCGCAACACAACTATCACTTTTTGCGGGCTGTGCTTTATATGTCGGTTTCAGCCCTGGTTACACCGCTCTTTTCTCCCCTGTCCTAGACACCGCCCCCATGGCACACCGCATAGCCGCTAAATTTGAGACGACAGTGGCACCCGCCCGTTGTCATAAGAACCAGGGCATGTTAGGGTTCTTTCAAAGGCGTCAAATGTTATAGCACCTGGCTTTCGAATTGACGACGCCAGCTGTGCCGAGCACTTTGGTCGTCATCCATGAGCGCCGTGGATTTCTCACGTTGCCGACTTGGGTGTCTCATAGGTATGATTTCTTTCCCGTAATGACCGTACCAAGGGTCCGCCTCGATTCTCTAGACGACCGAAGAACCATGGTCAACAAAGCATCAAAGCAGATTGAAAGCTCGACAAATACTTAGGTGAGGGACTGTAAATTAACGTCGCGTATCCAGGCACTGTTGGTCCATGATGCCGATACGACCCTTGCCCTCAGGGCGGGAAGGGACTTTGCAGAGCAGGAAATCGTCTTATTCGCGCATCTTTCCTGCACCAAAGAGTTACGAACTTGATATGCTCGGGGAGTTTGGAGGGGTTGATGAATATCTCAACTGTCCTCAATTGTCATCAGTATCCCATGTTCGCTTTTCGATTTGACGAGTTGTCCGAGGGGAACAAGATTGCCAGTCTCTTGGACTTTACCGATCGGTGTGGCCATTCGGGAGTACTTGATCCGGGAAGATGAATAACAGGAACGACTGTGATGTCAAGAATCTGGAACAGGTGCGAGAGATATACGGACATCTGACACTACGAGAACACGGTATGATCGAGCGTCCATACATGAACACCTCTACGAGATATAGGGATGCCGACGGCAAGCGGGTGAACTGTGTGATGGCTTGGATACTCGAAAAGCTGTTGCTGGTCGTGTTCGTCTTCAAATTGTGGAAAGGCCTGTGGGTTCTTGTTTCTTTGGCAAGCAACAACCGACTGCGGCAGCGGTGAAGAGCTGATGATGGGTCGAGCTGAAAGAGGTAGGGGTCCTCCATACAGCATGCCGTACTACGTTAGCAACTAAGGGTCCACGTCTTTCGGAGTCTAGTTTCTCTTGTCAATCTTGTCATCAAATACCAGGAAGTCCTAAAGTGGAGGAAGAGTTGTGGAGATCTAATCTTCTCTCATACAAAGACTTGTGAACCGGGGACGGAGTAAGTATACGCACACGAATGTGCGAATACAGATAGGGATATTGGAGTAACAAGCGAAGTGTGGAGGAAACGGGAACTTCGAGTTGGAGACAGGGACGAAGAGCCGATATCGTTGCAACTCCAACACTGGAACGGCATTAAATATCAGTCTCTAATAAGCAAGCCAAATGCTCATGGTCAGATACCGAATCGTTGAATCAAATCATAGTCTGCACACCTTTTCAGTTTTCAGAGAAGAACAAACCATAGCGGTCGAATACCTCTAGTTGGGTACCCAGGTACACGGAGTGCTCCAACTTCAAAGGACAGGCAGCGTACGTTCGAACTACCAACCACCCGGGCTTCTTTTTCATCACCACAGCACTTCACCGACAAGGTACCTTGAGTGAGGCTGACCCTAGTAGTCAGCTCGGTTAGTGTCGCGAGATATACGCCTGCACACTCTTTTCGAAGGTTTCGGAGAACTCGTCGAAGTCGAAACATCAGAAGCAGATCCAGAATCAGGCCGTCGCGAAAGACATTTGTTCGACGAAGGAGTTTACGCAAAAGCCATGCCCTCGACGATCATCCGGCACTCTCGCAACGAAGCGAAACCCAGCGTCAAGGTGAGCGGCACCTTCACGGGCGAAGTGTGGATGGACCCGGTCTTCGACGGGCCGGGCATCAAGTTCAACCACGTCATGTTCCAGCCGGGAGCCCGCACGTACTGGCACACGCACGAGCGAGGCCAGATGCTCAAGGTGCTCGCGGGGTCCGGGTGGATCTGCGACAAGGGCGCCGACCCGCGCCGGCTGAACGTGGGAGACATGGTGTGGTGCGACGCCGGGACGACGCACTGGCACGGCGGCGGAGACGGGACGTACATGATGCATCTGGCCGTCAGTCACGGCGAGACGGTCTGGCATGACGAGGTGACGGAGGAGGAGTATGCTGCTAAGAATGAGAATGAGAAGAAGAAGGAATGATGGCGGTGGCCAGAATCATGGGATCAGTTGGATGAGGATGAGGATGGGAAGTAGCTGGAAGGGGAAAATGAAAATCGACGAAGACGACGACGACGACATGATTGTAGGATAGTACTGATGATATGGTATGAAGAGAAGAGAACAAATATATTGTGATTCAAATGTCCAGACGCTATCAATAACTTTGGGTTGAATGGCTCGATCCCATCCAGTCAAGTACCTTACGCTTCAAACGTCTAGATGCGCACCGTGTCTAGGTCTTGATCCATTTCTCAGACACCTACCTATAACGTCTTATCGGTGTATTTTCCTCTTTTCGTTCTCTTGATGTGTCAAACCGCAAACCAATCATTTCCGTATCCAATCAACTGGCGCGCCTGAGCTCCTAAAGATCGTTTTCACATCTCCAGGATCAGGCATCCCAGGCAGGATATCTCGCAGCATATCATTGATGTTCAACCCTCTATCCTTTGACGTCTGCCATTGACGAGGATAGCCCAGGCTCACCTCCTCGAACCTAACTCCATCGATCCAGTCGGTTCTTCGCACGTGCAGATGCCCACTGACGACGACCTTGGCGTTGAATCTCGTATGCCAGTCCTCCGTCTTCTTCGTCCCACACCAAAGACTGAACCTCGGGATCCTGGGGATAGTGATGACGTCTTCACGAAGGGGCCAGTGGTTGATCAGGATAAGCGGGATACCTCTGGCCGCAGCCTCCCTGAGACGTTCCTCCGTCTTGCTGACTAGGGCGCTGCACCAATCGTCCCGAGTCTCGTACGGGTCGGGGTGCAGGAGTGCTTCGTCGGTCGCATAGACATTCTGCTCCATGGCCCAGTCGACCGCGTTTTCGCGACTGACATGGTCCGGGCGGAAACTGTAGTCGTACAAGGTGAAGATGGGACATATCAGACACGGGCCCCCTTCGCCTTCCCACCTGACAAACTCGTCCTCGGGCGTGATGACCCCGTATTCGTTGGCGACCCGGACACATTCTTGGTACTTGAACTCGCCCCGGAGTTCCTTGTCGAGATCGTCTTCGGTGGTGACGCCCGGGAGGGTGTACAGTTCGTGGTTTCCAGGGACCCAGAAGACTTGCTTGAAGAGCTTGGTCGTGATCTCAAAGGCCTCTTGGAGGTGCTCCAGACGTTCGCCGACGTCTCCGCAAATGATCAGACTGTCGTCATCATGCGGCTCGAGCTCATCGAGAGCCTCTCTGTTGAGCTTGAAGCTTAGGTGAATATCGGATATGGCGTATAGGCGCATAATTTCAGGTTCCGCCTCACAAGAGGTAAAAGCGAAGTCACACCCACTGTTGCCCAGCAAGACCAGGACAGGGCCACAGTTGTCAATGAGTCTGCTGTTCTTGGAAGGGGCAGATCCAGGGAGGACTAGCTAGATGATAGAGACTATGAATCCAGCGGCATGGTCAACGATGTTCCATGTTTAGGTTGTAGGCATTGTGGCAGAGGCCTAGTCGATAAGCGGTGAGGTGGATAATGTTAGGCGGTAGATTTGCGATGTTAGGCAATCATGCTTGTTGAGAGAAACGTCCAGGAAAAATCAATATTGGGTACCTTTGCGAGAATCTATGCAATGTAACAAACAAAAGCCAGCGATGGATGCAAGTGTGAAGTTCATGATCAAGGCAAGGCCTTGGATGGAAATATACATGCAAGTGTTCGAGAGCGGCCGGAGCGCGGAGAAACGCTTTTTCCGATACGCGTCATCGTCCGGTGTGTCTGCGATGCAGCGCGAAGACACCTAAAATGTAACGAGAAGAAAAGCAGCGATGTACGTAAGGACCGTGAAAACCTCAGCTGTCAGGGAGAACCGTGGAAGTATCTCTGGTCCTCAACCCTGAGATCGCATTCCTCGGAATCCTCGAAAAGTCTCAGACGGCCAACGACAATGGCTCTCCTGCACAGATCCTGGCAAGCTAGAGGCGCTGTCCGCCGTTGCTGTGGCCTGCCTGTCTCCCACCACCGCTCCTTTTCAGGACGAGAGAAGCTCCTCCGGGTATCTGAGGAAGTCCAAGACGCTCTCGCTACGGGCAAACCCGTCGTTGCGTTGGAGACAACTATCTACACCCACGGTAACCAACGACCATAAGCCTGCTGTATGTCCGTTATCAGGCTCATCTGTCGTCAGGGTTTCCGTATCCCGAGAATGTCGCGTTATCCTCTCACCTCGAGTCCTTGGTCCGGGTCAACGGCGGTGTACCTGCTACGATCGGCATCCTCAACGGCGTTGCGCGAGTCGGCATGCAAGCAGAAGAATTGATTGAGCTTGTGTCTAGTGCTGGTAGCGAGAATACTTGGAAGATCTCTAGACGAGACCTGGGCTTCATCGGTGGTCTCGGCCTTCGAGGCCAGAAACTCAACGGCGGAACTACAATCGCGGGAACCATGGTGCTCGCACATCTTGCAGGAATCAAGATCTTCGCTACTGGTGGCCTCGGAGGAGTTCATCGAGGTGGTGAAAACTCCATGGACATCTCAGCAGACTTGACAGAGTTGGGCCGAACTCCCGTCGCTGTGATCAGTTCTGGGAGTAAATCGTTCCTTGACATACCACGCACTCTGGAATACCTCGAGACACAAGGAGTGGGCGTCGGGACATTCGCAGATGGCAGAACTGGCAAAGTCGACTTCCCGGCATTCTTTTGTCGAGATAGTGGTGTCAGAAGCCCCCAGACTATCCTTGATGAAGCCGATGCAGCTGCCATTATCTATGCGCAGTTTCAACTCCCAGTCCATTCTGGTTTGCTGTTTGCCAATCCTGTTCCCGAACACTCCGCCATGGAGAAGGAGCAAATCGATTCCATAATTTCTCAAGCTGTTACTGAAGCTGAAGAGAAGGGTATTGGAGGGAATGCTAATACACCATACATATTGAAGCGCATCAGGGAACTGAGTCAAGGAGCCAGTGTCAAGGCAAACGAAGCTCTCATCGACGCGAATGTAGTTCGAGGAACCAAGATTGCTGTCGAACTAGCTAAGCTTGAACGACGGGATGGTGCTGCACCTCAGCGGTGAGCCGTGTTAGACTTCTCACAGTGGTGCTGATGTAGCTGCTGACAATATAAAGGGATAACGCGATTTCCACACATTCTGCCGCTGCCTCAAGAAAATCTACCGCAAAGCACGACTCTGCAAACATTGACAGTAAGACCAGCCATCAAAACGAGTCGATTGATGTCCTGGTAGCTGGATCCCTCGCCAGCGACACGATCTGTGACCATCAACCGTTTCAAGGCATTCATTCCTCAACTTCACCTACTTTGCATACCTCGAATCCTTCCCACATATCTCAGTCGGCAGGTGGTGTCGGTCGCAACGTAGCTATGTCAGCACACTTTGCAGGCGCCAAAGTCGCGTTAGCAAGCGTCGTCGCCGATGATTTGGCGGGATCATCGCTCCTCGCCCATATCAAGGAGAGTGGGTTGACAACCACAAACATCCGAACACTTTCTACTGCAGACGGTGCCCGAACAGCGCAATACGTGGCAGTAAATGACACCAGCAAAGATTTGGTACTCGCCATGGCAGATATGGATATATTAGCACGACCAGAGATGGAGTCGCTAGACTACTGGACGACCATTTTGAACCGCAATAAGCCCAAGTGGGTGGTCACAGATGCAAATTGGTCTCCAGAGATTTTGTCATCAATATTCCAAGCTGCCAAAGCTCAGAAGGCTATGATAGCTTTTGAACCCGTCTCCACGGCGAAGGCTGCCCGTCTCTTTAGCAAAGCCAACAACATCATGGTGCAGGCTGGCGTCGTACCGAATCATGTCATCAGTCTAGCATCGCCGAACAGTATGGAACTCAAAGCGATCTATGATGCCGCCACGGATGCAATGATGTTTGAGTCGGAGCAGTGGTGGAAGGTGATTGATGGGTTTGGTCTCTCTGGCACAGCATCACGAGACCGACTTGTCTCTGTTGCTGGAGCTGAACTAGTCAACGATGGGATCCCACAGCAATGTATACAACTTCTACCCTTCATCCCGAATTTGGTTACCAAGTTAGGACGTCATGGCTGCCTCTTGGTCAGCCTGCTAAGGCGTACAGATGAGCGCCTGACGCGCCCGGAGTATGCGCCCTACATCCTGTCCAGAAACATGTCCGAAGACTCTGAAATTGGCGGTGTGTTCATGCGATTGATCCCACCCGCTGAAAAAGTGAGACAAGAGGAGATTGTGTCGGTCAATGGTATCGGTGACACCATGCTGGGAGTCATTGTCGCGGGGCTGGGGAAAGGCTACACACTTGAAGAAGTGATTCCCGTTGCTCAGGAAGCGGCAGTCTTGACGCTGAAATCGGCAGAAGCCGTGTCACCTGAAGTCACAAGCATACAAGCGAGGCTCAAATAACGAGAGCTGCTTGGCCGTGTCGCACTCCGTCGGTGAAATGTTCCTGACTTGCCATGTCTATGTACACTGGCTGAGTCTGCAGCTTAGTCATCAGCGTGCCCGAGGCTGGTGCTTATGAGCTTCGCGCCGAGACTATCAACAGCCTTCTTTTCCGTCACAACCTCCTCTTCCGTCTACGAATTCCATCTCATGCCTCTGTCGCATATAGAACCATGAGAGCGGATCGGCTCATTGGGCTCCTTGCGATCTCGTATGCCTTCGACTCTGCTGTTGCAGGACCAAATCAACACGAAAACTTCGATCCGGCCGGTTCCGAGGCCCGTATTAGTGGTGACAGTCTCATTCAAGATACTTTTAACGGCAGCTCCATAGACAAGAGCGACTCGGTCAACCAAAAAATCGCCGCGCGCCAATCAAGCTGTCCCGACCCGTCGACTGCATCCTTTTGTAGGAGCGGGTATTGCTTTTTGTCCTCGACCACCGATGGCTCTACCTGGGGAACATGCTGTCCAGCTGGGTGGTCCTTGTGGCTAGATCAAGAGATCTGGAACAAGCAAAAGTGCTGTCCTCCAGGCACAAGTGGAACGTCATGCGATAACTCTGAACCTCCATTGGAACCGGATGACTGTGGTAGCGGCGGAGTAAAGTCAGGTTGGGCCTGTGTCTATTCTGATGAGACGAGTGAAGGTGCGACAACAGTCATGTTTTCGAATACAATGTCAGCGGCACTATGTCTGACGTGGTTTGGGATTTGGATGCTCTAATGACTGCACGATACATGCGATATGAAATGGACGAATTTCTTTGCTTCCCAGCGAGAGGGCGAGTGGGATAGACTGGGGATTTCACAAGTATCAGAGAAGTCAGTTGGTATAGCAAATATTCACGGCCGTCTTTCCACCCAGTCAGACAGACATGTATTTGATTGCCTTTTTTCGTTTGTTGTGCATGCCAATATCCATGGTCAAATGGCATGAGTATCGTCTCCTTCGTATTCGTATCAAAGCGAGCAAGTCAGATTGTCAGCTGGCACTTTGAACTGTGTCTACCTGGCGCCATCATCTCCATCGACGACAGGAACCGTCAGGCACTAGATAGTTCTCCTCGTCAACTTTTCTTGTATTCAAAGTTGGCTTCTGAGGAGGTGGTCTTTTTGTTTTTAAGGCCACCCATAAAGTCCACCACCACCACCACCTCCTCCTCCTCCTCCTCTTCTTCTTTCTTCTTCATCTGGTTCTCCTCCTTGTCTTGGAACGGGCCGGCCAAGCCCTTGTCCTGCTTATCCCAAATTCATGGCGCGCAAGTAGTCCGCTTTCTCCGTGAGGAAGTACTTTAGAAGGCGATCACCCCTATGAAGATCAGCATATAAAGTAAGCCTTACAGACTCGGTACCCCCGTAGTTTTCATCGTCGACTTTACCTGTTAGTAGGATCACTCGGTTCAGTCATACCAGAAGTAGTATATATCCTCTGTCGCTCCGCCGTAAGATCCATGCAAGTCTGATGTCTCTGCAGAACTCATCAACTGACGACGGGTAGATATATAGGCGCGGCGGAGTGTGTCTCGCTTAGATGAACAACGACCTAAACGACGCACACGCACCGTACACAAACACATGTCTGCCCTACCATGGCATCCTCGTCCACAGATACATCTCCATCTCCGAATTCAAAGAAGAAAGATGAAGACGCTCTCTCATCTACCCGTGTCTCCATCACATTGAATCCTCCAAATCAATCATGGAAGACGCCCTCGGCGAGGAAGGGGAAGAGGAAAAGCTCTGGTTCGGGGGCAAGGCGAGGGGGATGTCGGACCTGATGATGATCTTCCCGATGGACATGGCCGACCAGAGGGGCTACTTCGACGGCACCAAGTACCCCCAAGGTTCGGAACTGGTTGGATCGAACTCACAATCTCCCGGCCTACAAGAGAGCGATGGAAAAGGGTGGCAAGTACAATCTCAAGACGTTCCAGTGAAGATAGAATAAACATTACGGGGCCATGATACGACACGACAAACACTGTCAACTCTAGGCACTCAACTGTTACTATCGCACTGAGTGCTGCGTTTCTACGCTCGACGCATGAGGAATAACTTCTCAATCTTGTTCATGATAATTGATTTTTCTTTTTGCTCAGGGAAATAACAACTTCTATCATATCTATCACTGCCCTGTCCAATCTACCTCCATTGTCTTCATCGAATAGACAGACTTTCTAATCCGAATGTCCTAGTTCTCCTTCTTCTGGAGAGAACACGACAACGAGGATATCTCGTACTGACCCCATTTTTATTCTTCTTCTTCAAAAAAAGAACCCCAAACCCCGGAACCGAATTGCTCATGAATTTTCATAAACTCAAAAATATAAAGAGATAACCCCATGACAGCGTCTAGCATTGAAATCATTCTATGCCATAATGCGCGCCAAATGCAACCGAGAGAGAAAAAGGGTTAATGGATCGCGCAATTTCGTGCAAATCGTCAAATGATGCGAAGTCGTCTACTCATCCTCATCGGAGAAGACTTCCTCGCCTCGCTTGCGTCGGGCCATCCTCTGTAACAAATAGTTAGCAACCGCACACAACACGTCTTTGGTGGTTGGGATCAAAACTCACCTCCTTCTTCTTCTTTCTCAGCTCCGATGAAGTCAATTTCTTGGCCTTCTTGTTGCCTTCAATCTTGTTGCCCATAGCATCGAACTTGTCCTCTTCGTCATCACCCTTGTCAGTCAGGCGAGGACCGCTACCTTGGCCAGTCTAAGACACGAAAGTTAGTATACTGCTAGGAACTGAGATGCATCAAGAGTACTTACCACCCAGTTGTGACCACTTGGAGTCATCTTTCCGTTGACGACAGACCACACTTCGTTGGTCAAGCTCTCGGTGAATTCGGCGTTGTGGGAGATGATGACGACACCACCTTCGAAGGTCTTGAGAGCCTTGGACAAGGCGCCGAGGGAGTCACGGTCGAGATAGTTGGTGGGCTCGTCAAGGACGATCAAGTGAGGTCGTTGCCATGTGCAAGCAGCGAGCACGACCTTGACACGTTGACCGCCAGAGAGACCACGCATACGAGAGTGGGAAATGAGTTCGGCATCGAGACCGAAGTTGGCACCGTGCTGTTCGATTTCGCGACGGATCAAAGGTCGGAATTGACCGCTGGCAAGGGCTTCTTTCTGATCGACTTCAGCAACCATCTTCTGGTGGGAAGCGAGGATTTCAGATCGAGGAATCCAGGCGTTGTCGGCAGTCATCATAGGCGTCCACTTCTCGTTCTTCATGCCAACGTTCTCACCGAGGGCGAAGGAACACTCATATTCGTACGAGTTCTTGAACTTTCTTCGGGCGTGAATGCCAATAACACGTCGTTGAGTACCTTCAATCTTGTAGATCTTGTCCATGGCCTTCTCGTCGTCTTCGGTGACAATCTTGTTGGCACGGTCCATGGTCTCACGATCTTCACCAGTCTGGAAACGCCATTGGATGTACTCCGATGGGGTCTTGTCCAAGTGGTTATCGATATGAGCGAAAGCGTGTTGCTTGATGTAAGCAATACGGATGTTCTCGTGCTGGTAGACTTCACCAGTGGTAGGGATCAATTCACCGGTCAGGACGTTGACAAGGGTAGACTTGCCGGCACCGTTGGGACCAATGACGGCGATACGAGAACCAAGGGAAACCTGGAAAGTGATGTCGGAGATTTGGGGCTTGTCGGTACCGGGGTATTGGAAGGACATCTTGTTGACACGGACAATGGCTTTGGCCTTGGTCTTGACACCTTCGAGGAAACCAGGCTCGGGGAACTTGAATTCCATCTCCGAGGCACCGAGCTCGAAGTAGGAGCGAGCTGAAGGGACTCGCTTGGCGAACTCGGTGAGGTTGCCACGGTATCTTCGGAGCTTGAAGCGCTCGTAGTGAATGACATGCTGAATGACGTTGTTCAAGAATTTGGAGTCGTGCGAGACGATGATGGATGTGCAAGGAGAGTTGATGAGGTATTGCTCGAGCCAGGCAACGTTCTTGACGTCCAAGTGGTTGGTAGGCTCATCCAGCAGAAGAATATCTGGCTCCTCGAACACGGCACGAGCGAGGGCCAACTTCATCTTCCAGCCACCTGAAAGAGAGGTGATTGCCCCCTCGAATTGAGACTTGAGGAAGCCGAATTCCTCAAGCTTCGCCTCGATATCTGCCTGGGGCTTGTCAATATTGACCTGCTTCAGCTTCATCATGGTCCAGCCGATGACGGTGAGTTCAGTATCGGCGGCATCAAGATCGTGCTCCACGAAAACGGTCTTGACCTCGCTCTTCTTGGGGAAACCCTCGACCTGCTCGTTGTTGATGGCACGCATCAGGGTAGACTTTCCAGAACCGTTAGGACCCAAAAGACCATAACGCTGGCCGCGCTTGAGGCGGAGATGGGTCTGGTTGAGGAGAATCTTAGCACCGTAGGCCAAGTTGAATGTGCAGTTGCAGAGATCCTCGCCTTCTTCCTCGTCAGGCTCGGCCTCGGCCTCCTCTTCGATACCTGGAGAGGCCTTCTTTCTGAGCTGGTCAGCAACGGCGGGTGCGTCTTGCTCGCCAACCAGGGTCTTGAGGTATTCTTGAGTATTGGAAACCCAGTCTGGAGCGTCCGTGACCTTCTCGTCGATCAGTTGACCAGCAATAGCGGCAACATACTGGATGACGGCCTCAGATTTCAAGGCGTCCTTGTGCTTTGGCTCGAGGATGGATTTGAGGACCTCCACGACGGTGGCAACCTCACCAGCGGTCGAAACCTTGGGGAAGCTGCCATCCTCCTTGACGGCACCGACACGCTTGAGAGTATCTAGACCTTGCTTGGTCTTCTCACGAGCCTCAGGATCGGCCATGTTTTCGTAGTTCTTGATCAGAGCAGGCATCAACTTGGGCAGGAAAGCAGCCACAATTTGAGGATCCTCGACCAATTTACACATGTTGTCCACGATCACAGCGGCCTTTCGCTTGATGGCAGTCTCTCGCTCGGCCAAACCTCGCTCAAGCAGAGGAACCATGATGGCCAGGGTGGGCTCGTGGACATCGGTAACGAAAGTGGTGGCACCAAGCAAGTGAACGGTCTCGGGAACGTTCTCAGGCTTAGCGATACACTTGATCAGTTCGGGAATGAACTTTTCGATATCCTTGTTTTCGATCAACTTGCAGATCTTTTCCATTGTGCCGTATGCCTTCTTCTTAACTTCAGGCTTGGTGTCCCACATCGACTCGGAAACGATGGGAATCAGGGTCGGTACAAGGAATGACAGTTGAGTGGGGGCCGTTTCCACGAGAGCCTCGATGCAGTCGAGGCCGTTCATCTTCTCGGGCCATTTTTGAGCCGTGATGATGGAATTTCGGATGTGAGGAAGAGCGGCCTTGACAGCATTAGGGTTGATGGCTCGAACAATCGCGAGGGATGCGGCCTGCGCAGCGTTCTTGACGGAGACCATCTTGTCGCCAACGGCGGCGAGCGTCAGAGGAAGGAGGGAGATCAGATATGTCTCGACTGCAGGCGAGATGGTGGAGTGAGCAGCAATGGCCTTAATGCCATCGATGGCTCGCTCTCTGACTGCAGCATCTTTCTTGTTTCCAAGCTGCTTCTTGAAGGTCTCGACGGCTTTGGTGGGCATAACTTGCTCCTCAATGGGGCCGTTCAGGAGAGTGGCCAGGTTGTTGGAGGCTGCGTTGATTTCATCCTGGGTCTTTGAGACCGACAGAGACTGCATCAACTGGTCGAGGGTCTGGAGGGAGAGCTTGGTCTCCTTTGCGGAGGAGGCAGGAGTAGAAGTCATTGTGTCGACCGCTGGCATGTCTTGCTGACGCCGGCTTTCGAAGATTGACGATGAATTAGTCGGAGGTGAAGGGGTTGTGTGAGATTTTCAGGAGAAGCTGAAAGTGGCGGTCTATGGGTGAAATCAATGCCCACGGACTGCGTTCTCACGCAAATCGCGCTCTAATCGACGTCTATTGGGAAAAAGGAAAAGACAGATGCAGAGACTCTATCGAAAGAGTAAATGCAAGAGAGATATAGGGAGAGTGATGGGAGGGAGAGATGGATGTAGAGGAGAAGAGGCAGGTGGCAGTGAAGGCGAGGGCGAATTTTTATTAATTGTTAAATTTCAGCGGCCGCCCAAAAATTTTTCCGTCTAGCGTCTCATGGTTGGGCAATTGTCACTA
Source organism: Exophiala spinifera (assembly GCF_000836115.1). Taxonomy (NCBI): domain Eukaryota; kingdom Fungi; phylum Ascomycota; class Eurotiomycetes; order Chaetothyriales; family Herpotrichiellaceae; genus Exophiala; species Exophiala spinifera. The sequence continues at coordinate 3,089,879 of NW_015622516.1, forward strand.
TCGCTGGGCTGACCATCCGCCCGTTCATCCTTCGCCCTCGCCCTCTCTCTGCCTGTCTCTGGCTCGCGCTCGCCGCCCGACCCGGATCCCAGGCAACGCCGCCTTCTCGCCAATTCCCATCATTTTCCATGGTTGCTCCGTGTGGTGACTCCGTCCTGCGCCCGGACTCTGGCCCCTGTGCCAATCGAACTCTCCCCCTCAGACTTTGCCGCCGATCATTTTCCTCGAGGGCCATGTACTCGTTCCGAAAATGTTCTGGAAGAGCCTAGGGATCCAGAAGAGGAGGAGAATCTTATGGTCCCATCGCGCAGTTGTTCCCTTCTTCCAGGCTCTTCTGCCAACTTGACCGTGGTTGACAAGGAACCTATTTCTGTCACAGTCATCCCCGTTTTGTACCGGCCAATGTCAGGGCTGAGTCCCCCGAACCCCGGTCAGTTTTCTACTGTACCACTCGAGATGCGGGATCGGCGGCATGGCTTCTGCAGCTACGTCGAAGGCCTAGGAGTACGAGTACCACGTCAGATCTGCATCGACAGGCATCGCCTCGACGCAAGAAAGGGGGAAGTGTTGTTTGTCATCCGCTACCACGCACTTCGCCCCCTTGATTCTGACTGGCATCTGGCGTTTTACTCTGTTGTTTGTTGCAGACCTGAGCCTAATGCTCATGCCGGAAGATATTCGTGCGCATTGAAATTGTGATTCTCTTACGGGGGTCACTCCGATTGTTCAGTGCTAGGTGTTCACTTAGGTAGTTTCTCGCAACGATCCAACTGTCTCTAAAAGAATGTGCACATACAGGGGCAGGCATCTTCGTCGCCTGGGCAGCACCTTGGAGGGGACGAAGAAAAATCCGCCAAAGTCGCCACTATCGATAAGTGCCGGCGATAAGCGCAGATAAGACTTTGGTGGAAGACGTACGGTATAGACATCAATTAAACAAGTGCCCGTAGCATCTTCGGGGGTACTATACCAGGCTACGGGTACGAGGTACTACTCCCTACCTAGTGGATGAGATAAGAGTCCTCGTACTCTTACTGTCCGTGCGTTGTTGGCGAACCCCAGCGGCAAGATCGATATGGTGGGCTTATGACTGGCTGCGCTGCCTTTTTTCCGCCGACAAATCCCAGAACCACCACCGACTTCGTTCCCTTCTCTCCCCGATGCCTCGTATTGCACCCTTCGACCTGGAGGCGGCTCTTCTCCGGTCAAAAGCTTCTCGCTCAACATGACGACAACGGCGTTAACGTGTCGAGCGACGCTGGATCGAATGAATCTGGCAGAAGGCTTATGACCAGTCGTAACAATCGAACGAAACATCGATAATTATAAGAGATGCTGGCCTGCGCCACACCATGTCTCTACCCCATGTACGCGGCTCTCGCCTGGACAGGTATGCGTTTGACCCACCTGAAACCGCTGTGAGAAGATCCCTGCGGGCACAAAACAATGTGGCAACGTCTCTTACACGATGCAAGGCGTGGTTTTGTACTCGTAGCTTCGTAGTCATCGCAGCCTATGTGAAAAGCGAAAATAGCTAAGACATAGAGCCTAAAAGATACACAAAACAAAACAAACGTCATACAGCTTCATCAAGGTCGTCCATCGTCGAGCGCAAGATTCCAACCACAACGTCTCGAACGCCGCGTTCGAGCCAGTCCACTACCTTCAACGGCGGTGGTGTCTTCTGCGTCTGCTGTCATCGCTGTCATAGTCACTGCTACTCTCGCTTCTGCTCCTTCTGCTGACTGATCTTCTTCTGGGAACGCTGCGACTGTGACTGCGACTACGACTGCGACTGCGGCCGAGGCTACGGCTCCTGCTGCGACGTCCTTCGTCGTAGTCGCGATAACCGCCGCCTTGACTCGCGCGCCGTTCTCGCTTCCTTTCTTTGCTGTCCTCGTGTTTCTTCTCCAGCTTGTGTCCGGCATAGGCACCCGCAAGAGCCGCCCCGACCGTCACCAGGGGATTTTTGTGTCCGATTTCGTGCCCGGCCCCTGTGGTTTATGTCAGCGTCGAGAGCTCCAAGCCGTAGCTGGAAGACATCGTTACTCACATCCGCCAATCGCCCCGCCGGCAATTGTGGCGCCGAGTTCCTTTGCTCCATCATGATGTCCATGTTTCTCGGTTCTTCGACCGGATCTTCGCGAACTTCGAGAGCTGGGACGGTCGTCATAGTCGGATGGAGGGCCGTGATAGGAGGCTTCTGTGCCGCGATATTGGCTCGCGGCATATGGTCCTGAGTTTCGGCGTTGGCGCCCATGCTCGAACTCAGACCCGGCGTACTGCCCTACTTGCATGGCGGATGAGCGCGGGGAGTAGTTGTACTGGTCCTCGCGCGCGGGTTGGTAGCCGTACGAACCCTACCGTGGCGGTTAGTGTCGAAGACTCAGATGATCACAATCGATGCGCGTCGCGCGAATACCTGCGGTCCCGACGAAGCGTAGCCTTGGTTGCCTTCGTAACGATCTTGCCTGGGCGGCGGCGGATAGGTGTTCTGGCCACTGCCCGGCGGGGGTGGATAGCCTCCCGGGTTGTAGTAGTCTGCCATGTCCAAGTTTTTGCGGATGAGAGGGGTTCGAATACGATGAAGGCGATCACGGCACAATGAAAAGAGAAACGAGGGAACCAAGGCAGCCGGGTGCGCATCCCGTCTTCCCTTTTGACTGGTTTTCATCATGTGTTCAACACCTCGTCAGGCTTAGTCATATCGCGCAACGCGGGGCGGTGCGAACAAGTTTCGGGCAGCAGCGGGAAGACTAACACCAGGCTATGACTTCATTGCTCAAGCCACCATACAGACCCCTGGTCCTCCTGATAATCTTGTGAAGAAGTACCTGGTAGCTCGGAGACGAAGACGGTGGTTTGGAGCGGCCGGGGAGAGAGAGAAAGAGGCGACAAAAGCTCCATTACCCGCGGATCAAATTCCTGGGATTGAGATTCCGACTGTGGTCTCCCTGGCTGGTCAATATCGCTGCGCTTTTGGATCAGCGATCGAAACATCCCTTGTGATACCCCTAAGAGACTTCTCAAGGCAATATCGCTTCACGGAGAGATGAAAAGAAAAGGGATCGTAAGACATCCCCTTGGCTGGTTATTCTGATATCAACGAAGCCTCACCTAGCAGCGTCGAAAGTGGTTGCCATCACAGGACGAGTATTCGCTGTAGAGAGAAAAAAATCTAGTTCTTATCCAAATAGTACGCGGCGCAAGAGAAAATACGACACAGGAAAAAATGGGTCAACGGATCCGAAATCCATGAGACAACAACAAGCCTCGACGAGGGTAAAGGCAGTTTAAGAGTCCAATCAGCAACAGCACCGTCCTTTCGGTCTTTGGGCCGCCAGGTTGGGCCTTTTTTACGAATGCCCAGGCAAAAGAGGTTACTGTAAACACTCAATTCTGCTGTAATGCTTGAATGAATGCGGCCCGCGCACCGATAAATGAAGTTCTGCTGGAATCGCCGACAAATCTCCAGGTCACGTGGCAAGTCGCTAGCGTCGCGACTCTTGGCCACTCTTGGCAGGCTTCGGCATTCTCTCGGTGGGTTCATTTGAGCGCTTAGATCTCACGTTTTCCCTCCCACGACATACCAAGTTTCCCTTCGCATCTCAACAACGGCCGTCCAGACTGTGACCGGAAACATATCCGGCACCTCGCAGCCTCCACTCCGCTATTTCTGTCGCTGTCTCTTGCTGCCGAATTGCCTTGGGCGATTTATGCTTAAATCTAATCAGCCGTGTCATTGGCTGGTCTGCCTCCGTCAAGACTTGTGGCTTGAGCTCCCGTTAAGGGCTCGCCATTATCTCGCTCCTTCATCCCTCGACAAATATATCGCTCAATGGGGACTATCATCCTTTCTGATTTGGACTGACATGCATGTGCGGTGTTCCTCCAATGGGGCGCTCTTATCCAGGGGCTGTTTGCGCCAAAGGTGGGTGGTCTTCTTCGTATCAGGTGTCCGCGAGAAGTCCGACATCATTTTTACATCATGGTATAAAGGGGAGCGTACCTCCGCTGTTGGGTATTGCCCTCAGCATACGTGTTTGACAATATACAGTTTCACTCCCTGGAACACAGGCAGTACGCCAATATTTTGCTTTGGCTCATCTCAGATATCGACGCCCTTGATTCCATTCCTAGACTGGTAAAGTCTATTCACCATGGCGAATCCCACGTCCGAAGCTTCGGACGACACACTGAGCCATGAAGCCGCTCAACATGCGTTGCATAAGCAAGATACACACCTCAGTCGAATGTCAACACGGCGCACCCTCGAACGCTATGAAACGCGACCTACACAGGACGCCGCCGAGGTCCTCGACCTGCCCTATGACATCCTTTCCGACGAGGCCAACATGGCCGAATATACGGAGGAAACAGCCGAGGGTATCATACCAAAGCGAACCATCTCTCGTGTAACTGGCCGCGAGGAGGAGCACGAACTAGTAACCTTCACAATCAACGACCCTCAAAATCCCAAGAACTGGTCGAAGCCGTACAAATGGTGGTGTACCATGGTGGTCGCCTTTACTTGTTTCGTTGTGGCGTTCAACAGTGCTGTCATCACTGCTGACCTGGAAGGCGTCATGAAAACATTCAACGTTTCCCAGGAAGTAGCCCTCCTTACTATCACCATGTTTGTCATCGGTTTCGGCGTTGGTCCCCTCGTATTCGCGCCGGCGAGCGAGCTTTTCGGCAGAAAACCAGTATACATCATCACCATCGGTGTGGCTGTCATCTTCGAGATTCCCTGTGCGGTAGCCCAAAATATCGGCACACTGTTGGTTTGTCGACTTATCGACGGTATCGCTTTCTCCGCGCCCATGACCCTCGTCGGTGGCACCCTCGCAGATCTCTGGCGCAATGAAGAAAGAGGCGTTCCCATGGCGGTCTTCAGCGCCGCTCCCTTTATCGGTCCCGCGATCGGTCCCCTTGCTGGTGGCTTCCTTGGTGATGCCGCTGGTTGGAGATGGCTATACTGGATTCAGCTTATCCTTGCTGGCGTTTCTTGGGGTCTCCTCACCCTCACCATCCCCGAAACTTATGCTCCAGCCATATTGACGAAGCGCGCTAAGAAGTTGCGTAAAGAGACTGGAGACGCCAGGTACGTCACAGAGCAGGAAATTGACAAGCGACCTTTCAGCGAACAAGTATGGATCTTTCTCATCCGGCCTCTTCAACTCTTGTTCCTCGAACCTATCGTGTTCCTGATCAGTCTCTACATGTCAGTCCTGTACGGCCTATTGTACATGTTCTTCGTCGCCTATCCCATCGTCTACGTCGAAGGCAAAGGTTGGACCGAGGGAAGTACAGGGCTGATGTTCATTCCCCTGGCCCTGGGTGTGATCTGTTCCGCAGCCTGCGCCCCGTTCGTCAACAAACACTATCTCAGCATCTGTGCTCGTTACCCAGATGGTAAGCCACCTGCAGAGGCACGATTAATTCCCATGATGTTCAGCTGCTGGTTCATCCCCATTGGACTGTTCATCTTCGCGTGGACCTCGTATCCTGATCTCAGCTACTGGGGACCCATGATGGGCGGCTTCCCCGTGGGTTTTGGTTTCATCTTCCTCTACAACAGCGCCAACAACTACCTCGTTGACACATACCAGCACCAAGCTGCCAGCGCGTTGGCTGCAAAGACTTGTATTCGAAGTTTCTGGGGCGCCGGCGTCGTTCTGTTTACCGAGCAGATGTACCACACTCTCAACGACAGATGGGCGAGTACCTTGTTGGCATTCATCGCTCTGGCTTGTTGTTTGATTCCATACATCTTCTATTTCAAGGGCGCGAGTATCAGAAAGCACTCGAAATTTGCTTTTGCCGATGACGACGAGAGTGTCAATTCTAATGAGAAGGCGTGATTTGACTGTACCATTACGAGGCGCACAGGAGCAGTTGTTTTTATTGTTACATGGTATTGGCGGTGAGCATAATCGGGGAAAGAGTTGAAATTGACGCGGCATGCCTGCCAGACGCTATTAGGTGTCTGAAGAAGGCGCCGACAGGAACAATTATAGGCGGTGCTTTCACCACATTGTGAGTGAAAAAAAAGTCCTTGAGGAAGAGGGAGGTTTCGACGAAGATCCCCCCAAGAATGGTGCGAGCGCCGTATCAAGTTAGCTAGCTATCAATATATTATCAATACTGCTGCGATACCTGCACCTACCATTGCGAAGTAATTAAAGGGCAACTTTGAGTTGTGTAAAAAAAGTCCCGGTCCTGGGTCTCAGTAAGTTCAGTACGTAGCCTCGCTTCATGGTGCAGAGACTGTTCACTTAGACTCGTGCGTAGCCTTGAAATCAGACAGTCCGGACTCCCTATTACCCGGTAGCAAATAGGATAAATTGCTGGGCCAAACACCCTCAGGGTAACTATAAATTCAGCCGAGGGATTGAGGAATGCGCAAAGGCAGACATAGTATTAAAGAACCCCAGGCTCCCACTCAGGTTTTGTCTTCTCAGCTTCCCCTTGCGTGAAGTTGAGTAACCCACAAGTCAAATGAAATGTCGGACCTGGCCATTGGATTTCTTCGTGTACGGAAAAGAACGCAAGCAAGCTTACGATCTCCTGTGCTCTGGATCACGCTATCACCAAGACACCAATACCAATCAATGTTCGCAGCTTCGGCAGCATGAACAATCCCCACTACCCATGAGTCTGGCTCTCACTCCCTTCCAGAGACTGAAAGTCCCGAGGATCTGTGACGAGATGGTCGTCTGGAGTTTCGTTCAGATTGCCTGGCTTCTAACAGCACCACTGCGGCTGTTTTTGCACAGGTGGCACCTCAATATGGATCCTTCAGCACACTTCTAGTGGCCAAGCCAAAAGGCGGGTCACAGACCTTCTGGCGTACCGCTCGCTCATGAAAATCTCGAAAGGGACAACACCACAGTAAGCAAGCCGCACCCTCACATGTGCGAGCGTGGAACAATGCGTCAGCGGCGACAGGTCCGGTGATCCGGCCAAAGCTTATCAAGGGATACAGCCTTCCCTGGGCTCCATACGGTGGGTGCGATATTTCTTTGCCAGTATCCATTAATTCCGCACAGATAGGAGTGCCCGCCATATCCAGTATCATGCCATGAGGCCGATTCAACAGCACAAGGGCGTATGCTGTGACTGGGAACCCACCCAGGATGGGTCTATCAACACTGTTGACCGCCGAAATTTGCACCGAGCAAGTGCTTTGTCATGCCTCGCTGCGAGATCCGGACCATAGAGTGTCTGGTTCTCCCAGCTCTCTTGACTTCCTCGTACAGCTGAGCCTGCTCCCGCTCCCATTTTCTTTGAAATCTCCAGATTGAAACCATGTCTCTTCCCGCACAGTATATCGAATTATGCTCGAGGCCGAAGGCCAAGGTTGCCGGAGGCCGGTTCGTGATCCAGCGTGACAACATCGACGAAGATAGCGATGTCTCCAGCAGCGACACAATACAGCTGGACGCAGACTTTCCGCTCACCAACACCGAAGTTACGCGGACATCCCACGGGAAAGAGGTGGTTCTCCTGTCGTTTGTCCCCGGAGATCCGGAGAACCCCTTCAACTGGAGCATACATCGGCGGCGCTTCATCTCAGCTCTCCTCTGTCTGATGACATTGTTCATAGGACTGGCGACCACGGCGTACAGCTCAGGAATCGGTCGAATGTGCAGGGACCTGGGTGCGTCACAAGAACTCGGACAACTGGGACTGTTCACCTTCAACATCACCTGCGCCATCGCCCCCCTGTTTCTGGCTCCCTTCTGCGAGCTTGCGGGTCGGAGAGCCGTTTACGTTGGCGCCTACCTCTGCTTCTCCATCATGTTTGTCGGCCTCGCTCTGGGCAAGAACATCGCCACCATATTAGTATGTCGAGCTCTCCTCGGCCTGTTCGGAAGTGTCGGCACGATTCTCGTCGGTGGCACGTTTTCAGACATGTATCTTGCGGAAGAAAGGGCACATGCCATGGCCTTCTTTTCGTATGTGGCTATTTTAGGAACCGTCGCGGCGCCGATCTACGCCGGCTTCATCGACGAAACCATCGGCTGGAGGTGGCTCGAGGCCATACAGGGCCTCTCAAACATACCACTCCTGATTCTTGTCGCGTTCGGCCTTCCAGAGACGCGAGGCGGCCTGGTGTTGCGCAAGCGTGCAGCCACCCTGGCCACTGCGGCCGGAGCCGACAATTTTGTCACCCACATGGATTTGGAAGCAAGGAGTGTGAAGGCGCTGTTGCACGAGTCCACGGTGAAGGCTATCCGCATGTTGCTGACAGAGCCCGTTGTGTTTTTCTTCGGCCTTTGGATCGCCTTTGCCTGGTTTATCACGTTCCTCTTTCTTTCGGTCATCCCCATCACTTTCCAGGAGAAACGAGGCTGGAGCGAAGGAATAGGTGAGTCTCTACTCTCGGTGCTGACGTCTGCCACTGCCGCGTTCCCTTAAGTTGATTGTTTTTGTCCTTGCAGGTGGTCTCCCTTACATATCTCTGGCCATCGGAGCCACCATCGGTTATATCGCCAATGTCTTCCTGCAGATGCGGAAATGGTCTCGGATACGATCTGCCGCGGACCGAGAGATCGTCCCCGAGGATCGTTTGTACGGAGCCATGTCTGGCGCGTGGCTGCTCCCGGTGGGGCTCTTCATCTACACTTTCACTCAGTATGAGCATTTGTCCTGGGTGGGACCCGCCGTCGCTTTGGCTCCGATCGCTGTGGGCATCTTCTTCATCTTCGAGTCCTGCTACAGCTATACGACGGATTGCTATGGGGAGGACAGTGCCGGCTCCGCGCTTGCTGCCCAATCATTTCTCCGAAATGTGATGGGCGCCGTGGCGCCCCTTTTCGCATCGCAGTTCTTCCACAATGTGGGCAGTCAGTACGCTGGTCTGATATTGTCGCTCATCGCGACACTTATGGCGCCGATACCGTTTGTCATGTTCAAGTATGGACATGTCCTTCGTCAGAGATCGGCTTTGGCAGAGACCCACTGAATCTTGATATCAAGATTATAAGTTATCTGTCAGGCCCAAGTCTTAAGGCGATTACCGTAGACGTCTATCCTTGAAGTCTACCTCAGACCCGGGGTTTCAAATGGACAAATGCTTGCTGCCAGCCCTCTTGATACGCCTTCCTCCTTTCAGGCTAACGTTCTGCTCCATACCATGATCGTAGCCCTTTATATCTACAACTTTGGCTTGCTCGTACCTTTCAACCGGGACAAGGTTATCTCGTCCCAATCTGGCGGAGCTCTTCTGTCTTTGTTTTGGAACACTTTCAATCCGATACCAGCTTCTCCATCCGGGCGCATCATCCTGTCAAACAGCTGCTTGATTCCTTTCTCCTGTTCCTCGCCGCCAGGATCTGTCCATCCCAGCCTGACGAGCTCTTTGCACATACTCGAAGCCTCTGGACCCGCTACCCTCAATCGAGTCAGGTAGCGGTCTACTTCCTGCGAGAGCTGTGAAACATCAGCCACGACCTTGGTCACGCAGCCCAGCGACTGCAACTGGGTCACGGTCACGGGCCGCGTAGAGAGCATGGCCTCCCGCGCAAAAGAAAATCCCCATTCTCGAACGACATATTTGGATATCGTCGCGGGACACAGGCCCAGCTTGGCTTCGCTCAGCGTCATGGTCGCCGCGCTGCACGCGATCCTGATGTCGCAGGCAAACGCCAGTCCAACCCCACCGCCAAACGCCGGTCCGTTGATGGCGGCGATCGTCACCTGAGGCGCGGTATCGACTGCGCGAAAGAGCGTCGCCAACCTCTCGTATTGTGCGTCGCTGACCTCCTGGCTCTGCGCAACGGGAGATGACCCCTTGCCCAGATCCATCCCTGCGCAAAAGCACTTGCCATGCCCTGTGATCACTATCCGCGACACTGAGCGGTCCTCGCGCACTCTGTGGAAGAGCTGTGTGAGCTCGTAGATCATGGGGACCGTCAGAGCGTTGCCTTTCTTGGGATTGTTGAGCACCGCTTTGAGATTCACACCGGACCGATACACCACCAGACTGTCACTCTCGGTTCCTTGGTCCAGCGTCCACACGAGTCCTCCAGGCCGCGTAGTATTGCTGTCACCCCTTGCACCAGCCTGACCGCTTTGGTCGTTTGCGGTTTTCGACTTGAAGAGCAGGGCCTTTTTGGCGGCCGCCGCCGTCAGAGCAACACCGGCGCGACTCTCGTTTGGCTTTTTCAGCTGAGCTGAGATCCAGTTTCCCACATGAGTCAGTTTCTCCAGGTCGACGCCCGTGTCGCACCCGGCTCGCTCGAACATGTACACCAAGTCCTCCGTGGCCGCGTTGCCCTTTGCTCCGGGTGCGAACGGGCATCCCCCGAGGCCACTGACGCTGCTGTCAAACACCCGGAGACCACACTGGTACGCCTGCCATACGTTTCCGACCGCTTGGCCGTATGTGTCGTGGAAGTGGCCGGCGAGCTGTGCGGCGGGGACGCCGTTGCGAAAAAGATAGGCGAGCAAGCTCTTGACGTCGGCCGCGGTACCGACACCCAACGTGTCGCCGAGACTCACTTCGTAGCATCCCATGTCAAGCAACCTGGTCGTGGCTTTCAGCACGGCTGAATGTGGCGTAGGACCGTCGAACGGGTCTGCGAAGATGCACGAGACGTAGCCTCGTACCGCCAGTCCGGCCGAGATCGCTTTCTCTGCCACCTGCTGCGCCCTTGCCAGTCCTTGGTCGACCGTCGCGTTAATGTTGGCCCGGCTGAATCCCTCTGTCGCACTGACGAACACGGCTACTTCCCTCACACCGTGGTTCAGCGCAATCTCGAGCCCTTTCAAGTTTGGCACTAGCACCGCTAGACGAAGTTGTTGTGTCGGTGGCTGTGACTGTGACTGGGATCCACTGGCTCGTATCAGCTTCTGAATGCCCGTGTCGGCGAGGACAGCCCGGCAGTCCGCCAGCTGAGGGATGGCACGCGGGCTGACGACGCTCGTGACTTCGATGGTCGTGAGTCCTGTTTGTCGCAGTCGAGATATGAGCTCGAGCTTCGTGGCCATTGGGATGGTTGTCTTGATGTTTTGAAGGCCGTCTCGAGGGCCGACTTCCACGATTCGAACGGTATTGAGAGGAAGAGGTGGCGGCGGAGAAGGTGGTGATATTCGACTCGCTCCCATCGTAGTAATGCCGAAGGCGCGATGGCCGTCAGGTTGAGGTTGACAATGACTGTGTATGTGTGACTGTATGTGTACTTGTGTGTGTGTGTGTGTGTATATGTGCACTTGTATGTTTCCTTCTACCGAAGTCTTTCCCGACGAGATCTGATACTTGCACAACACTCCGAAGTAATGGAAGGAGAGCTAATAGCCACACAAAGTTGTGCGTGTGCTTTTAGGCGTGGTTATTGCTTTCGTGACCCTTGCGCCCCATACACACCATATGGGTTCTTTTCACCAGAACCGCAAACAAGAATCGAAACAAGAGTCAGAACAAGAACAAGAACTAGAACCACCTCCTTCGCTTTCAATCGTCGACGGAGCAGAGCAAAGTCGGCGCCCAAAAACGGCCGGCCATCCGAGGATACTCGTACGCACAGCACAGACAGCAAGCACTTTCGTGTTCGGTGCGTTCGGGACTCCTCGGTAGTCGACCGAATTGTGCCTCACCCTTTTTTTGCCTTGGTTACTCGGACTGTAGTTATGGCCCTCGACCGTCGACGGTGGATCCACCCGATCAGTCAGTCCGTCAAATTCCCGCACCCCGGGCCAGATCGTTGGTTTTGTGTGGGTTTTGTGGGCACGGCAGCGGGCCGGCCTCTCCCCACCCCCGTCCCTCCCCTGACTGTCATTGCCTCCTCATAGTTTCTACGTCAAGCGGACTGACAAGGAGGTCTCGTAGTACAACAGTACTACAGTACTACTACTGCCGAAGACCTAGGTTTGCGATCACATCGGAACGGAAAGTCAGAGGGTTGACTTTTAGATCTACAAGGATTGTAATGGCACTGAGACGTTCAGATCTCCATGGTTGTAATGCACTCGAGATGTTCAAATCTCCAGGATTGTACTGCATCTGAAACGTCCTTGACTACCTGGGAAACACTCTAGTTGCCTCCGTGACCTGTTAATAACGGCCTTGACGCGTTGAGATCTTGAAGTCTTTGCATCTATAGTTTTGCCCTCAACTCTGCTCCTCCCTCTCCTTTACCTTCTTTGACAAGCCTCTTCGCCACATCCTTGAGAACATGCTTCATCATCTTCCCACTGCCTGTCTTTGGAAACTCGTTACCCACGCCCTCGTCGCCGATCCAGAACACGTATCTGGGAGCTTTGTGACTACCCAGATGGTTCCGCACGAAATTATTGACCTCACGCCAACTAGGTCGTGAGCTTTTACGACTTCTGGGATCTTGCGGCAGTGCCGTATCCGGCAGGGAGCCACTGGAGGCGGCCTGAGGTGGATTCTCGCGAAGAAACGCGCCGACTACTTCCCCGTACCTGGCGTCAGGGACAGCGACGACAGAGGCTTCGGCAATAGATGGATGAGTGGCCAGCAGAGACTCGATTTCGTGAGGGAACATATTTTCTCCGCCTACATTTGAGAAAACTCATCAGCCATCTGCACGCAGAATAAAGCAGAGAACGATGTAATATGTATATACTGTACGCACCTCGAATGATTATGTCCTTGATCCGCCCAGTTACGGAGCAGTAGCCGTCTTTGTCGATGATGCATTCGTCGCCAGTGTGCATCCACAGCACGCCGTGCTCGTCTCGTTTCATGACCTCGTTCGTTTTGCTCGGGTTGTTCAGGTACCCTTTCTGCAGCGCATAGCCGCTAGTGCACAGCTCGCCCCTGACGCCGCGAGGGACAATGGCGCCCTCACGGTCGATGATCTTGGCTGCAGTGTGAGGTAGTACTCTGCCCACGGTTGTCGTTCGCTTTTCCTCGTTGTCGTCCAAGGAGGTGATGAACGTAACGGGGCTGGTTTCAGTCATTCCGTAGGCTATCAACATGCCTCGAACACCAAACTCACGCTCCAGTCGCTCCATCAAGATGGGGCTTATAGATGACCCTGCGGCTAGACCTGTCCGGACAGTGGTGATGTCCAGCTTCTTTGTCTTGTTGGCTTCGATCTCGGCGATGAACATGGTCGGAACGCCAAGCAGAGCAGTACACTTGTGAGAGTAGAGCGCCTGGAGGACTTCATCTGCATCGAACTGGTCGCAGGGAAACACGATGGTGCTGCCACGGATAAACGAGGCGAGGAAGCCCATGACGAGGCCAAAACAGTGGAAGAGGGGTGGCGGGCAGCATACGACATCATAAGAACTCAGGTTCATAGCTTCGCCTACGAAGCGGCCATTGTTGATGAGGTTCCTGAGATTCGGGTGTTAGACTATAATTAAACTGGACAAGCTGACACCTGTATTACTCACCGGTGCGTTAGCATGGCTGCTTTGGGCATACCCGTTGTCCCTGTGGCTGTCAGCGGTTGCGATTCTCACAAAAAGATATACATCGACGCACCGGAAGTGAACTGTAGATTCATTATGTCACTGTTTCTAACGAGGCTCTCTGCTTGCTTCAAGGATGTCGTCGTGACTGTGCGGCCCTCCTTTGCGAACGACGAGTAGTCATGCTTTCCCGATCTGTTCCCTATCACTACCAAGGGTAGCGAGGGTAGCTCTTTTTGCACTTCATCGATGTGAGTTGACAGATTCTTTAACTTGATAGTTGACGCAATAAGGAAAAGTCTGCATGCTGTTCATTGGCGTCAGAACTTTCGGTCCCTGCCTGTTTAAATTCACCCAATGCACAACTCACAGGTCACTCGTAATGCTGAGACCAGCTCTTTGGGCGTATATGTGTTGTTGATGACCACAAATGGACAACCTATTCGCGCTGTAGCAAGCAAGGTTTCAATGTATTGGTAGCAGTTCCCTGCCATAATGGCCACGTAGTCCCCATGCTTGAGTCCTCTGGCGAGCATCGCCTTGGCAATAGTTTCGCTGCGCGAGGCCAGATCATTGTAGGAAAGTCTGTGGTTTTGCTGCCATGGGAAGAGTGCCGCTGTTTGTGCGCCGTACTTGGTGGCATGTCGGTCGACCAGTTCGCCTAGCGTTTCCTCCCACAAGGGATGTGTTCTAGAACCTGACACGATAGACATAGGCGTCTCCGGCACTCCCTGAGACGGCGGTCTGGCGCTTGCCATATTGTTGACCATAGCATCTGTGTATCGTGAAAGCGCGTGGCTAATAGGCCGTTGGGGGGAAGGTTGATCAGTCGAGGCACATCTGAACTAGAGGTGGTTTGGGTGAGTGGTTGCAATCGCGAAGACGGGCAATGACCGCCATTGCCAACCGTTCTTTGCTCATTACTGAGTCAACACCGTCTACATATTCAGTCAGTCCAACTCACGGTGTCGTGGGTAGAAGCCGGCCTTGGTGGATGCCGAGCTGCTGCAACGGGCCGTCCTGGGGAGTGGTCGTGTCGCTGCCCGGCTGGGACCCGGGGTGCATCGTGCGGGTAGCCTCGGCACAGGCCTGACTAGACCAGGAGGCGAAGCCACCTTCAGAAGGAGACACAAACGGTGTTCTTGTAGGAATTGCATTCTAGCGACATTGTGTACGACATTTTGCGATTTCTTTGTATCAAGAATTGTGTAAAGTGGAAATGGCCCAGGGTGCTGGATTTGCCGTCGCAGAGTCCTTAGTTGACCTCAACCAAGAGGCCTACAGATCAAATCGAGCCGCGTGGGAGCCGGTACTAAAGGAATTTACCACCAACTTGAAGAAGACGGTATCTGAAGGAACGGCACAATCAACGAGCAGGCATGAATCTCGAGGACAACTCCTCGCGCGGGACAGGATATCGTTGTTGCTGGACGCGGAATCACCGTTTTTAGAACTTGGCTCTTTTGCTGGCTTCGACCTTGAAGAGTCGAGTCCTTGTGCCAGCTTGTTGGCAGGCATAGGAAGCATCAGGGGCCGAATCTGCATGGTCATTGCACACATCGCAACTCAGAAGGGAGGCGCCTGGAACGAGTTGCTTGTAATCAAGCAAAACAGAGTCACGGAAATCGCCAGCGAGAATGACTTGCCTCTTGTCGCCCTCGTTCAATCGGCAGGGGTATTCTTGCCACAGCAGTTTCGGGTCTTCCACAAAGGTGGCCAGATCTTCCGTGACTTGGCTGTGCGGACACAAAATGATCAGGCCTCCTGTGCTGTTGTTTTTGGGTCGTCGACCGCGGGAGGCGCATACCATCCTGGGCTGTCAGACTACACCATCTTTGTCCAAGACCAAGCGCAAGTCTTCTTAGCAGGACCTCCCTTAGTGAAGATGGCAACTGGAGAGATAATCGAAGCCGAAGAGCTGGGGGGTGCACGAATGCATGGAACCATAACTGGACTGGCAGATCAAATTGCGGTGGACGAGTTTGATGCCATCCTCAAAGCACGCGACTGGGTCAGCACTCTAAAGATTCCTGACCGCCCGACCCGGCATCTGAGGCAAATAATGGCCCCGAGATATCCCATCGAGGACATATTCTCGATAGTCAACCCTGACATCCGGAAGCCTTTCGACATGAAAGAGGTGGTCCTTCGACTTGTTGACGACTCGAGAATGGCAACATTCAAGCCAGCATATGGCCCCAACTTATTGACCTGCTGGGCTCAAGTTATGGGTGAGGCTGCAAAGCATAATACGATGGTAGCATGAGCTGACGAAAGCAGGGATACCAGTTGCAATCATTGCGAATCAGACCCCTATTATCAACCCGGACGAGGCTTCAAAAGGGGCTCAGTTCGTGCGCATGTGTAACCAACAAAACACCCCAATCGTCTTCTTGCACAACGTGACCGGATTCATGGTTGGTTCGAAATCAGAGCATGCGGCTGTCATCAAGAAAGGTGCTCAATTCGTATCGGCTGTCAGTTGTTCCAAAGTCCCACATATTTCCATCATCATGGGCGCCTCTTACGGGGCGGGTAACTATGCCATGTGTGGGAGATCATATCGACCGCGATTTCTGTTCACATGGCCAACAGGTCGGTGCAGCGTGATGGGCCCTGAACAGCTATCAGGAGTCATGGCACAAGTTGAAGCCAACAGCGCCAAAAACAAAGGAATCGTATTGAAGGCTGAAGACGTCGAGGCCAGAGTGCAACGTCTGCGGGCCCAGGTCGATCGAGACAGTAGTTGCTATCGAACCTCGGGTGTGGTGCTCGACGATGGAGTTATCGATCCCCGCGATACACGCGACGTGCTAGGAATGTGCTTGGAGGTTGTACAGTCACCGAAGATACAAGGCAGTTCTGGCCATCGCGGCCTCGCGAGGATGTAAACTACGACAGACGGATAGTAGAGTATAGGCTTTTCACAAGAAGTATGAGATGGAACGGAGCATCATTGGTATCTAGGTCTCTTTATTAGCAGCCATTCTCGCGTAAGCTCATCCACTTTGCACTCCAGGTGGGTTAGTGGCCTGTAACCCGGCGGGGCCCCACTTACCACCACCATTGACGCCAAGAAATGCCTCCCAGCTGTCGCTCAAGTTGTGCATTACTTCACAAAGTGAATCGATCAAGTTATCCACTCCATGCGAAGATTCGTCATTTTCCCCGATAACATCTCTGCACTGACTGTTCTGGCTCAACCTGCTCTTGATCTTCACATACTGATGGAGGACCGGCGCGAAGCGAAGAGAGCACGACAAGCATGTTTGAATTGTAGGAGGTGAGAGCCCCCCCCGGCAAGAAGCTCTTATCAGGCGGGGTTATTGCTTGGGAATTCAACTCTTGAGGTTTTGCAAACACAGACACCAAGCTGACGGCGATTTGTTATCTAGAAAGAAGTCCAGGTGCTCAGGCGAGAAGCCTGTATGTGCCTTCTGCGCACGTCTAGGTCAACGCTGTACCTGGGATGGCCACGAAGACCGATCGCCCGAGTCATTCACCGAATCTCGTGGGACGTCTGCTACGGCAGCTGTGCACCACGACTCCGACCTTGCTGCGAGAATCGCCCTCCTTGAGTCGCGCCTGAACTTTCTTGACGCAGAAAATGCTTTCAGATTGTTCTCATCATTGCCAGGCCCGGGCAACCCAGCGGAACAAGAGGTTGCTCAGCAATCTTACGATCAGCAAAATGTCCTTACCGATCAGGTAGAGGACCTCCGTATTGATTTCTTGTCTCTGCCATATCCGGAATTGCTCCGGTCTCTGGTAGATGTCTATTTCGAACGGTGTCATAACCAGCCCTACGCCTATTTCCACCAAGAGTCATTCCGGTATGATTATGACTCCGGAGTCCTGCCTGATTATCTCCTATATGCGCTCGCAGCTACGGCATGCCGATTTTCTGATCACGACTTCTATCGCAACAAATGGTCGGACGCAATCGACAGCTATGCACAAGCGTCATTCACTCAAATATTAGAGCGTTATTTCTCTGACGCGGATTCGCTTCAAGTGGACATGATAGTAGCCTTATCGATGCTGGCCACTGTGGAATTTGCGGGTGAGATTTGGGAACGGCCCCGACGAAAGATACATTGAAGAAGCTAACTCTGTGCTCCCTAGCCGGACGTCCCAAGCTTGGTTGGATCAAGCTTGCTTTGTCCACTCGCTTTGCTCAGTCCTTGCGGCTCAACGAGGAGCCTGACCCTCAACTTCCGCTTCTCGAACAAGAAGAACGCCGCAGAGTGTTTTGGTCTGTCTATCTGCTCGACGTGCTCATGTCGGTAGGGCCGAACCGGCCTCCAAGCCTTCTAGACGAAGACTGTACTGTCCGCCTGCCATGCGATGAAAACTTCTTCAACGAAGGAACTGCATTCAACAAGAGAATTCCAGTCAACTCGATGCCAACTTTGACGGAAGTCCAGGAGGATGCGTCTATTGACCTACCACCACTCAACTCGTTTGCACTGACAATCCTGATGGCGTCGGCCCTGGGTCGATTCCTGCGTTTCAGCCTAAAGCGCACATTGAATAAGGCACGAGTCCTTTGGGATCCAAGGTCGAAATACTACGAGGTACACAGTATCCTGTTGCGGTACGAGAGTCAATCGCCGTGCGCTTTCACCCCAGTTATTGAGGTGATTCACAAACTACCTACACTCGGACCACAACCGCCATCGAAAGTCAGCCATACCGTGTTTGCTCATGTCCTTTATCATCTGAATCAATCTCTCTTGAATCATCCATTTATCCTGTACCGGTTTTTCCACAACTATGCAGCACCCATACCCTTGAGTTTTGTGCAGGAAGCTCTCCAACGTTGTCACCAGCATGCAACAAGCCTTATCGAGCTTCTCACTAACCTGGAAACCCACTGTCCGCTCAGTCATGCCAGCTTTTACGGCTACTGTGTGATGGCAGAAGGACTCATTCTACGCATGTATGAGAGAAATAACGACAAGAACATAGCAGACGCGGCTAGCAGACGTGTTCGCGAGGCCCTTAACTTCTTGCAGCGCAAGCCGATCCGATGGAGTCACGTTGGACACATGGGCACCCTGCTTTCCTCCTTCGAACTAGATGCCAGTATCGCAAGAGTCCTTACCGATCCAGCCAGCCTTGCGCGCAAAGTTGATGTACCGCACGGGACAATGTTATGGCAGCTGCTTGACTATGCGTGGGCTCCTCAAAACAAACCTCCCTCGGCGATCCGAAGTTCGCTGGCAATCGCAGATTTGCTGTCTGAGACGGCACCTGAAGAGGCGAACAACCCTACCGGATCCTCATGTGACAGCGCCTACACCCCGATTGTGTTGTTTGACAGCAGGGATTCATTGCCTTCATCTTATGCTAGAATGTTGGGAGAAGACATGTAAGTATTATGATCAAGGATATACTGAACGAACCTTCCAGTAGTGACAGTGTTCCACGTATTCCCTACATACTAATTATCTATAGGGGCGATATTCTGTCTGAAGCCATGGGAGACCGTCGATTCTAGACTTTCATCCGCCGAGGATCTGAGGATTGAGCGTTATAGCTTGCTCGACAGCTGGGACAGTTTCTTCAGCTCCTTGGTCTCCAACTTGACAGCCAAATCGCTCAAAATCTCATCGCTTCCACCTCCCACCACCATAACTCGCACGTCCCTGCTAATCTGTTCGATTCTTGCACCCTTTCCACTCCTGGAATACCCGGCGCCACCCATGATTTGTTGCGCATCCCGGTTGACTCGCTCCAAAACTCGCCCGGCACTTGTCTTCAGCGTTGCAATCATAGCGCCGACATCCAGGGCTGCTGGAGCGAGCTTCTGAGATTGTCCACTATGACCACGATCGTGCGGTCTCCTCTGGCGCTTGCGGTTGTGCTCATTCAGAAACACTATTGACTCCATGTATGCGTGTGCGGGTTCGATGTCGCGAGCAAAGTCGGCAAATTTGGCTGATATGACTTGATTTGCGATCAACGGTTTGCCGAACGTTTCTCTCCGAAGCGCGTGTGCATATGCATCCTCGACGCACACTCGTGCCATCCGGAGGGAAGTGCATCCCAGCCACAGGCGCTCGTGGTTGAAATTCGACATGATGATCTCGAAACCATGGTTCTCTTGACCTAGCAGATTGGAAACTGGAACCTGGACATCGTCGAACTCGATGTACGTCGATCCACTCGCATTTACACCGGAATTCTCAATCTTGGTACAAGTCACACCCGGGGCCTTCAGCGAGATGATCAAAGCCGAGACTCCTTGTCTGCCTGGACCTCCAGTGCGGACGGCGGCCGTTACGTAGTCCGCGAATATGGCATTGGTGATCCACTTCTTTGCGCCATTGACTATATATACGTCTCCCCGTCGTTCGGCCGTCGTTGTAATTCCCGCCACGTCAGATCCAGCTGGGTAAGGGTGGAAGTCAGCACGGCGTGCGCAACACCGGGGGGCTTCTTGGGAAAGTGCACAAGAGAAGAGCATAAAGAGGACTTGACATACCGTCAGGCTCAGTGACGCCCAGACAGAAACGTGACTTTCCAGATAAGACGTCGGGCAAGAACCGGGCCTTCTGCTCCTTGGTTCCAAAGTTGATCAAAGGCGGAGCACCAATAGAATTTCCACAGCTCAGCGCCCAGATGACTCCCAAGTACCCGCATCTCGCAATCTCGTCGATGATGATCAAATCGTGGAACCCGTCCCAGTCCTCCGGCCTGATGTCTCCCGGAAGTCGTTGGTTCGCTGCTCTGATCTGCTCGACGGCAAGCGGATAGATCGATACGGCCATGTACCCGAGCCGGGCGTGATTGAGGATCACATCGCGAGGGACCGCTCCTTGCCGTTCCCAATCTTCGCAGAACGGCGTGATGCACGTCGCGACGTACTCGCGCGCTTCGCGCTGTAGGCGTCGGTGGCTGTCGGTGTAATATGGGCTTACAACGCGAGAGAGCCATGCAGGGTCTGCGTATGGCGCTGTTGAAAAGGCGGCCATTGGCGTTATGTTACGAAGTTTATAGGATGTATGTGCTTGTTAAAGGGAGATGGGGGCAGAGAGTATAATCGGTCTCAAAGATTGACGTAAGGTTTGAGTCTTTGATCAACTCCGGACCCCATATTTGGAAAGGTCGTGGTTGCTGGACTAATATTATTTCCACCTGCGATAAATGCCATCCTCTTAGTGGCATCTCCGCTGATTACCTAGAGGAAACAAAAAGCAGCCGAGGCGTGGAGCGCGGTTGACAACGGTAAGCTGAACAAGTCTGAGTAGTTGGTCAGTTCTTGCACATGGAGGTAACTGCACGGAGTGAGTGACACGCCTCATTCCCCGTGGGGAGCCGCGCACGGCCCGGCCCCGGCACCGTGGCCGTGCCTCTCAAGATCCTACAACATTACCTAGGTAGCAACAAGCAAAACCCACCTACTGTACAGGCGAATCGTGCGGTTTTACCATTACCGTAGATAGCATTTGAAACTTCGAGGGTAAAAGAGCACTGTGACTGGACAGAACGAGGATGAATGACCAATGAGCAAAGTTATGATTCATTCTTCAGCTAAAAAACTCAACTCTCTACTCAACCCAACAGAGTACTTTGCCATCATCGACCGAGTCGCCCACCTTGACACTCGTGCCAAATGTGCCTGCGACATTTACACTAATATTCGTCTCCATTTTCATGCTCTCAATAACCAGCACCACCTGTCCAGCCTTGACCTCCTCGCCATTCTCTTTCAGCACCGACAGGACTTTGCAGGGCATCGGGGCTTTGATGACCTTCGAGCTCGAAGAGCCCGCGGCGGAGGCGGAGAGTGAAGGGCGGAGAGACTCGATGTAGTCTAGCATAGTGTGGCATTTGTACCCGACCCATGTGCCCAATGAAGGGAGGTGGCACAGAAAGGTAGAAGAAGCGGCACTGCTTGGGGCGGTCGAAGAGGCATTAGTGGCGAGATAAACCTGAATCGTAGAGCCGTTGATGGCGACGGCGGCGGAGGCTTCTTGCCAATCGGACTTGGAGTCACCGGTAATCTGCTTGGATGCATATTTTCTCAGTTGTACCGTGTACTCTGCAGCGCTGGCGAGGGATCCGTCACGAAGTTTCCGGCTGATGGTGTGGTACCGACCTGACAATTCCCTGGCAGGCGTGGTGTTTGGAGCACCATCCGCCGCTTCGTTCTTCGGCGTCTCCGGTATAGGTGACATGGTGACATGAAATGAAGGATCGCTGCCTTGACTCGAAGAGCTCGCTTTCCAGACTGACAATAGCGGCTTCGAGGGCTCCGCTGCTGGTACGATTATCGACGTAGACACATTGACGGGGTCGAGGAATTGGTTCCTAAAATTCATGCGGACGTGCTGGAATGGTCTTGAAGTTTCATGCCGGTCCGGCGTTGCTCTCAGTAATAATCCAGGGATGACCGAGAGCATAGAGATCATATCCGATGTCGCGTTGACATGCGGGTTCCGAAGCAAGCTTTGGAGGTGTTTTGGAATCAACGATGTGGTGTACGCCGGATCTTGGAAGCTCTCGTGTAGCAAGCAGGCCTGAAGAAACAGTTGGTTAGTCTTGACTCCTGCGCAGGCAGTGCTAGCCATGACTCTGGCCATCTTCCTAATGGCAGCATCTCGAGTCGGTGCCCACACTACGACTTTGGCAATCATCGAGTCGAAGTAGATGGAAACTTCCGATCCGGTCTTGATCGCGGTCTCATATCTAATGTCCCTTGATGCCCCGTTCCTGTATTGGTCTGATTCCCGCCACAGACGGATTGTGCCGTTCTGCGGCATGAAGTCGCCATTGGGGTCTTCTGCACAGAGGCGACATTCGATCGCATGGCCACGTTGTGGGATAGTGCGTAGCCAGGGTATGCTTGAAAGAGATCCACCTGCAGCCACGAACAGCTGTAGAGCCACCACGTCAACACCTGTCACTTCTTCTGTGATAGGATGCTCAACTTGCAGCCTGGTGTTGACTTCCAGAAAGTAGAAGCTTCCGTCTTTCGCGTCTACAACGAACTCGACTGTCCCTGCACCTTCGTACCCGATCAATTCGCCAATCTGAACCGCCACCGCGCACATCCTTTGCCGTTGTTCTGGCGTCAAGAAGGGTGACGGAGTTTCTTCGATGATTTTCTGGTGTCTTCGCTGGACGGAACATTCTCTCTCCCACAGCGAAATAACCTTTCCGTGGCTGTCACCCAGGATCTGGACTTCGATGTGTTTTGCCGCCTCGATGTATTTCTCCAGGATGCAATCGCTCGAACCAAAGGACCGCTTTGCTTCTGATTGTGCCCGAGCCAACTCACCGGCCAGTTGTGAACCCTCTCGAACGATTCGCATGCCTCGTCCGCCACCGCCGGCTGAGGCTTTCAACATGACAGGGAACCCAACTTTCTCAGCTGCGATCTCGAGCTCTGCGACATCCTGACTCGACCCTTCGTAGCCTGGAATAAGTGGAACGCTCGGTGCATGCTTTTTGAGGTATTCCTTCGAATTTCGCTTGTCGCCCAAAGTTGACATGGCCTCTGAGCTGGGCCCAATGAAGATCATCCCGGCCTGACGCACAGCATCCGCGAATGTTCCATTTTCGCTGAGGTAACCGTACCCCGGATGAATGGCATCCACGTTCCGTGACAGAGCAATCTTGACGAGTAGCTGCACATTCAAGAACGGGTTGCCTTCCGGTTGACTGACGCTTCCTAGATTGACTGCCTCGTCTGCTTCTGTCACATGAAGGGAAGTCGAATCTTCTTCAGCAAAGATTGCGACCGACGTGAGATCCAGTTTGCGACATGTCGCGATGATACGGCATGCGATCTCACCCCTATTTGCAATTAGGACTCTGCGAATCTGCCTCTTTGCTGTTCCACTAGTTGGCAACTGTGCAACAAGAAGTGGATCTCGTGGAAGTGCAGAGTCATGGTCAGATTTGGTATGAGGAACACGATCTTGCTTCATGGTGAGATGTTCGTATGTGGATTTCAAGACCTGTGTCGAAACATTCTAATTAGTAGGTATGTGGTCCAAGGTACATGAAGAACCGCTGTTCAGTTGCCCCGGGTTCGAGAGGGCCGATCAACAGCCGTTCCAGCCTTGTCGGGGCAGCGCGGTCTGTGATGAGACATTGATGATGGTTCTACCGAGGCAGCGGTAGACGTGACCCCTTGGGCCACCGGGGACCCGGGCCGTGCGAGAAACAGGTTGCCGAGAACATCGGTCGACACTTTGCCTTGGGAAACACGACTTGCTCGCAATTGAACAACGAGTCGTGATCCTGGCTCTGGATTTGACACTCGGAATAAATCGATCCCGACATTTCGCAAAGGCATGGTGATGGCCAAAAGACTTGTCGTCCAGGCTATGTCCAGAACATTTCATAACTTTCTTGCGCTTATCGCCAAATGCTCCACACCATTAAATATGCGTTTCAGGAACAAAACTGCACCATATATCTTGATCCCTTCCTAATCTCTCTCAGTCCGACCTATTTGTCCTGCAACCAGGCTAATGGCGAGAACCACAAAGTTTTTCTCTACACAGGAACAGTGCACCTAATTTGGTGACGACCGTTGGCTCTCAGGATGTAAATCGTGTGGCCGACATCTGATCCATGGATCCTCAGCTGGTGGTCTCCCTACGTTAGAGTATGGTTACCTCAAAAGGTGAACGGCTCGAATCACCAGCATTTCCCTCTGCTTCGAAATGTCCTAGATCTACGTTCTATCCCGTACCCATCGAGAGATCTAGTGTAAGGCAATTCATGCTCTCAGACACCGTCTATCACCTGAGGACAATCATCGTCAGCTTTCGAGGCTGAAAGTCAAGGACCATTCCTTCGAGGACAACAATATCGTCGGCATGGCTCCGACTTCTAAGATTTCATTCGCTCTTATTAACGTAACGACGCTCCGTTTCCAGCAACTCGCCTAATGAGAAGAGAAACTCGTCGCCCTCCTCCTGGTCCAACGGTAAAAGAGGTCGGCGCGGTTCTTTTCCATAGCCGTGGACTTTGTGCAGGACGTATTCTGACAGAGGTTAGTCAAGACACACTATTCCAATGTTCAGAGTGTGTATCGGTCCTGCCCTCATTAACCACACTTACTCATAGCTCGAATACCGGCCGGTACAGCAAGTGCGTCTGCTCGTGACAAGATCGCTTGCAACTGTTCTCTTTCTGACACTTCCTCTGGCGTCACTGTTGGAAGGTTCAGTAGATCCCATAGCCTCACGGACGCTTGTGGAGCAAAGTTTGGTATTCCACTAACAGTTCCGTGGCCACCACA
Organism: Exophiala spinifera; assembly: GCF_000836115.1. Lineage (NCBI taxonomy): Eukaryota > Fungi > Ascomycota > Eurotiomycetes > Chaetothyriales > Herpotrichiellaceae > Exophiala > Exophiala spinifera. Next base: position 3,114,540 of record NW_015622516.1, read on the forward strand.
GGCCTTCCATGCTGTGAGATCTCCAATAAGACCATCGAGAAGAAGAAATGGCCGAGGACGGGTAGCCATAGTAGTGGATGATACATCCAAGGCAGCTTTCAATCGCACAAGTTTGCCAACACTTCCTCCACAGCTAACATCAAAGAAATCAGCGTACAACGGTAAATCTAAACTGGGCACCCGGATTACTTACGTCAACTTGACACCACACAAATTTGGGGCTTTGGCCATTATCATTTCGATCACCTCCGACGACATATCTAGCCCCGCAGCATTTGTTGGGAAGTTGTAAAGAAACAATGGGATCTAGGAACCCTGTCAGCTCAATGGGAAATGTCCATGGCGAAGAGTCTGTTACCGGAGACGCTTCACAGATGTCGACAAAATATTGAACAATCTGATTATGATCCGAGTTCAAACTTGCAGCATAATATGCCGGTAGTATTACGAGCCCAGCGTCCCTGGTCTTCGTCAGTGATCATGAAAAGCTTCTACTATAACAGGCTAGATCTTCTGCTTACGCCCCAGCAGATGCGGCATCCTGACATAAGTTTATTGTTTCTCGGGTGCTCAAACCACCTACTCCGGCGACGACAGGCGTTGATCGCAATCCCAAGTCGTCCAAGGTCTGGCGAGTAGTCTCGATCAAAACCTGTCGCTCTGATGGACTCTGTGGGCCAGATTGATTAATACTTGTAGGTATCTCAGATATGGATGCGTATTTCTTACCAGATGAGCCCCTTCCCCTAAGGATCCTGAACAGACAGGAACTAGACTTGAATATCAGTGTCTCCATCGGCACATTTCTGAACTTTGTCTCTGAAGACCCACCGATGCCTTGTGTCGCCAAATCTGACAATATCAGGGTCAGTCAGTCGGTGAGATTTCAACACAAATGTTGTTTGTGAACGCACTAATAAGATGTTTCTTGTAACTGACGAGGTCCAACTCTTGATCGTCACGAAAGAAAGTAGGTAGAGGCCCATACAGCCCCGGTCGTAATTCTCGCATATTAGGGGAGTTGAGTTTGTAATTTTCGACAACTACAACTTTGAGGAGAAAAGGGGTACTGTGCCGTAAGTTCGGTATATGCCCAGTAAAGCTGGCACGTGAGTCGTGTCGCCTGGCTAGCCTCGTGCAGGGTTCTGAAAGGGCAGGATGTCAAAGGCGACTAGAACTCCTCAGAGATTTCATTACCAATTGTAACTCCGTACTGAACGAGTGGATATGCATATGTAGCATCTCCTCGAAAAGTAGCCTTTACTGTCGGCATCAGCGGCAAAGAGCCGACATTACGACCCAGGCCCTGTCGGCAAGTCGTGAAGAAGGCTTGCTCCACCAGTATTCCGCCCCATACCGAGGGCCCACCCTTATCATGGTCTTGAGAAAACGGGGACAGAGTTCAACGACAACCAAAAGCTAGAGATCCACGAGCCTGTAATGTCACATAGAAGATTCTTAACTAACGGCGTCTTTCTCCTTTATCGCATATTGATAGCCCTTTGTCGGCTTGTCTCCGAAGGTCAACAGCATTTTGAGCGTGCCCTTAAGGACATACACCAGATAAGGCTCTGTCGGTTAAGATATATAGCATGTGTTCCCATAGCTCCCCACTGCAATCAGCGAGCACGTGGAACAGTATCGCGATCGAGTCTACTCTCTGTAGCTCCAGACGCATTCACAGCTCTCCAACACTAAAGGAGCAACGACAAGAACACTTAGAATGTCGACAGGCGAGGTACGCATTCTGAAGTCATCTCGAGCCGTCTTAGTGTCGAGAAAGATATTTTGAGATGATGCTCACTCTTCTAGGCGACAACACCCCTGGAGAAGGAGCACAATATGCTCGCGACCGTCGAGCCAGCCAAAGGCTCCGAACTGGGGACTGTGACGGATGCTCCAGCTCACACTCTCAATAAGGACCTGAAGGTATGTCTCTGAGCAGCTTCTATGTGCTAGCCGGAAGTAATTGAACGCTAACTTTGCTTCTATTCCTCTGTAGCCTCGCCATATGTACGTGTGCATATTGTGACACGCAGCGCCGACTAACTCATGGTCCTAGGCAAATGATCGCGATTGGTGGCGTCATCGTAAGTATCTTTGGAAACCGGGTTGGAGTCGCGCGTATTCTGACAGTTGCTGAAGGGAACTGGACTGTTTCTGGGAACGGGAGGTAATCTGGCCAATGGTGGGCCTGCAGGGCTTTTAATCGCGTACTGTCTCATGGCCTCGCTACTGTTCTCTGTCATGGTACGATCTAGCAATCCGATCATATTTCCCTGCTAAGTACTTACAGGTTGCTCTGGGCGAGATGGTATCCAAATTTCCCATCCCTGGAGGTCAGTTCGCGCTAGCGGGCCGGTTTGTTGCGCCTGAGCTGGGGTTCGCGATGGGCTGGCTGTATTGGTATAAGTATGGCTAACACTAGAAAGTTGAATTCGTCATGCTCACAGTGATATAGCTACATCAGTGGGTACAATTCAAGTCTTTCCGTCTTGATCGTTTACTGAACCACGAAGTCGTCCTTCCGGCCGAAATATCTGCAGCCGCCGTCATTATCTCGTACTGGACACCTGCCGGCGATCCGGATTCGACCTGCACGACAGGAATCTGCAACAATGCCATGTGGGTTGGGTTAATGCTTATCGTGGTCGTAAGTTCACTACTTTTCCCGTTGCTCGAGAGGTCTTTCCTGACCACCGGATGCCAGTGGGCCATCAACTTCGCCGGAACGCGTGTCTTTGGTGAACTCGAGTTTTGGTTTGCATCCATCAAAGTCATAACTATACTGGGGTTGATCATTGCTGGCATCGTGATCACTTCAGGCGGCGGCCCCGACCATCAGTCCATTGGGTTTCGATATTGGCATGAGACTGGCGGCTTTGTTCAATATGCCGGCATAGGTAAGTTCGATATGGCAAACAAATCCGGAGTGTAGCTCCTTGAAGCTAAATATATGTTAAATTGCAGGGCGTTTCTTGGGCTTCTTTAGCGGTAGGTTTTCCGTTGGAATTCGCCTGGTCAGCTTCACCATGCTAATCTGTTGCTTTTAGTGTTGATCAGTGCTGCGTTTGCGTTTATTGGAACGGAGATTACTGCCATAGCAGCTGCGGAGACGGCAAATGTAAGGCTCAGTATGAAGTCTCTGTGGATCGAACGAAGCTGACAACGTCAAGCCCCAACGCTCAGTACCACGCGCGATTAAAGGTGTTTGGATTCGTCTTTGCCTGTGTAAGTTGATTTTGTACTGAGGTGACCTGGAACTATTCAAACTGATGAATTCGAAGTCTACATCATTAGCGCTTTCATCGTAAGTTCAACCATAAGAAGGAGTCGATTGAGATTGACCTTCGGATAGATTGGTTTGTTGGTGTCCCCTACAGACCCTTCATTGAATCTTTCCTCGACTGCAGCAAAAAGTCCATTCGTCATAGCAATGAAGGTATGCACTCTTCCCTCCCCCTCAGCTCCTGCAGAACTGATATGGTTGGTTACAGAATGCCGGGATCAGCGCCCTTCCATCCGTGGTGAACGCTGCTCTCCTTACTAGTGCTTGGTCTGCTGGTGTGGCCGACCTTTTTGTGTCCTCGCGCACATTGTACGGCCTGTTTTCCCGGGGGCATGCTTTCCAGATACTAGGAAAAACTCGAGGGGACGGTTTACCATGGGTTGCTGTTCTCGTCGGAGTCGCCTTCTCCTTGCTCTCTTTCATGGCAGCGAGTAAGGGGCAAGCTGGAACGGCGTTTGGCTATTGTAAGTCTCAAATCCCCAAACCCATGTCGACTTTCCTCTGACAGCGGTGACTTGTACAGTTTCGAACATGACTGCAATCTGTGGCATCATTTCATGGTCTGGGATCTTGTGGACAAGCATCCGTTGGCACAAGGGTTTAAAAGTTCACGGAATCGATCGCAAGTCTTTACCTTACCGAGCACCACTACAGCCGTATCTGAGTTACTACGGTCTGACTGTCTGCGCCCTTGTCCTCGTTTTCGGCGGATTCGGTGCCTTTATCCATGAATTCGACACATCTTCATTCATCACCACTTACTTTCCAATTCCATTCTTTGCGGTTCTGTTATTCGGCTACAAGATCGTCAAGAAGAGTAAGATTGTCCGTTACGAAGACTTTGATCTCGCCACAGGATCGTCGGACAATGTGAGCAATCCAGTGAGTTCAACTTCCTTGGCGGATCGAGCAAGTACTGATACAGATGCATGGCAGCTCGAACAAGAGACAATATGGCGAAAGATCAAGGACAGCGTCTGAGTGAGTTTCTCAGAGAGATTGTCTTACATATTGTCCGCAGGAAACTGGTCCACAGAAAGTTTAAATTTGTTTCAGATCATAAAGATACCACTCAATTATTGTTGTATCGCTGTCAGGGGTGTAAGATGGTCGTCCTTACTGGACGATCATAATGTCGCATACAGAAGCCATGTGTATTTTCTACCGCTGTGAACCTGTTATTAAGCAATCTCGACTGGCGGAACCCCAGATGCTTTACCCTTGCCTGTCCTTTTGTTATATGGAGCGAGCCTCGACATGTTCCTCTGCCAAGCATCTACCGCTTCTTTTGTTTCTGAACGCATCAGAATGATTGCCGACTCAAAAACGACGACTTTGAGAGACTCCCTCAACGGGTGTTTCAAAGACTCTGCTCTCGTCTGCAACGCTTCATCAGTATCAACCTGTCAACGACCCTTCATGATCCTGATATGAATAAACAATGTTGTGTGATAGGTGCTTGGATTTATTTAAGGCCGATTTCCGATCAGCAGACGAGATAGGTCGGCCTCATTCACTGGATCTTCCAGATCCTCTGCCCGATATTACCTGTGATTTATGTCTTCTGCTTCGGGAAAGATTTGCCTTGATCTATCGAGCGCAGCCTGGTGAAGCGACACCTGTTTTGGATGCTTCCATTGGATCTCGGCCCCAGAGCCCAGAACCTTCAGGCAAGCATGCGGAGGAAGCAAGCCCCAACAGGCTGGAATTCTTCCTTGTACAAGACGACGTCATTGATATGAATTTATTCTAGTTGAGATTTCAGAGACCCGACAATCATGATGACGGTCTACAACTGTGCCTGATGCCTCTTGACGGTAGGTCTCTCCGGCCGTCGTGTAACAATGGAAGAGCATTACTAATATTGTCACGAAGATTTTTCATTAAAGAACATAGCAGTTGTTGCAAATTCAACAGTAAAACCACATCAAGGCATAACATGGTTGTCTGAATGCTTGAACGAACATGAACGGTGCAAGGCAAGGAGAGCGAATATGCCAAGTGAACCTTTTCTACCGACCAGATTGATCGAAATCACGACGGAAGGGGCAGAGGTAAAAGCCCGGTTGCACGAAACTTTACATGACGTCGGAAGTCCCGTCTACATGACTCTAAGCCATTGTTGGGAAAGCGGAGCGGTGTGGAAATTGTTGAGGGCTACGTATAGGGCTGCTCTGGAGAGCTTACCGATGAGAGACCTTCCTCCGGTATTTATGGACGCTATATCCGTTGCGTCTTCCGCCGGTATCAATTTCTTGTGGATTGACTCTGTGTGCATCGTCCAAGATGATGTCGATGATTGGTCTAAGGAGTCTGCACGAACGGGTGATATCTACGGAGGAGCAATATGCAACGTTGCTGCTACCGGATTCACTGATGGATCACACGGACTCTTCGCTGCGAGGAATACACAAACCTTAGGACCGATCGCAGTCAAACTTGACTTTCCGATAATATTCAATGAGTACGACGGTATCATTGAGACTGAGTTTTACCTCGTGGACCGCGATGTTTGGGTCCGCGGAGTCGATAGAGCGCCCTTGAATAAGAGGTCGTGGGTGGTACAAGAAAGATATCTGTCCCCTCGAATCATTCATTTTGGACGTCAACAGCTGTTTTGGGAATGTTGCGAGCTCACGGCCTCTGAAACGTTTCCGCACGGCCTGCCTAGCCGACTGCTCATCCGAAGCGCGCCCAGCGTGCTCCTGAATGCAATTTATTCGGGGAAAAAGGCAATTGATGAAGCATCGTTAAGCGAGGATGATTTCATAGACTGGTGGACAATAGTCTCGGCGTACAGCCTGGGTCGTCTCACTTTCGCGACGGACAAACTTGTCGCGATTTCAGGCATGGCCAGATCATTTCAGTCTTTCTCCCGCAGCCGTTACCTGGCAGGCCTATGGGAACGCAATCTACCACATGATCTGCTGTGAGAAATCGCTTCTGGAGACAGAATTGTTCAATTCGGCCCTCTAGAGTATCACGCTCCTTCGTGGTCTTGGGGGAGCACGTTGTCTTCTGCCTGCCGGTTCGTATTCAGGGCGACCCTCAGCACATTTTCGAGTCAGGCGTCTCTGATTCAGACACATCAGAGAATTGGGATCCTCAGATCGCCGGTCTCGTGCTCCGGCCGACAGGTTATGCGGACGGAGAGTACAGAAGAGTTGGAATTTTCACTTCCGTGGACACAGCTGCTATTGAGAGCCTCCGCAAGTCAACTGCTGGTATCCCTTCGCGGTTCTACGAGCGCTGGGATGGCGAAAATACGTACACAATATCCATTGTCTGAGGATCTGATTCGTCGCGGCAAAGGGGCTTCTGCGAGATCTGGTTCCTCAGACCTTGCTTGTACTCCTTGAATACCTTACGAAGTAGGAACTGAGCAGGCTGGTGACTACGTAATAGTCCGCAAATCTAGCAGTTTTTCAATTTTCATTCATTCAGAGGTGCTGAGCTGGTGGGAAACCTAGCTCGGCCATTAATTCGAGATCATATACATTTCAGCAGTCGTAGTATGACATTGGGAGGCGCCGCCTTCCTGGTAATGATGGGCGGCAGGAGTGAATATTGATAAACTCAAGGGTTTTGAAGAAGACGGTGCTGCTGAATTCTTCGATGTCACGGTCGTTTGAGATCGTCCCCATTACTGTAGTGTATGTCGGGCGTGCGAAAGTCGTCGAGGTTGCCGTCACAGTGGGCTTCACAACGATAGTAAAATACTAATCACAATAATCGAGGAACTGCTAGACCTGGGGGCAATCTTGTCACGAAAATCCTCGTGCCGACACTGATGACAGTACTACCCAACCCCCGCGAGCGTTGAAACAACAGGGTTGAATCGTGATGGAGCAATCGTGTTATATAATCAGGTTCTTTTTAGGCTTTCTCCGTTGAGACTAAGAGGTGGATCGCGGTATCAATGATGATCCGATTTCCACGATAAGGAACGACATACAAGATAGAGCGTGCTTCCTGTCAACTAGTATTCGCAGACATCGGGAGTCAGAGAGGTGCCGGCATGGAAGATGATACTGCTAGGCCTCAGTAAGTTCGACTTTGTATCCAGAGTTGTCATTGCATTATGCCACGTCAGAACCGCTAGTCTGACTACATGAAACAGCTCTAGTCCTGACGAACCTCCTCCTGCAAAGTCTCGTCGCATAGCTCGGGCATGCTTACAGGTACTTCTTCAACGTGCAGTGCTCTCCCATATGGCACTGGTTCTAACCTCGTGAGATTCACCAGTGTCGTGCGCGCAAACAACGCTGTTTGCCATTGGGAGAGAATACAGGCTTCGGCATCGCCTGCAGGCGGTGCAAGCGCCACGGAGTATCATGCTCCTTCGAGGCCGAACAGCGAGATACAACAGTTGCGTCGAACCCGGCTGCTGCTACTTTGGGCAGTATTCAAGCTTGGTATAAAGCTCACCATCTTCAAAGTGGAACTCTCAGATCTAATCAACCGTAAAGCCTGAAAGACCACGAGCGCCGATTGGCGGAACTCGAAGCGAAAAGACCTCTCGCCCTTTATGAAGAGTCTCAGCTTCACTCCCTCAGTCCTCAGTAAGTCTGTGAAGGTGAAGATCTCAATGAGACCTCTAACATGCTTCTCAGCCCGTCTACGATCGTCACTCAAGATGGACCCGGCGGTGACGAGCCAGGGCTCAATGCAGCAAGAACTTCCTTCAATCAGAGATCGTGGGATGACCGCCAGCAAGCTCCCAACATAGACGCAGTTGACCTAGGTCCCCCAATATCTACACTTCGGAGTCTTGGAGCGATGCACGGGTACCCGCGAGCGCACGAGTTGGACAGCGATGTTGCGACTACAGCGAGGAGCCGAGAGTCAACAGCGCAGTACGGGCCGTTCGACCCGATATCCAATGGTATATTGACTATGAACGAAGCCTCACGAGCCATAGACGTGTGGGTTAATACTATCATACCAGCGCAACCGATGATTGACCAATTTTGCTGTTAGATTCTTTCAGCACTGTCACCCAATGGCACCAGTGTTGAGCGAAAGCCTACGATCACAAGCAGCATCCCTGAGGACCGGAAGATCAATGTTATTTTTGACCCTTTGCTCAATAGGAACTCGGTTCTGGCGGCCTACTGACATGGCGTGAGTGCAGCCCGCCCTCTCTGTGGTACGATCGAATTGGATAACAGGCTTAGTGCACATAAGTGGCCGACATGGCATCCCAAGTGTTCGGAACTAGCAGTCCTACTCGACAAGGCTGTCTCACAACTACTGCTACGTCCGACTCCCAACGATGTTCATGCCGATTCGGTGGTAGTCCTCTTACTGTATGCGCAATGGATGCCGTACGGTAAGCAAGCGTTCCAAGACACAAACGACGCCAGCAGAAAAAGGAGTGTCAAGCGGTCCTTGAGTCGCTACAACGACATCAGCGCCTGGGCAGTGCTCGGGTTGGCAGCTAGATATGCGGCCATACTTGATCTTGGACGAGGGGCCATTGCTCCGTTCAGACGACAACAACTGGCCATTACGCATGAAGACATGTCAAAGCTCCGGATCTGGTTCAATCTACTGACTTGCGACTGGAACCTGATGCTGTCTTCTTCTCTTCCGTCCACTCTTGACCCGACAGAGGGTGCTACTATTGCACGAACTTTTGGCACACATCCCATCGCACAGCAGCCCAACGACCTACGGTATGCAGCGTTGGTGGAGCTTGTCTCCATATCGCATAGTGTTCTTGAGACGAACAAAGAGTTCTCGGCGCGGCGATTGAACGCGGCTGGCCTGCGAAAATTCAACATGGCCTGTGACGATTGGGAGAGGTGAGACTCCGCTAGCCAATCCATCCCACAACGCTGATTAACCTGGTTCGACAGACATTGGAAACCAATCCTTAGTATGGAGTTTGACAACCAGATCCTCAGTACAAGTACTGACAGTTTCTCAGGGTCGACTTATTTTCAGCACGTTCATCTGCCATTTACTTCGCTGAGGGTGACTCCTCCATCCCAAATCTCGATGTGTTTTGGCTAATCTTTAACCATAGTGGTGTCGTCTTGCGCTCAACAGTGCAGTGCTTGGCCCATACCTGAACTCAAACCCCGATGAAAATATTCAGCCATCTCACTTGTGGGTTCTGGAAGCCGTTGAAACTAGCATTTCAGCAGCGACACAGATTATATTCTGCGTATCAACTCTCGGCCACGAACACATATGGAGCCTGGATGCACAGAATGCGTCGACAGTTCCGCGCGAGCCTTTCGTTGTTGACAAGGTTACGCTCGAGCGTCTAAGCTATGCTGTGGACTCGACGTGGGTCTCATATACTTTTGCCGTGACATTTTTGGCATTTTGTTACGTGAAAGGAGTTGTCAATGGTAGATATACAATGATTCCCACTCTCTCTTTCAAGAAGGCTCTGCAAAGACTGACCAACTCTCCTCTTGAATAGACGAGCTGCGTTTGCGATGCTTGACGGGTGCAAACTCGCCTCAGAATGTGGCCCCACGCTCACCCCGACCGGGATCCCTTCTCGCACGGCTTCTTCGACTTGCCCTCGACCTGTTCGATGCCATGTGTGAGGGCCCAATCTTTCCGCTAGCACAGGAGCTGCAGGGCGTTGTCAAAGACTGCGTCATTCTGTTACTAGCAGACGACGGTGGCAATCGAAACAACGAGGTCCAAGTCGACACCACGGGCATGCAGTCTCTGTTCGACCAGATGATGGATCCAGGGTTCGACTGGCCAGTCTTCACCGAGGACTGGGATATTGGAGGGACACCGTTAATATAGGTCAACTGATTCTCTCCGTCTGCATCGTTTTGATACCGCAGTTTAAAGCTTTGACCTCGACTTCTCAAGTTTCCTAGCCTCAGCTGCTCTTCTTTGATGAAAACTTTCTGTCCTAAAGTAGCAGCGTCAGCGATAGTCATTTCCAACGGATGCAGTTGAAGCAGAGGCCTACTTTGCGGAATCAGCAGCTTCGAAAGTAACATCCTGAGCCCCTTTCCACAAGACCAGCTCTCCCAAAGCTCGCAACGACTCGTGGCCCTCGACAATGGTCAAGAAGTGGTTTGCGGCCAAGGGGCCCATCTTGCTGGCAAAAGACACCCCTCCATAACAGAACAGGATTTCCGTCTCAGAAAACCCGCCAGGGTACAAGAGAATCTGTCCCGCTGCTGGATGAGAGGTGTGGTTCTCATAGCTTACGTGAAAGTCATGTTCTCCCAACGGGATCCACAGACCCTCGCCGCTCCATCGGACGTGGATGAGTTTCTGACGATAAGGAAGCAGGTTTGCGAAAGTCGACACAGTCTTTGGCGCTGCAGACTCAAACTTGGCTAGAAACTGGAACGGTCCTGCTGTGATGAGAATCAAGTCTGCTGTCGCCATTCCGAAGATGATACGCGACTGACAGGGGTCCAATTTCTTGACATTCGGAGGAGGTTGTAGTAAATATATTGTACTCCGGATTATCCGCAAATCTGATCTCGTGGGTGGAGGTGTCGTTTGTCTCGCTTTGACCACGTCAATGGAGAACATCGGCCGGCAGAGACTTCGGCCGACATTACCACGGGTTTCACGCTACCATCAGTTGGTCAATGGTGGATGATAAGCCCATCTCAAGGAGAGCACATAGAGATAAACCACACCGGGCCCACACCGCCAACATCGGCCCAAACCCGACGATGTATCGGTTCGCTGTCGGCTCTCTGTCGGTAAATCCGACTGCCACTGTTCATCGTTTCCAACGGTGACTTTGCGCTAAGAATTGTGCATTCTTACACACTGGTGGAGGTATGCAGAACTTTCAAGCCTCGGAGCATAGCCGCATTGCTTACTACTCTGGAGATACGTCAAAACAATCCCGGGAGATAAAACCAGAAATCTGGCTTATTATCCAGGAATTGAAACCATGCAAAATCGGGAGTTTTGCTGATTACTTCGCTCTTGCAACAAGAATGTCTGTATTTGAGGCCTCGCATATCTACAGTCTCCCTCGGGTATACGTAAATACGTGTCCTGGCGCAGATACATCTCTCGTACTGCGGCTCAAAGGCTCCGAGGAGAAGCCTCGATGTGAGGGAAAGCCTGACAGGCCCAAGTCCTTTCGAAAAGGATCGCTCACGGTCACACCGGTGCTGCATCATTCTTCAGCGAGCGGTAAAAGGTGCACGTACTTCGGAGCCCAGGTCAATGGTGTGGATTGGAGTCAAGCAGTGTCGGAAGATGTGGTCGCACAGGTAAGAGATACAGAGAATTCTCCCTTCTCAGGACTCCGCGCCCTGGCTGTTCTTTCTGCGGGATGAGCTCAGCACTGACATTGGCCATCCCGTCCAGCTAAAGGAATTGCAAGACGAGTATGCCGTCCTCATCTTCCGTAAGACGGGCCTCGACAACAGCCGGCACGTCGCATTCTCGCGGCAGCTCGGACAGGATCTTGAGATCAACCCCTTCTTTTATGGTCGCGAGAATGATCGGATAGGGGACCCTTTTCTTTGGGACGTCAGCAAGTATGTTTCCTCTTCCTTCAGGAGCCAAGGCAACGGGCTTTGTTGCTCTAGGAACCACTCCCACCAGGTTACCAAGGCCTAGCCACGATCTTCGGACTGATCTTGGGTTCAACACATCTACAGTATCAACCGTGATGGCAGCATCGTACAGCCCGACTCACGCCGGTGGCACCACAGCCTCGGTAATGCGTTGTGGCACACGGTAAGAAGAGCCCTCTGATGGGGTCGAACCCGCAGCCCCAGCCATGTGATTCCACTTCTGCCGGGTTTATAGCTGATGCCGGAACCTGCAGGACTCTTCGTACCACCAAGAACGATCGAAATACTCTCTACTCTTATCACATGGGACCCCGGTGAGAGGCGGATCCTGGACACACTTTGCGGATACACGACAAGCGTACCAAGACCTCCCGCAACATGTAAAGGACCAGCTAGAGGACCTTGTGGTGGAACACGAGTAAGGCTTGTCCCTTCCACAACTTTCATGTGTTACTTCGGGGTTTTGTCTCTGTTAACGACAGCAAAGACGGAGCCTTGAGCCCAAGATGATGACCACAATACTGACAACCATTGTTTTCTCGACACAGTCTCTGGCATTCGCGTCGATTAGGATCACCGACGACGTTCAAAGAGCCTCTGCCGCATGAGCGGGCGGCAAAACCTCCCGCTTACCATCGTCTGGTTCAGCAAGCTCCTGGACAAGGGCGGAAGACATTGTACATTGCTGCCCATGCCAAATTGATCGTGGGCTGGTCATACGAAGACAGCCAAGAGTTGATTTGGAGACTGATAGAGTGGTGTACGCAGCCGAAATATGTTTTCAGTATGGAATGGCTTGATGGTGGCGACATGGTCTGGTGGGACAATCGGTAAGTGTGTTGCTCCAGGTATCCTAATTGCTTCCTCCACTTCAATAACATGACTTGCTTGGAGCCTTGCAACAAGCACTGACCTATGAGACGACGTGAGATTACGGAGAATGCTGACATGTAATGATACAGCCAGTCGATGCACCGTGCTAATCCATATACCACGAGCATGACAGCGCGTGATGTACGAAGGGCAACCATCATTGACGACGGGCCTTCAGCCTGGGGTGTTACCGAAGAAGAGATTGCTGCGGCAAAGCATAAAGCTGAGCAACTTGGCTTGCTACGGTGGGACTCTCCCCTCGTTTAGCAATCGCTTGTCTAGAGCTTGGGATCTCGCCCAAGTATAGCTGCCGTTGCAGGTCTAGGTTGCTAGGTAGGCAGACAAATGATGCAAAGAGCCAGGTCCCATGGTGACTGTTGCATACTATAACTCGAAATGTTTGCTCTCGTGTGCTGCTCACGGCTGAACATTGGATGATTGAGACGTAGCGTATCAGAGACTGCTATTGGAAAAAGGCTCCTATACTGTAATATACGTAAAGGAATCCTTGATGTGATGAGAGCGTCAGGAGCCTACATATAGTGGTGCCTCGGTATGACCAGCCAACGCTGGCATCGCTGGATTCAAGGAGTCGATCTCAAAGTTGAGCTCATCCAAGCATACGTGATTTGCAAGTTCTGTTTCTAGTGCGGAAAGGTTGTTCTCCAGCAATCTCAGTCTCTTTTCAAAGTCTCTCGCAGGAATATTGCCCGCCGAGCTCTGGAAGTGGAGAATCCGAAGGATCGTGTCCAGTGCAGATTGGTCATCGTCGGTAAATGAGAACGGATCTAGTCCCGGGTAGGCAAACGCGTGCATCTGCTGGGTCATGTAAAGGACAATGGCAGCAGTAAATGCGTAGCTGGCATCAAAATAGGCATGAATCGCTAAAGAGAACTGGATCAGCACGTTTCGCGAAATCGACAGGAATGGGGGTGTGACCAACAAAGAATGCCGTGGTAGTGCAACCACTCCAGAATCGTAGCGGTTTCACGTGCAGATTCCAGGCAGGCAGTATAAAATGCCTGCAGGATTGATTTGGATCCAGGAAAGAGGTCAATGACGCTAGCAAGACCCTTGCTGCGTGCATCAAACCTGTCATTGTGAATATTGACAAGCGCCGGTCTAAGGAGCACCAGAATCGTCTTGGACATATTAGTGAGAATACGCAGAGGCTCGCACAGCAGATGGAACAGACCTGATGGTAAATGAGATGTAAACTGGCATTAACTCGATTCAGGTTGATTAGCGAGCCATCCCAATTTCGAATTAATTTCAATTTCGGTAAAAGATCTTTCTGCCATGCAATCAAGCCTTGGTGGAATTCATCCATTTTGTCTAGGTGCTGCTGCGACAACAAGTTCCCCAGGTCGAAATTGAACAAGGAAATATGGGAGTATGGATTTATTGCAGTTCCAGCGTAGCCGTACAACGAAGAATATGCTTGCCCTCTCAGACGCATGACTTCGAGGTGTGCGTTTGACTCGTCGGAATCGAAGAAATCTTGTAGCGAGTCACCAACAAGGCGGCTGGAGTCTGCGTATTCGATGGTGATTTCGTCATCCAAGATCCCCCATGGGCGACCTGTGGTGGCTGTGGTGAGTCTGAGGGCAAATAAAATCAGCATAATTGAACGGATAATGTTCTCGGGAACCCATACAAATCCTGGTAATAAACGGTCCAGAATACTCGTCTCTGGTATTCTAGCTCCGCCACAGAGAGGTTTGAGCGTTCGGACGGGAAGTCCAAGAGATTTCGGTGAAGACCCAAAGATAGCGCCGCACGCAACGCGATACCGTTGTACATGTAAGCAGTGTTGACCTTGTCCATGGAAAAAGCATACATGGTCAGCAAGCACAACGTCTCAATATACTGTAAGTCGGGGTTTTCCGCCACTTGTTGAAGAAAGGCAACAGATTGATGGTAATATTCGGCTCCAGGAGGCTCTTTGGTAGCATCTGACGATACGTGGCCAGTCTCAAGAGAGCTGTCAGGACCAGTGGTGCCTCCATTGTCTTTGTACAGCTCCCCAAGTGCCAGTGCAGCAAGCCAATAGCATAGCCAGCCATGATCTTTGCTTCGAGTAGACTCTGGATCTTCATACATCTGGCGGGCCCTGGCTCGAAGCTGTCGCCGACGAAAGTAATGCTGGTCGTGACCAATCGCAGCTTCCGCGCACTGAATCAAGTATATACTGTGATTGTAGGGAGGCAAGCGAATCTTGATCGGCCTTTTGGACTCCGTCAAAGCTGGAGGACGAGAGACTTCGGTTTCAATGGATATCTCGAGCCCGGGATGCATTGGACCGAACTCTGAATGTCCTAATGAAGCCCATCTTGGGTCAAAGGAGTTATCGACAAACGGAGTGAGCTGAACCCTCTGTACCGCCGTCCATTCGACGAATTGCTCGACAAATGTCCGGCAGGTAGGACTGCCACGATAGTTCTGCCTTGAAGCCTGGTTGCTGTTGATGGAGCGGTTTGAGCTAAAGTCCTTCTCAGACCGGCGATAATTGCCCGAATTTGAAGTTGTGGCGGGCAGAGCTCCGTTAATAGCAGATGATAATGTTGATTGGGTCTCTCCGATACCGCTGGATGGCAGGAAAGGACTCGACTGAGTAAATGAATTGCGAGACTTGCGCTGGGGCGGAAATATACATGGCGAATTGGAAAGTGAGCAGTTTCGACACGGCACGCCTGTATCTTCATGAGCTGCGGGCACGGAGTGCCAAAAATAATCTTGCTTACCACCCAAGCACTTGATTCTTTTCGAGTGGCACCGCGTGCATCTGTTGTACAAAGTCAGCCGTAGGCACGAGTAGAGGAGTTTGATATAACAAACGCTTGCTTCCTGCGTGGTGCATAATATATCGGTGCAGGCCTTTGGTCCTCAAGCGTACCGTGGGAGGCCGCCGAGGGAGGGGAGGCCGTTGATAAGGATGGAGTCGCCCACATTTAGCCAGCCACCCGTCAGGACTCACGAATTCGTGTCAGATAGCATGGCCACAAGTTTCATAGGGAGGTTCGATTTTCGTAGAGAGTCCGTTCACCGACTTGGAGCATTAACGACTGCGATGTCAACTCTGCAATGTCAACATAGAGCCTGGAGGAAACATCCGGGGTTTGGCTGGACCCGGCGAAAAAGACTTTGGATATGCGACGATAGTCAAATTACTCCGCCTTATTACGCTAGTAGATAACCGGACTAGTGTGTACGGTCGTGCAGGTCGACACGGACCGCCGTTTCCTTTTTACATTGCAGAGAATCATGTACATGCATAGGTAGTTACTATCAATAACTGATCTCTTGAGATATCTATCTATCTAGGCAGTGGCGTCGGCATATTCAAGAACGACACTCTTAGGCTCGACAAATACCCCCAAAGGTTTGTAATCGATCTTGTATCCGAACGCTTCAGGGCCCCCGTACTCCATGCCTCTCTTCGTGTCGGACCAGCGCGGCGAGCACGTTATTCCCAGCACCGTCACCAATAGACCATATCGAAATTCCGGAACGCCGAGGGCACAGCCGGACTGCGTGTCCAGGACAGATATTAAGTCAGGCACCGTCGCGAGGTACGTCTCTGATCCATCGACGGCGATGTGTTTTGCATAGATGTTTTCATTCTTGAACGGAATCTTGACGACGCCGCCTTGGGCCACCGCGGGCCTTTCGTGGCCCTGTTCCTCCTCATCCTTGTCGGTTTGACTGATGGTGATCTCTCCGTAGGAATGTCCTTTGTAGATCCTTCGCTCCACTGCAGTTATCTTGCCTCGAAATAAGATTTTTGCTGTTGTTGGCCCGCCAACCTCGTCAATGATCTGTTCGGCAACAGTATGAATGGTGCTTTCTTGCTGAGCCCGTGCAACTGTCCTACCAATGCGCCAGGATAGAGACAGAGTATTGATAACCCCAAACGATCTCACACGATCCGTTGTTGTTGGCCTAGCTGCCATGCCGACCCTGGATCCCATCTCTGAGCAGGATGCTCGCAGTGCGCGATCCACTATCTCATCGTCCGGAGACTTCGTCATGATGATGGTTTTGCCGTCACCTGAAGCAATTGCGCATGGAGTGAGCTGTCCGCTTTCATGGACAGCAATGGTTGTTTGCCAATAGGTCGGATAGGCTCGACCTGAGGTTTGTTAGCGAAGTTCACACACGAGAGGGGGAATCTAAGATTTCGCACTCACCCATCCAGTCTGCATCAATGACGGGTCGGTCGAATGCGTGCGAGGATCCAATCAGCAGAGGCTCGAGCCCATTGGCACCTCCAATTTCCAGACCCATGATGGCATCGAACGATTTGTGCCCCAGATATTCCATCAGATCTGCTACAGCAGTTATACATTCTGACGAATTCAGTCTCTCGATTGACACTGCTGGCGAACCCATCATTCCACCCCCTATGGTTCTGTTAGAAATGAAAATTGGGTGTTTGGAGTAGTTCAAACTTACAATAGATCGTGGCATCGTCTCGCAGGGACGAACTATCAATAATTCGAACCGAGGAACCTCCACGGAGCTGATCTCGAAGCTTGAGGAATTCCGATTTGGGCGAACCACCACCAGCGCATCCCAAAATGTAGCATCCAATGCTTAGCCACTCGAGATCGGTCTCCGAGACGAACCATTCCGGAACCCCGGACTTCTCGTTCCGTTTGACTAGAGGGCGATAAGCATCGAAATCGAATTTGGCGTTACCGCTCTCCTCTTTCCTAGAGAGATGCACATCTTTCGTCTCCTCTGCAAGCGCTTCATCCACCTCAGCTTCCGCTTCGGAGCGAACTTTGCTGTCGGCAACGTAATCCAGAGAGAGATCTCCAACAGCTTTAGCGATGACCCGAATTTGCCCTGATACGTATGGTATCGGAAGAGTGTCAAGTTCAACCACAGTCAAATTTCTTGGGTCTGCCCCGGCCCCGACCGCATTAGCAAGAGCTTGGGACTTTGCATCTTCCAAAACCTCTGACAAGGGCACATCTGCAATGTTATAGATCGCATCGACTGAACCGCAGACCCTGGAGATTGCCGCTCCGACAGCATTGGCCACCGAATGAAACCTTGGGACCACCACTTGAGAAACACCGTCGAGTTCGAGTGGGCATACGACAGAGCCTCCGCCAACGAGAAGAACTGGCAATGGCGCGGGAGTGAGCTTCAGTCGGTCGATAACTCGTTCAAGCATCTTCTTCGTCTTAGCCTGAACCTTCTGAATTGTTTCAGTCGTGATATGGTCGACCAAACGTCTATCTCCGATCTCCAGACCTCCAGCGGCCGCGACATCGGTTGTTGTTAAGATGCTGCCGCCAAAAACCTTCGACTGTTCAGTTAACTGGTACCCAACCGAGTCTGGTCCTATCGATACATCATTCCCACGGTCACGAATTATCGATCCTCCTCCCAGGCCGATGGATTCTAAGTGGGGCATGCTGAAGTTCATCGTCACTCCTGCCACATTGACGTAGGCCGCAGCCGCGCGAGGAAACCCTGATGGCAAAAGAACACCACAGTCCGTCGTCGTGCCACCAACGTCAACTACGATTGTCGATGTGTGCGTTTCCCCTGCCGTTCCCGTTCTCCCAAGACCAAGATACGCGGCACCTCGCATGGAATTTGTTGGACCCGAAGAGAATGTCTTGATGGGTAGCTTTGCGGCTAGATGGGCATCGATAACTGTGCCGTCATTTTGAGAAATAAAAAGGGTGCAGTCGAGGCCCAAACGTCTCATGGCAGCGCGGAATCCTCGGATAGTGCGTCGAGCAAATTTCATGATTGACGCATTCAGTATGGATGCATTTTCTCTTTCCAACAAACCAATGTTTGAGACTTCAGAAGAGCAGACGATGTCTACATCTGGTAGCCGTTCTTGCATAATCCGACGAACAAACTGCTCTTGGTGGAAATGTTGGTCGATAGGAGAAAATATGCCCGAGATAACGACGGCCTTGATGCCCCGTTTTTCGATCTCCTCACACTCCCTCAAGATTTGCTCTTTGTTGACTGGAGCTTCCTGAGAGCCGTCGATGTGAAGACCGCCATCAATGAAAGCATGGTAGCCGTGGAGAATGTTGGATAATGCAGGTGGAAAGTCCGAAAAGGGCGGGATGTCCTTTGTAAAGCTCTTCGACAGTCGAACCACAGCAACCTTTGATAGTCGGTGGCTGTCGCGTTCAATGACAGCGTTGAGGAAGTGCGTTGTGCCCACAATAAGGCAGCTGATTTCAGAAACACAGTCTCCTGCCTGGCCGAGAACATTCCCTACCGCCGTTTCAATCCCGTCTGTCACATTGGGACTCGTCGTCGGTGTTTTATGAAAGGCCAAGACCCCGCGGTCTGGCTGATCAACACAGTCTAGGTCAAGCAGTACAGCATCCGTGTTGGTGCCGCCGACATCGACTCCTATTCTGAGAGCGCGCTTTGTCCTTACTGAACCCATTTCTTCACCACGATCCCCTTTCCGTATAGTAGGGGGGCTTTCCAGAGATTGTCAGAGGCGATGTCAATATAACGGTCCATCAAAGCAGCCTTCTCTCCGGCGAGGTTAAATTGTATGTGAGAATTATCGATGTTGACTAGAACGGAACAGGCATTCCTCAACCCCTACGGCCCAAGATAGGTTGGCAGTGGAGGTATGGTTAAAGAGTGTCATTTCTATGTGTGTTTTGATCCATACCAACTATGAGTGGATCATTTACTAGACCGAGATATGGTTATGGAGACTAGAGCTTCACCACTTAGACTGGGATCCCCCTTTGGGATTCGACGGGCTCTTATTCGCCCGAGACTGTCAGAGATAGGTTGAGATAGGTAGTTCGCAGATATCCGCTCCAGTTAAGCCGTACCCATTGGCTGTGCTTCCGCCGAGATAGGTGGTGACCCACTTCCACATCCCGAAAGTATCTTGCGTGGCCAGACCGGAAGAGGCTTGATAGGAAAATTCATCGCAGACGTTGGCATGGCGTGGCCTGCATGTTTGCTTCAGACCTTATTGTTCCGTCACGACCATACCTGTGTCGTCTAGTACCTTGGGGTCGAGGGGTTCCTTGAGTTGCGGTGCAGCACGAAGATTACCCTTTCATCCTTTAAGGGATCTTCAAGCAAGCTTCCCTATCTTGTGGGAGTCTAGACACTCGTATGATAACGCTTCTCTTAGTGACATCTGCGTATCGAGAAGATACAGCAACCCAACACGTTCCACAGACCAGTATATCAGGGGTCGTGTAATCCACTGAGACGCTCGACTTCCATCTCTCGCATTCCACAATCTATCGAAGGCAGCTACCAACGACGCCGTACACCGAATTGCTTCCCCTAGCTCTGCAAGATGAAGTTACCAAGCTTCAAGCCTCGGCCATTCCATCTCCGGCTCCATGGAGAGTCATCGGTCTGGATCAACGATGACATTCGACCGCTACCTCCTTCGCGACGCCTCTGGGACACCTGGGCCTATATATCATTCTGGGCCATCAACCAGATCTGCATCAGTAACTGGCAAATCGGTTCATCCTTGATTGCCGTCGGCCTCTCAGTGTGGCAGACAATGATCGCAGTCATCATCGGCAAACTCATCATTGCCGGAGTCGCAATCTGCAACGGTATGATCGGTGCGACGTGGCACGTCGGATTTCCAGTCCTCTCTCGAGGCATTTGGGGTGTCTGGGGTGCCTACCTCATCATCCTCCAGCGGATCGTCCTGAGTCTGACGTGGTTCTGTGTGCAATCCTGGACCGGTGGTCTTTGCGTGACCGCAGTGCTGAGCTCCATCTTCCCCTCCTTCCAGCACATGAAGAACACACTTCCCGCATCTGCAAACACGACAACGAAGATGTTGACCGGGTGGATAGTGTACAACATCATAACGATACCCATGCTCTACATCCCTCCCGAGAAGACAAGGCGTCTACTCTTCGTCATGAACTCTATCTCTGTTGTCACACTCATCTCGATGATGATTTATCTTCTTTCCGAGGCTGGCGGCGGCGGCCCGCTCTTATCGGCACCTGCGCAGGCGCAGTCAGGCAGTCAGTTAGGATGGGCCATTGTATCTGGCATCACGACAGTCATCGGAGGTATTGCTGTCGGGCTCACGAACCAAGCCGACTATTCCCGATTTGCGCGCAGGCCAGGGGATCAAATATTTGGCCAATGGTTCTCTATCCTCACACTGGGAACAATCATGCCCTTGTTCGGCTGCCTGGCGAGCTCGGCGTCCGTTCAGCTCTACGGCACGGCCTATTGGAACCCGCCTGATCTTTTCCTCTATTGGCTTGATAACGACTACAATGCAAAGTCGCGTGCCGCAGCCTTCTTCGGCGGTTGTGGCCTCGTGGTTTGCCAGCTGGCTATTAACACGATCGACAATGCCTTCTCTGCTGGCATGGACCTTGCCGGGCTATTCCCCAAATTTTTCAACATCAGGCGAGGATCCTACTTGGCTTTGATCATCTCGATCGCCATGTGCCCATGGGAATTACTTTCGTCAGCTGGGACTTTTATTAGCGTTATGGGCGCTTGTAAGTATATCCTATCCGTCGTCAACTATAGTATCAACCAGTCAGGGTGCCAGAAGCTGACAGTCTTGTTTACAGATTCGGTGTTCCTCGGGCCCATGTGCGGCATCCAGATCTGCGATTACTTCATTGTCCGTTCCCGAAAGGTCAAGTTGTCAGACCTATATACGCCCTCTCCGTCGGGTATCTACTACTACTTCCGCGGCGTCAATCCTCGTGCGTTTGCCGCTTGGGTTTGTGGCTGGGCCCCACAGCTGCCCGGTTTCATCAACAACGTCAACAAGAGCATTTCCGTCCCAACCGCGAGTAAACACATGTTCAGCCTTGCATTCCCACTGGGATTTGCGATCAGCTTCACCCTGTATTATGGCCTGAACAAGGCGTTTCCACCCAAAGGCCTCGGTGCATATGACGACGTCGACTACTTCGGTACCTTCTCCAAAGACGAGGGTTCCAAGCTTGGTGTATCTCTGCCGGAGGAGACGGATTCTGAAGAAAAGGAAGGACACTTCAAATATGCTTCGGATTCGAAGACCGCAGAGGGAGAGGTCACCACCGCGTGATGTACCATCATGGCAAAAGAAGATGTCTTGCCAGAAATCTTAGAACATGAACCACGATAGATTTTGAATCACATGTGTGTCTACGAGGGTAGCATCGATATGAGTTTCTTCTACAATTCAAGTATGCGATTAATATACTCGAGCAGTATCAAGTCCGCTTCCAGACTCGCATCGGCTTAGAGTCGTCGTCAAGTCAACAGAGGGGCTTTCGATTTGGCAGCAGCTTCTCATCGAGAGGGACGTCGGCAATTAGAGGGCTACCTCGTCGGGACAAGCATACCCAAATGCCCCGTGCTCTCCACAGTCCCCCACAATTTTCGCCCGATGTGTCAGATATATACGGGTAACCCGAGAGTGATCATCGCCTAGCTGACAAACAAAACTGAGAGCCAACATGTGAAGGTATTGGCAGACTTTGTCGACTAGATTGCCAACGACTTTTTGGCTGCGGGAGCTCGAAAGGCTGGTGCCACGATCGAATCTGGCAACGAGGTCTTAAAAGGCCGATGCAGAGCAGGAGCAAGGTAAACTCTATCTGATGGACGGTAGGATAATCAAAGCAAATATTGTGGTTCCTTGCAGACGGGTGTAGGTACTTTAACCGGGCACTTTTTCTGCTTGCTGACCGGTGCAACGCATACGGTCGAAAAAGAAGGGATTCATCGTCGGTAACGAGAAAGCAGAGCCCAAGCCTCTAGGAGTTTCACCATCGTGCCATGATACCAGCCGAGGCTATGCTGAGGGACGAAGAGACCACGAAGCGAACGACCAGTACGGAAACCAAGACATGGTCCGGACCAGGTCGGTTCTTTGTCGTGTATGCGATATTGAATAATACGCTGTTCAATGAAGCCCTAGTGACGCCTCGAGACAACGAGACACCGATAAGATCCTGGAATCATCCAGGCGACGTCGACGAACAGCGAGCCAAGTTTAGCAGTTTCAGCCCGCTTGTACGAAAGTTGATCGGCCTCATAGAGAAATGAACAAAGTGGACGATTGATAAATTCCCCGAACTGATCACCTGGTCAAGTCGCCCTGGCATGATAATACTTCTCGGCGATGCAGCAAATGCAATGTCATCACACGCTGCGCAGGGGGCTGCCATGGTCATGGAGGATGCGGCGGTGCTTAGCGAGCTCTTGTCCAAACTTGAAAGATTAGAAAATCCTCCTCGTGTCGCCAGTCTGCGAGTAACTTCGGAAGCCGCGTGTGGCTTGTGTGGCGTCAATCGCAAAGGATAATGGCAAATCCTGGATCTTCCCCGTGAACCTGAGCAGGAGAACCGTGACAGGCGATTCAGAAAAGTCACCGAATTCCATAGTATCAGTAAAATGGGTCCGGAAGCGATGGTGGAAAGACTGAGAGTTCCAGCGGACATACACGCAAAGTGGCTGCAGCCTGCTGTGATGATGTGGTGGTGTGGTTATAAACGATTGGGAGAAGATCAACCAGGTAAGGTTCTGAAAGTACGTGTCTTGATACTATGATCAGGACAAGCTTTGGATTTTCCAAGTAGTAGAGAGAAAATTGCCGAGGTCCACGGTAGTTGTACTATTTCAGACGTCCAAACCCATGTCCGCAGGCGACCAGCTCTCTGCGCTTTGCAAAAGGTCAAGATTCCACGGCCAGTCCTCGAAAATACTCGTTGCCAGTTGTGAAGGTATGGTTCTCAGTGCGTCGGAATGCCGCCGGTCGGGATGCTTCGTGTTTGCCTCATTGAGCTGAGGACTGGGCTCGCCTGCAGCGAAAATGCGCAGCTGGTTCCAGTAGTCGTCGATTTGTGCCACCAGGTCCCTTAGTCGCTGAGCGTTGATTGCTGAATGGATACCATGGTCGAAATTCTCCAGCAATTGAGCGAGCGACAGCAAGACGACTCTCACCTGCTGGTACGCCATATTGCTGAGAGGCTCCTCCAGAACACTGCCCAGGATGGCACCAATCCCAGCAAGGTGATGAAGGAGAGGTGAGCTGATGGCTCGTAGATAAGCTACCGGAATTCGAGTGAAAGCATCAACGACTTCGCTTGCTATCTTGCATCGTTCCTCGATCGTACCTCCGCCTGAGGCAAACAACATCATTCGGAGCAACTGGACCGTGGCAGTAATGTTGGCGGCCTGAAACCCATATCGATCACTACACAGTCATTAGCAGCCATCGTCCACTAGGAAGGAAACTTACCTCGAAGCATTACATGTCACCTCGGGAAACTCTTTGAAGCAGCGTGGGAGGTTGCCGTATAAATTCATGATGGAGTCCCGGACAGAAGTAGGGGAGGGAGCAGTCTTGTCACCAAACATATCACCAAGCAACGTCCTCCTGTGGCGTCTTCGGTCACGGAAGTTGGCAATGACATGTTCCAGAACCCGATATAAATCGGTCGTGAAGTTCCAACCGCAGAGCCAACTGCTACCCTTCACATCACCCCATCTGCCACCAGGGCTTGGTCCGATGTCGACGGGAGATGACACTGGCTGATTGTAGCCGACGTCGTTGAAAAGCTCATCATCCAACTCTGTGGTATATGCAACATTGACCTGTTGTTCGCGGCACCGTGTAACACCATTCCATATGATTGACGAATAAACTTCCAAGGTATACATTGACCAGTACTACTAATCGGTTAGCAGAAGCATCACGGATAGAGCGAATGTCTCACCAGTCGTCGTCTCTCTTCCGTCTCAATAATCCCAATGTCTTTTGGCCAGTTCGATTCGTCGTGGAAGCCATCCATAGCAGCGAAAGTGTGGTACTTGCCTAAAAATAGTTGCATTTCGCGGATCTTGCCATACTGAATAGCCGTGAGGGCAAGCAAAGCAAAGCATCGCAGTGTATTGAATGAGTGGAGTTCACTGGAATTTTCGCTGCCCTGACTATAACGGACGGCGGCATCATAGAATGTTTCCGAAGGCGTTTCAGACAACTCCCGGATGTCCCAAGAAGGATTGAAAATTGCTTGATCTCGGACCCTCGCGGATACAAGGGCGCAAACTGCCATGGTGACTGGGAACAAGTCTTGGTCGGTGGCATAGTCGCCTCTTGATATCTGAAAAGGTTTGTCAGTGCTGTACAACAACAAAGGCAGTCAAATCAGATAAACCGCTAGCCCCGGGTGAAATTACTTTTCGGATATATGTCGGCCGATGAAAGAATGGGAAGATTGGATATACTATTTCAAAGTATACCTCGACGAGACTCATAACCACAGCCTGGCTTGCAAGTATCGGAGCCTTCCATTGCTGAGACGGCGAGTTCGACGGCGCTGAAGGTTGTTAGCATTGATCATCTAGGAATATCGTAATCCAGCCTCGCCGGGAGGGCTCAAGCATCTTGAGGAGCCGACAAAGGAGGCAATGCCAATAAATAAATTCAATGAAACGTACCATTTGCGGAACCGGGAATCCGAGGTGCTGGGAGAAGCGAATCCGCTCTAGCTCCGGATTTGGGTTTCATGCCCCGTTTCTTGATTGCTCGATCATAAGTACATGGCTGATCAAACTCGGCGCACCTTTGACACTGCAGGCCATCAGGATTGACGCATCGGATGTTGCGCTTGTGACAATAGTCGCAAGCTCGCGTGATCCGTCTTGACCGGCTTGCGCGTTGTTCAGAGGCCGGCATGACATCGTCCTCAGGTCGCGCTGACCATCATAAAATGCGAGATAGACGCGTATTGGACTAGAGAAAGATACAGGCCCGCGTGTATTGTGTCCGGTAGACGGTCTAGGATATATAAAACCGGAGAGAACTGACCTGCTGCACATGCAAGCGAACAGGACGTCAAGGCTTTTTACGAGGCGATGGTCTAGACCCGGCATAGTTGCCGTTTGTGATATTCACGTGACTCAGTGCCGTCTCTATCTATCACGTGTCCAAGACTCTTGCCTTGCTTACTCATGCGGTGTTCGGGACGTCCGGCGAGTTTGTTCTCCATAGTCATCGCTTCTTCTTGAATGAATGAACCATTGCTACCATTTGAATCTAACCCAGAGAAAGAAAACAAACGCTTTGCAGCACCAAGTAAATGCTTCAACAACAGCCAATCTCGCATGGCTCACAGGAGCCGGTCTTGATCAAAATGAACTTGTTCACCACTTGTTGTCGAAGACTTTTCCGCCCACATAATTCACCATATCAGTTACGGGTTCCAAATGAATCCTTCCAGCGCCGAAATCCATTCCATGCTTCATGACCTTGCGATAATTGGTACCAGGACTGACCTTTCCGAGCACGTACTGTCTCTGCGTCTCAACCCTGCTCGGTACATTGATACTGCGTCCCACGATGGCCTCCATCCCTTGCCATGCGAAGGTGATGGCCTCCTTTGCGTCCGCCGGGATACCAGCTTCGTCTAGCATCACAATTCTAGTTTCAGGGAAAGCCTTTTGCATGAAACTGGTGATGTTTGGGTTCTTCGCTCCACCGCCACACATGAAGATCTCTGCAAGAGGGCCGTATTCCTGCGGCATATATCTGTGATAATGGTTGACGATGGCTTGGGCTGTGATGCGAGTGATAGTCGCGACGATATCGTTTGGCGAGAGACCCTTGGCCAGGCCCTTTTCTATCAGCTTGTGGGCAATGGTGTCCCTGAAGACCTCCCGGCCTGTCGTCTTGGGTGGTTCAAGGCTGAAATAGGGGAAAGTCTGCAGGAACTCGTCTACCATCTCCTGGTCCACTGTTCCTGCAGCACCCATGGCGCCATCCTTGTCGTACTCACGTTCTCCATTTGTGAAATATCGGACTGCTGCATCGATAAAGACGTTGCCCGGGCCAGTGTCGAAATCGAAAAACTCGGGGTTCAGTTTGCCATCCTTGTCCGGAGGGATGAAGCAGACGTTGGCGATGCCACCAATATTCTGACAAGCCCTGAGCTTGGTAGGGTGGTGAAGGACCAGTGAGTCAAAGAATGCGATCAAGGGCGCGCCTTGTCGACCGGCTGCCTGGTCTGAAACCCGGAAGTCGGTCACTGAGGTGATTCCCGTTCTGGACGCAAGGAATGACCCTTCAGCCATCGTCAAGGCGGATTTGATTTGGCCAGGCTCTGGCATGCTAAGCAGCCAGATTGTCTGGCCGTGCGATCCCAGAGCATCGATTTTGTCGAGAGGGACACCCTGCTTTTCGGAGAACTCTTTTACGGCTGCAGCGAAAGTCTCACCCAGCAGGACGTTGACCTCGGAGAGCTCCTCAGGCGTGGTTCTGTTGTGCAAGATCATCTCCATCACTCGCTTTTTAATCTTAGGCTCGAGCGGCACTTCGTCGTATGCAAGAAGCTCAAAATGCATTGGCGATTCGGGTGACTCTTGTCTAAACCGGCATAGTGCGCAATCAATACCATCCATTGATGTCCCCGAGTTCAGGCCTAGTACCGTCAAATCCAGCCCTTTCTCATGATGGCCATTAGTGAGCCCATTGGTAAGCCCGTTGGTTAACGTCATTTTGAAAGAGTGTGATATGGCGACTGTGTCTTGTGTGGTTGATACCAAGTTGCCAAAGAAAAGAAATGTAGGTGTTGAAATATAGATACTTCAAATTCAAGATTCTTATCGAAAACTGGCCGAGTGTCGTACCCTTGCCACAAGTGAATGGGGAAACAAGCAGATCAGGACGGGGTTCAGGCTGGACCGGGCGAGCCCATTCCCTTTGCCTCCGGGTCCCTGCTCGGAAGGGCGCCTTCAGCCAGCTTCGGCTAAAAGGCTGAATGGCATTATCGCCACAAAGTTGATGGGCTCCTCCATTCTTCTCCTTTCCCCGGGCAATCTCCCCCAGGGAATCTGTCAGGTGAGGTATGTCCTCCGAGATCCAGAAAGCTATAGCCTTTTTTGAGGCTGTACGGCTGTGACTGACGGCAGTGGGTGTAGGGAGACCCTTGACTTCGAGACAAGTCGCGTGGGAGGTTTTAGAGTCTAAAGATGACTACCATTGGTCAAAGTTGTTCTCTTCATAATTCCGCCGGGGGGATACAATCGGTAGGCACTGGGGCGACCGACCATCTCCTCACTCTCCTACAAACAATTGTGCGTGACGTGTTCCTTCGAAGACGAACCCCTTGGGCGCTTCAGCAATGACGATTCCCCATTATTACGCACAAAGCTCGGTTCTTGAGGGAAGCGGCAAATCCATCCAGCAAAGTGGCTCCCCGGAAAGATGGAGTGTCTTGGCCGCTTGTCTGTGGAGGTTTTCCTTGGCCTGATGCACCGGCCATGCTCAGGCTTTGACCAGCAGATGACCGTCTGTTGTTTTTCACCTCTCCACACTATTAGCATATTCCCTGCTTACGGTCGCCAATCACACCGTGGGAAAATCGAGCAAGGGCAGTTCTGCCTTTTAGCCGTTTACCACGTTGCCCAGGGCGCTACGCAGCGGCACTTTCCTCCGCATTGCACTAATCTCCATGATTTCTCTGTCCCAAATATACGGATCTTGTGGAAAACCCGTGGAGAGGTCTTTCAAGGTCAGACAGGGGTGTGTGCCACGCGGGATTGAGACGGGGGAAAGGCACCATCAGGAGACTGCGGGAACTTAGTGCGCGTCACAATCCCGCACGGAAGCCCAGGCTGAGAACACCGCAACTGCTGTGAGAACTTGTATGTATATATATGTCGATCGTCGCCGCACAGGACCTCACGATCTCTTCATACTCGCATCTCTTCGCTCCACAGACACCATCCATCGACCTTTTACAGAAACTCCTCTACGATGGGATTCGAACCATGGCGCGCCCTTCCTGGCAAGGGGGTC
Organism: Exophiala spinifera; assembly: GCF_000836115.1. NCBI lineage: Eukaryota > Fungi > Ascomycota > Eurotiomycetes > Chaetothyriales > Herpotrichiellaceae > Exophiala > Exophiala spinifera. The sequence goes on from NW_015622516.1 coordinate 3,143,053, forward strand.
TTGCTCTTGCTCAACATAGTCAGCGCCATCGCCCTGATCTACGAAGGATACAACCAAGGTGTTTACGGCGCAGTCTCTGGCACTCCTGGTTTCATCGCCATGTCCGACATTGGCGAGGGTGAGACGGTTACCAAAACCACCAAGCAGGGTGGTCTTGCCGCGGCGTACTATTTCGGATCCATTTTTGGTGCCTTTATCGGCGGATGGCTTGGAGACAAGGTTGGAAGAAAGAGGGCGGCCTTCATCGGAGCTATTCTCTCGCTGGTGGGATCGGCCATGCAATGTGGCTCGGTCAATGACAACATGTTCATCTGCGCCCGAGTCATCTCTGGTCTCGGGATCGGTTTCATCAATAACATCATTCTTTCGTGGGTGTCGGAACTGACTCAAGCCCACGACCGCGGGTCGACTTTCTCTCTGGTCTTTGTGTCCAACTTTCTCGGCATCTTCCTCGCCAACTGGATCAACTTCGGCATCCGCAACGACGGCTCTGCGTTCAGATGGCGCTTCCCGCTGGGATTCATGTGTATTCCCATGCTGTTGGTGACACTGGCCATTCCCTTCGTCCCAGGTGAGTCTCTCTCCCTGTCTCGGGAGTATTGTGATGGTGAATCTAACACAACGTATTTAGAATCTCCAAGATGGCTAATGGCAAATGGCCGCAAAGCCGAAGCGGTCGACATCCTCTGCAAAATCCGCGGCGACAAGGCTGCATCGGACCCCGAGATCGCGAGAGAAGTGGAACTGCTCAACGCCGTCGTCGAGGCGTCGTACCACAAGCGAAACAACTACGTGAACATTGCTCTTGGAGGTCGCTATTCCGGCAAGCTCCACCTCGGCCGTCGCGCCGTTCTTGGATTCGCTCTTCAGCAGATCCAGCAGTGGACTGGCATCCTGGTCATGGTGTCCTGGGCGACGAAGCTCTTTGAGCTGGCCGGGTTCGACGGGTACAAGGCGTCGTGGATGTCCGGCCTTCTCAACACCTTTGGCGTCATCGGCACCGCTGCGGCGTCGCTCGTCATCGACCGCATCGGCCGGAGGATGTGTCTGCAAATCTCCTTCCTGATCCAGGGCGTGTCGCTGTTCCTCGTGGCGGCGCTCATCAAGACATCGCAGGACCGAGTCACGTCGGACCCGTCGCAGTCCCAGGCTCTGGGCACCGCCGCGTCCTCCTTCACCTTCACGTTTGTCTTCTTCTTCACCATGTTCAACATCGTGCCGTGCTGGATCTACGGCACCGAGATCTGGCCCCAGGAGGTCCGCGCCAAGGGCTACTCGTTCACCATCCTGGGCTGGGCCATCGGCTGCGGCGTGACGACCTTCGTCATCCCCATCATGCTCGACAACATCGGGTGGTGGTCGTTCATCTTCTTCGGCGGCATGAACTTTCTGGTCATGCCCATCATCCACTTCTTCTACCCGGAGACGGCGGGCCGTTCGCTCGAGGAAGTCGACCTCCTCTTCGCCAGCGACTCGCTTCTCGTCAGCAAGAACATGGCCGAGTACAACCGCCGTGTCGCCGAGGCCGGTGGCAACATCGCCGTCGCCGCAAGGAGGCTCCTCGACGAGGTCGATGGCGAGGACAGCCTGGATCCGAGACGAGTTTCCCTTTCCCATGCCACCCTCGAGCAAGGTCGCGGCAAGACCGAATCTGAGAACGATCATCTCGAGTCGTCCGTTGAAAAGTCGTCGTTCTAGTAGACGCAAAAGAATTCACGGATGATGGATATGAGGGCTGAAGAAAAATAATTCGTCCCGTTGAGAGTGTGAGGGCAAATTCCGATGTGGTCTTCGCGAGAGAGAGCGCATAAATCAAGCACAGTTGTAACATTACACTTGACACCTAATTGTCAGGCTTCAGAACATTCTACGTCGGGGCACGAATGAAACTTTCGTATTCTCTTACAAACATCATGTCTTCCATGGTTCTTCGTGATTCTCGAGCAGTACATTTGTGGCAATAGCACTACTCATGATAGACTGCACCCGAGCTTCTCACATACACGCTGCGGCCGAAGCAACTCTTCAACCACGATGGCTCAGGAACGCCAGTATTTAAGCCCTGATGAGACACGATTCTTTCTGATTGGGCATGCACTTCCACTGTCGTGACTAGCCTGTTGCTAATGATTCCAAAACGACACGGCTACCTCGGCACATTTCAAGCTATACAAAAGGCTATCAACAAGTAATTGGAGGGTTCCGTGTCCAGAAGTAAAGTTCGTCGCAAATACTGTCATAATCACATACGATTATCATTACCAGACAATCCACTTTAGGCTCTGCCTCTGAAGCATTTCTCGGCCTATTTCTACTTTTGCCGTCTGAAGGCACCACGGGATCCAGGTCTCGTGCCCACTCTGCTGAACAAGTCTGTATGGATGATTCTTCACAAGATATACCTGAAGCGTTCTCCCATGGAAGGGACACTTCGCTCGTGCTCTCCTCCATGCTCAACATACCCGGTGTTATCCTTGTCGGCATGGTGAACAGCTGTTTCAGCATTCAAAAGCTTCGCATTCTCCTTGACCAGCGCCCACCGTAGCGCCAGCGTTGCCAAGGCACATGCAACACAGAAGCACGCATTCGCAACCATGGCGGCCAGATACCGAGGTCCAAGGTTTGCCAAGTACATGTAGGGGCTGTATATCTGAGCCAGATTCCCGAGAGTGTTGACCAACGCGATGGCCGCACTTCGCTTCTCGACAGGCCGCGGCAGGGTAGATGATATCCACGCCAAGGCGACATTGTAGCTGCCATAGACGCCTCCGAGCATGAGGAACAAACTCAAGTATCGCGCGGCAAGAGCCATGCTGGCCGATGCAATAATGTACCCGGCCATGGCGAGCGAAATCGGTGCGATGATGTGAATGGACCGCTCGGAGAATCGATCACTCGAGTAAGATATGGCCAAGGCCATGAGCGCAGCAAAAAAATATGGAGGCGCGACGAGCAGGAGCGTCTCAATCTTGCCGTAGCCAAAGTTTTTGACGAGAGTGGGGATAAAGGACGTCACTGCCCCGGCACTCGTCTTGGTGATTATGATCAGAGCAAGCAGCCAGACCTTGTAGTCACAAACAGCCAGACGTGCTCCGTGTAGGAGACTGCCCCTCTCGGTATCGCGGGAACCGTTCATCTCTTGCAAACGACGTACTGCGATGGCTCGTTCCTGCGGGCTCAAGAACTTCGTGTTGTGCGGAAAGTCTGGCAGGATAAACATGGCGCATAAGGCGATGAAGACGGTGATGGATGCTTCGACAATGAACAACCACCTCCATGCAGTAATCCCCATGGCGCCGTCTAGGCCTGACTGGATCCCTGCTCCAACGAGACCGCCCAGACCGCCGGCCATGAGAGAGCCAGTGTAGAGAACGGACGTCCGCAGAGCCAACTCCTTGCGCGTGTACCATGAACTGAGTAGAAATAGAGAGCCAGGAAAGTATGGGCCTTCGACGACTCCAAGGAAGAAGCGCACGACAACCAGTCCGCTAAAGTTATGCGTGACAGCGCTCAATCCAGAGATGAGTCCCCAGGCCGCCATACAAGCGGGCTAATGCATCCGTCAGAGAAAATCGGACGTCCGACAGGGAAGTCTTGACACTCACCAGATATATGCTCGGTCGGACCCTTGTCAGGATAAGATTTGACGGTATCTGTATAGCAAGGTAGCCGGCAAAGAAGACCGAGATACAAGTGTTGAAGTCCGTTCCTTTCAAGTTGAGATCCTTTTCAATGCCGAGGACTCTAGCATTGGCTAGGGCATTACGATCGAGGTAGCTAAGAGTCAAATGCAGCATATCAGACCCTGGTCATGCACCGTGCTGTACACGTATGTACAAGAAGCGAAAGAGGCTGAACTCACTTCAATATAATAATCGTAACTAATATTGGCATTAGTCGCAAGTCAATTTTGCGTACAAACTTCCGCTCAGCAGCCGCATATTCCTCTCGTGAGAGATGACTGAGCTCTCCCGCCAGGGAGAATTCTGTCTCTACCGGGGTGGTAAGCTGGACTTCGACTTTAGACATGATGGCAGTATATTTCGGCTCGCTGGAGGGAAGGAAGGCTCCCACAAGATCTCGAAGGGGACTCCATCTTTTATAGACGTTCCCCGCGAGCTTCCTCCCCCTAGTTCTCCGCGTCCGAGACATCTGCCGTCCGGAGACAGTGTGACGGTGTTCTAGAGCATTGAACTGCACTGTTACGTCTGGGGTATCTCATGAGGGCCGCCCGAATGTCGCCGGTAAACCGACCAGCCACGTGGGGCAAAAGCGATGGCATCTCGGACAACGGCCGAGCACTTCCCCGGTATCCCCAGCCGTGGCGACGCTGGGCAGATTGCCGAACCACTCGTACCGCGTAGTGACAGCTGAGCTCGACTCCAATCGCCGTTACAAATTTAATGGTAGATATCAGCAAGCAATTGTTGAGAGTTGACTCGGAAGCGAATGCTCTTTCCATTATAAATCTCTGGGTCTTGGATCTCTCGATTATAATTGCGTTCATCGGCTCCATTCTTAAACGCCAAGTAGATTCGACAGGGATGCATACATTATATCAATAAAAGTGGACCGATACAGATCAAAGAACGCTCGATGTCTCTCGCCGACTTTGATTCAATAAAGCACAAAACGCGGTCACCTGGTCGAATACCGCGAAAGTAATTCCGCTGGAAAGCTACTGTACAGTCAGATCATGTCAAGAGATATGAACAGCCACAAGTGTCGGACTGTCACTTACCATTAACCTGACAAGTCGGGGAGTTGTTGCCCGCCAGAACACTTTGATTCCTTCCTGTCTGAGCATGGACATTCCGCATGACAACATACTCCGATGTGAGTTGCTTGTACTCTGCATTCTGGTCTTGATATTGTCGAAAGGCATTGAAGCATACCTAGTAGAGCTTGTCAGCAGCGACACTTACGAGCAAAGTTTGGATACTTACGTCGTCACAGCGCCACTCAGGGAACCTGCAAGGAGAGTCAGGCCTGCGCTATTCAGTCCTTTGGCCAGTCTTGTTGTCGAAATCCAATCCTTTATAGCTTGAAAACTTGCAAACCGGACTGCTGAGTTGGTTGCCTGTTTGCACATGGTGGGAGCAAGGCCTTTCCACAAACCCAGTGGGCCATGAAGCCTCATAACTTGCCTGGCCACCGCAAGAGTACTCAATCTCCCGGATCCGGCAGCAGCCATATCTATTGACTGTGTCTTTAGAACTTCGGCTGGAGTCACGACCAGGATCGATTCGGTAATGCCTCCCGACAGACCTGCCAGAACATTGACGAAGACATTGTTTGGTCCGAGAATTCGCTCAAACACCTTCTTACTGCTCTCATAGCTGAAGAACCGTACCCCTCCCTTGGCTGTGTTGGAGGCAATCAGAGCTGGAGATCCTGCATAGACGCCCCGAATGCCTTGCGACTTGAGTACAGAACGAAATATAGCAACCGAAGATAGCGGCCTGCCGCTGTTGCTGACAGGAAGCTGTCTCCGTGTTTTAAGGAACTCTGCAGGATAGGTGATAACAGTCTCCGAGGCCCCAGCAATGCCTCCAGCGAGAATTGCCACAGCACCAGACGGTTTGGGCGACATCGTGTCAGCTTGTTCCCACTATCACTGTTGGCTTTGAGCAATTTGGTTGAAGAACAATTCGTGAACCGCTGTCTCCTCTTGATCTGGCGGGAACGTTGGTATGAGACTGAGTGTGAAAGACCCCGTTACTTACAAGACCTGACTGGAATGAGGATCTGTCCAAGGTCCAAAATTGTAGTGGGAAAGCTCTGAGATATCTGGTACTCGGTTCGCTCGCATCAACTTGATTACAGTTGAACAACACGTCCGCGCGTTTCCTCCCTCGTCAAAAATGAGAGAAGAACGGCAACCAACCCCTGACACTTCGGGTCAATGCCGAGGAGCCTCGATACAAGCTTTGATTGGCTCCAATCAATAGCCGGGTCAACAGCCGGGTGCTTCGGACATTGACCGAAGCTGAATGCTGCAGTCAACGTGGAAGCCCAAGTTCAACAGATTTAGTGAGATGAATGTTGAGTGGTCTCGATAGAGTTCCATTTGAAGGGTCTGAAAGAATACCGATTGCGATGCACACTGGTGAGTCGTGCATTTTCGGGAGTAAAATCAACCCGCTGACTAGTCCAATACATACCGGAGAATTCAAGCTTTCTCGCGACAGGATTATTTGTCTAGACTCGTGTTGATTGCACTTGCTTGTCATGTTAACTCACTCGCCTCGTAAGGACTGTACAAGGCAGAATGTACATCGGCAGCCAGGAAGAAGCTATCATCGAACCACGTTTCCATATCTCCTGGCAATGATACATCAGCCCATTGTTGTGGCAGAATGGCACCCTCATTCACAGCTGCCCATTCATATGCATTCGGTTCCTCCGGTGCTATGTGAGGAAGCTCAGGTAAGTCTGTTGACGATCTCGTCGGATCATCCAGGTAAACATTCAAACGCTGGATCTCACGTTGAATTAACCCAATTGCTGTGCCAATGATGGGAGCCGTTGCCTTGACGCTTTCCATAGCGTCAAGGCAATATTTCAGCTTCGAGATCGGGCCTTGCGTGTCTGTCCTGGTGGCCTGGACTTGGAGCAGAAAGATGGAAGCGGCTGTGTAGACGCAATATATCATAGCTGTCATGACGTGTCCCAGCCCAAAGCTGCGCGTGTAGAGATCAAATACGTTTATGATCGCGTCAGCAGCAGAAGTGCACTCGGCAACATGATGCTCTAGGTTATCTCTTAGTATCTCGGAAGTGCCACGGGCGTATAGAATTGGCCGATTGAGCTGGATTTTCACCATGTGAAACATGGCGTTCAGTGTCGCCACATGAGAGGGCGGGCAATAATGAGGCAAATCGGAAGTAGATATCTTCAGAAACGGAGGGAGCCTGTCCCACCAGATTTGCATGTTTGCCGTCTCGTTGAGGATGTAAGATTTTTTTGAGTCTTCAGGAATTTCATTCAGAGGGTCGTAAAGCTGGCGTAGAATCCTATGGAGGACTTCAGACAGAGAGCACATATTGATAAAACAGGAAGTCGCATGACTCTGCGTAGGTGGGTAGTTCTGCTCATCAATAACTCCAACTCCAGAAGGCGACCAGACCTCGATTTCAGCAGAGTCATCTAGCAAGAGCTGTGGAGAACTAGCGTGCGTTGCGAGAATGACAGGCTGCCTACCCAGATATAAGCAGAGTAGTTTCTCCCAGCAATAGCAGCTCCAGAATAAACGGGTTCGAATCTCGATATCCTCATCGCTAAGCCCGGCTGTTGCGGCGTAGCTAGAGCTATCGATATTAAGACCCATGTCTTCCATCAGCCGCATGGCCATACCCATGTACAGCCACGCTTGGGTTTTATGTCCTTTGCCAATAGCTTGAGCACTGAGCAAGAGGAGGGCCTGAACCTCGGGAATTTTGCCTGGACCTTGTCTGACGCTATCAAACACGGCGGCAATCGCTTGACGATAGAACTGAGCACCGCCATCATAAGGTTCCAGTAAGACAGATAAATCAGGGTCGGCTCTCGCCCATCGCACAGAGTGTGCGAAAATCGTACTCAGTAAGCCGGCGGAGTAGTAGGGGCCGTTGTTCTTAATGTCTCTGGTGAAAGCAGGTCGGTAGACGAAGTTAAAAAGAGGCGAAACCCAGGTCCAGTGGTCACGAAGCAGTGACTTCATCGGTTCGGGGGTGTTTGAGAATTGCTCAAAAGCTCTTTCTTTCCATGCGCTGTTGATTAATTTGTCCTTGCCCCTTCCAGTGTCCCTTTGGGAAGGGATTGATGGACCGATACCATCTGCATCATCATGGAGACTGCCAGGGAGCCGGAAGAAACTAGTCGTCCCATGGAAGGTCAGCTGGCCGTCATCAACTCGAAGTGCGTCGAATTTGGCGATCTTTGTGCCCTCGGTACCGTCGCTTGGCTTTGAGTTGCAGTCGGTCTGAGCAGAGCCAGCAGTGCTTTGACCCGAAGGGGAGACTACATCAGCCGAGAGACATTCCAAGGTACGAATTTTAGCCTCTAGATGAGCGACCTTTTGCTCAAGAGCTCTGGTATAAGATAAAGTGGGATTGAGACCGTATTGGCAATCATCACCTCGCCTCGAACACCGTGAACAGATGGGCGTCGCGCCGTCACATTTGACCTAGCTCACACGATGGCTTAGTTCAGTTATACCATATTGGGGTTGATAGTAACCTACCTTTCGTTTTCTGCAGGTTTCACAACTGAAAGCGCGCCGACGCTCGGGCTTGAGACCAATTAGCTTGCTGCTTGCAGAGGTCATGGCGTGGATTGCAAAATCTCGGCATTTCTTCTGAGGCACACCGACACACTAACGTCATGAAGCTGCCTAAAGCTGTTCCCGTGCCCTGGACTTCGCAAGAGATGAGAGCCTGGACAAGCAGAGCTACCTCCTAGCAATAGATCATGGGCATGGTGGGCCGGCCAGTGCCGTAGCTCTTGGTTCTGGTACTTAGTAGTCGGGGATCTGGAGTGCTGGCATTCTAATATATCCTGGAGACAGGTCTGATTTAGGGCTGACGACGGGTGAGACCAAGAGTCCTGTGCTCGATGGGCGACTGGGAAGATTTCAACAGAAGAGAGACGTCGATGTTGGAGGGTGACGACGTCGACAACTTTAGGAAAGTGCCCCGACTACCCCTAAAGAGGAAAGTGAGGCGAATCGCATCAAATACTGGTGGCTTTGACCAACTTTCTTGCCTCGTCCATATAAAACTTTCACGGCATAAACGCGAAGCAGGGCAGCTAGCTTTGGTTTAAGCGATCCTATTAAGCTGGAATATGGAAGGCCTTGGAGTTATGATGGCAGATATGGGGTCATATTCAAGGCTATCTCTATCCAAGGTGGGATGAGAGAGCGCATCAACAGTTTTGATTCAGCGCTTCTCCAGATCCACATGACTGCCTTCAACATGCTGCATCTCAACTCCTTGCGACACCTTCTCCGGGGTGTCGTGCACGGCGACCACTTCTAATGAACCATCCGCGGCCTCACGTGTTGCCCTGGCCTTCCAGGTCTTGTACCACGGCCCCTGAAACAATTCATCCATGCGTTCCAACGGTACTCTCTTAGTCTCGGGGGCCCAGAGACCGAGTACAACCAGGCCGGTTCCACAAATAGCCGCCCAGAAGACATAAGCTCCCCACACATGCAAGCTGACCAGCATGTTGGGAGTGACGCGGACCACAGCAAATTGAAAGAACCAGTGCAAGGCCATCGTCATGGCGTAGCAGAGGCCTCGGAGTCGCGTAGGGAAAATCTCTGTGGCATAGATGGACTGAAGGATACAAAGCCCGATGGACCACCCAAACGCGTATATGAAGACCGAGGCGATTGCAGCATTTGAGGCGGCGTGGTTCTGTCCGCTGCCCGGTTGCTCTCCCATGTACACGGCCATGTATACGTGCGTCAGCGTTTGCAGAGCGAGACCAGTGATGAACAGTGGCCTTCGTCCCATGCGGTCCACTAGGAAGAAAGCTGTGAGGGTTGAGGCCAATAGTTTCATAATCCCGTATGCTCCAGATGCCACAAGTGAAACGGAATCACCCGTGATGCCAGCATACTGGAAGATCTACGAAGCAAGAAACGAGTCAGTTGTTGCATTTCACTTAAGGAGACCGAGGAGCAACAAACCGTGGGTATATAGTATGTGATCCCGTTACCCCCGGACCACTGGGCGAATGTCTGCATTGCTAGGGCCAGCAAGAATCGTCCACGGTACCGCCTTGACAATATTTCTCGGAACAAATCTTTGGTTGATCGCTCCTGACGGTCTATCTCACTTTCCAGGATTTGCTGATGAAGAGAATCAAAATTGGACAGCAGGAGAGGGTCGTCGGTGGAGAGTCCAGTCAGCCGAGCAAGGACTTGCCGAGCATCTTGTACGCGGTTCCTGGCAATGAGCCAGCGCGGAGTCTCGCAGAGCCAAAAGGAGCAAACGAATGCCACACCCATGGGAATCAATGGTATCGATTGGACAAGACGGTATTGCTCCCTTGTGTCGGACATCATTTTGCTGGCGGCATACGATATGAAGAAGCCTGTGGCGCAAGCATTAGCGAGACGCGCCTCTGACAGTTCTCAGGAAGAGATGCGAACCCAGGCTGAGGAAGGAGAGCAAGAAGACCATGTACAGGCTCACAATCCATCCCCGAGACCGCGCAGGTGTTACTTCACTAAGGTATATTGGTGTCACCACGGTAAGTGCTCCGGCACCCAGACCACCCCAGATGCGACCAAACAACAGCAGTCCATAGATGCCTGAGGAGAATATCTGAATGAACAGGCCGCTGGCCCACACAGCAGCGTAGGCGCGCCAGGATGCCAGGCGGCCCCAGCGAAGAGAATCCAAGAGCAGAGCAATTACGCAGCCACAGGCAGCTCCGAGAACCCCAAAAGAAGTTATGTTGGCTGTTCGATTGGCCAGCCCAGTGGCGTTGCCTTTCCAGTGGCTTGCAACGAGGTCGAAATCTTCTTTGAAGGACTTCAGAGAAACCGAGGAACTGTAACCACCTTCATCATAACCTTTGCGTAGCAGAATCAGTATTTTCCCCAGATACGGCAGTGCAGGACAAAGTACCTTTTGGGATACCGCCACAGGCTATGACCACGACAGTCAAGAGATAATATGGCACGAGCCGTCCATGAGGTCCCGACTCTGCAAGCCCGGTAGCGCGGATTGTTGCACCCATGGTTCTGCAGTCGACAGATTTTCCAAGTTCCCAGGAATTATCACGATAAAAGAGCTGGACATCAGCAAGAGAGGAAACCGCTGGGGCCGATGTCTTATGAGAACAAAAATCTTCAACGATATCATGGTCAAGTTCTGGGGAAAGTCTCTCTCTCCGCTTTCTCGGACAACGACCGAGTCTTGTGAAGCCCCACGGAGACGTGGATTCCCGTATCCACATCACACAACTGACCTTCTCGCAGATTATCCGAACGCGTGACAGGAGATGAAGAGGGATAAACACGGAGAGAGATCAATATAACTGCCGCCCTCTGGCAAATAGCAGGGAAGATGCAACGCCTCAGCAGGCACGCCCAATCCGTTCATTCGTGGCCGGCTCTTCTGCTGGGATACTCAGGCTAACAGCCGAAGACGATACGCAGGCCCCGACGGCGAATATAACACCACACGCAAACAATCAGACCATGTCGAAGGTACGGCTGCCATCGCAATCATGGGACAGCCACATGCATGTATTCGAGCCTCACTCACTTGACCATGATAGCGCGCCATATTCTCCGATACCTTCTGACCTCCCTCACGCTCTGGCTTTCGAAGCGTCTCTCGGCCTTCGCAACATCGTCCTTGTCCAGCCATCCTGCTACGAATTCGACAATACGTACCTGCTGCGGGCATTGAAGAGACTTGGACCTCAACGTGCTCGTGGAGTTGTAGCATTCGATCCACTCACAATCACCGTCCCAGTCTTGCAGTTATGGCACCAACTGGGCGTTCGAGGGGTACGAATCAACCTCAAGTCCGTCAATGAGACAATGGACCGTCTGGCCTTTGAGGCCCTTCTCCTGCGCTACGCGAACGCTGTGCGTCCCCTCGGCTGGGTCATCCAGTTGTACATACCCATGGAGCTCGCGACCTGGCTAGAGGACCTATCCCCAGCTCTCGATGTCAGACTGTGTCTCGACCACTTTGGCTGTCCCGATCTATCCTTCATGTCATCTGCCATATCCTCGTCACACTCATCTTCCACGGCGGCGCAAACACCAGTCGACCCCTACGAGATCCCGGGCTTTCGGTCAGTAGTCAACCTTCTCGCCCAGGGAAATACCTACATTAAGTTCTCTGGCGCGTATCGGCTTTCGAAAGATTCGCATATGCGAGACCTTGCCCCAATAGCAAAGGAACTGCTTCGAGTTGCTGGGCCGACTCGGATAGTGTTTGCCACAGATTGGCCTCATACTCGATTCAACGGCTTGGACATTCGGCCTTTCGTGGATCAATGCGTTCAATGGTGCGACAATGACCATGTCCTCATTGATCGCATCTTCCGGGACACGGCAGAGGAGCTGTGGGATATCAGAGAACACGGTTCGGACTCACGACACGCGAATTTGTGACGACACAATAATTGCGTCTACCATGGGCGACGTTGGCTGAAGTGCGTGAGATATGTCGCCTTTGGTCCCGGAAGCTTCCCTATTTATAGATTTAGTTTTGTGAATAGAACACGGGTAGGTAGAGTGTCCTCGTATTGATGCTATCACTTCTCAACCACCGTGGTGTACCCACAATTCTCGCAGTTACTTTCCACTTTGTTTCCCAGCGCATATCTCCGGCCACGCTCAGCCGTAGCTTGCACTGGGCATCTTCTCTGGATATATGGTGTCTGTCCAACGACGAGACACGGCGTGCATCTGCGGCTTCATCAACAGGTATATGCAATTCCATCGAAACGTGGCAGTGCGACACAGGTATCCAGCCACCAAGGCACCGACAACTCCAACTTCTCGCTGACCAGACCGAGGGCGTACAAGCAAGCCACCATTCTCGAAAACTGTCAACCCAACCTTGTGTCTGTGTCTGCCCTCTGGAGATCATCAGCCCAGTACTTACAATGCCATACGATCTCAAAGGCCGTCGCGTGCTCGTGTGCGCAGGTAGTCGCGGCCTGGGCGCTTTGATTTGCGAAAAGTTCGCCGCCGAGGGCTGCCACGTTATGGTCAACTACCACTCGCGAGAAGACCGGGCGAGAGAGGTCGTAGAGAAAGTGCGTGCATGCGGCGTACAAGCATTCGCTATTCACGGGGTGAGCATCCTTCTGTTGTTGCTGGTTGACTTGTTTTCTCCTCCCCCTTTTCCCCCCGGCCCCAACGACAGCCAAGAATACCTACCTACATATCGAGAAGCAATCTCATTCTCCCCTTTCAATTGTCATCCAGGACGCCGAACTGCCTGAAGACAATGATCGACTCGTCCGCGAAACTGTCGAAAAACTCGGTGGCCTTGATATCATCATTGCCAATGCTGGATGGACGAAATTTTCCGACTGGAAGGACCTCCATGCCCTAAGTCACGATGAGTGGAATAAGGTGAACAGACCCTCTTCCCCCTCGACGTTATCCTGTCGCGCCGTGCCACCCACGCCGTACCCGACCAGATACGTTGACTGTTGAGGACGGACGTACGCTGACACCAAATCTCACTTTCAGTGCTGGGCTGTAAATGTCATGTCTCACCTACAACTAATGCAGTCTGCCGCTCCGATATTCAACGCGAACCCAGAAGGTGGCGTATACCTCGTCACATCATCTATTGCGGTATGTCAGGTACTCGTTTAAGTTTTCAACCCGTCCGTCCGTTCATTTTATCAACGCTTTGGCTCCCGGCAGGAGTTAGGATCGAGGAATGAAGCTGGGTCGGTGACATTCATCGCTGACCTGTGTTAGGGAACGACACAAACCGGAAGTTCCATGGCGTATTCAGTAACGAAGGCTGCTGGACTACACTTGACGAAATGTCTCGCTGCAACACAGGGTCCAAAGATCCGTGTGAATGCGATTCTTCCTGGTCAATTGTTGACTGATTGGGTATGTGCGCACAGAGATACACGCATCCCCATACGTGTATACATGCATACATGATTCTGCTTTCTCGAACTTCAAGTTCCAGCAGTTGTTGTATTCAAGTGCACGCCCGCGCAAAGTGCTGATCATCCTACTCTATCCAGGGCATGCAATTCACCGACGAGCAGATCGAGGCCGAGAAGAAACTGGCAATCTTGAAACATGAGTTATGTACCTTCTTGTGTACTCCTTACGCATATCTACCTTGTCTAGACCTATCTAGGTACGAGTCTCAATTTTGCCTAAATGTATGTAATCCAGACTTTCCTCGACGACTGCGCCGATGTGTATGTGTCAGTGGCCAAAAATACGTCCATGACAGGCCAGGAAGTTACTATCGATGCGGGATTGACCCTGGCATATTTCTCGGGTAGCTGAAGAAAATATAGAAGAAGAAGAACAGGTTTGTGGGGGGGAGAGGAAAGACCGGCCGGTGACGCTACCTCTGTAATCACAAATCACGTATTGTCAAGAGGACGAGATTATGGCTTTTGGATGAATGTGTTCTACATAAGGTCGTTTCGTAGTAGCCATCGATTGAACTCATCACAATACAAGACTCATCAGACTAGTCTTGGTGAAAGTTGAAACTGAGATTGCGGCAGATGGTCATGCCATGTAGGTAACCAGCAGTGTCATTATCAGCTGCGCCGCGGCCGGACACTATGCGCAGAGTCGCTCAATGTCAGCAGGGCCAAGTGGCAATGTACTCGACGCGATGTGACATTGATGCACTGCGATATTCCAATCCGATTAGCGTTTGAAGGACACTTGAAAGACAGACGCAGCTAGCAAGTCACAGAAAAGAGATGGAGAGAGGAAACATACTGGACCTGGTACCGTAACTGTCGGGATACTCGATAGCACTGTGTTGAACGCCCTGAAAACCCCATCGTCAGCGATCCCTCTGTGATGCACACGTGGTTGGGTTTGAGGTGATCACCCGCGAAGTTAGAACTTATTAACGCAACGATGTCTCTCGGGAATCTAACCACCGGCCACCCTACTCACCCAATTATTCCACAGAAACATGTCACCCTCCTCGCACGCCGGGACCACGATGTATTCCGGCGTTGCGATCCTGTCGTATATGTCGTTGACCCAGAGCCTGATCTCCTCGAGATCCTCAACCACCCTTTCCGACGGCGGCGAGGTGGTGGTTCTGATGTGCAATCTGCGAATGATGTCGGGGAAGATCTGCAGCGCCTTGGCCCCGGTGACGGGGTTCACCCACACCATGGGGAAGGTGTAGACCTTGTCGGGCGACCATTCGGGCAGCTCGTCGAGAGGGACCGTCTCGCCGCCGGGCGCGAGGCCCATGCCCGACGAACGAAGCCTGCGCGTGCCCATCCACGCGAACGGGTGCGGCGCGGGCTCCCAGTGGCTGTGGTCGACGAGGTCCTTTTCGTCGTCCGACAGGAGGTCGTAGAGCTGCTCGCCGCTGAAAAACGCCGTGCCGCCCGCCTGACACCGCATCGTGCGACCGGTGCCGTCGTCCCAGCGGACCGTGAGCGGCGGGCCGACGGGCGCCTTGACGCAGCGGAAGGCAGTCACGCGCGAAGGGTACGCGCCGTAGATGGACCCGTCAAAGTGGAACGAGTTGAACCGTGTCTGGCCCCTTGCCAGCTCCGAAGCCGAGATGGGCGTCGCGTGGACTCTGGACTGGGGCACGGCGCGGATCGTCACGTCCTTGAGACCATAGTGGTCCGGACCTTGGTACCCGTGGCCGACGAGGTTGACGCCGCCCGAGTTCGGGATCCCGTAGAATGGTATGTCCTTTTGACGATGGCGACGACGTTAGAATATTTGCCTGGTTGACGAAATCTAGGAAGTTGGAAAAAGACAAAACGGAGAAACACCAACCCCGAGAAACCCAACGAGCTTCGACCCCTTTCCTGCACCGAAGCCATGTTGAGCTTTCGCGTCCGGGTCGAAACGCTTGATGAGTTCGAACTGCTTGGCTGGATTGAGGTTGTGCTGGCCCTTGACCACAATGAGGCTGTACTTGTATACCGCTTCTCGTAGTATCTGGAACGTCGCCTCATCGAGGTTTTCGAGGTCTGCACCTGTGACCGTTGCTCCAAACTATCCCGTGTGTGCTCTCAGCAAGGGTGTCTCCGGTTCAATTGGTGCCCATGCTCACCTTCGCCTTCTTGCCTTCCTGCTGCGCGAAAGGGGTGATGATAAGTTCTTGCGACGTCGCGTGCGGCATGTTGAGCAGATTGTCCACCGAACTAAGCGGTCAAGATAAAGTGTGCTCCAACTGTAGAATTTTGAATAGTCCTGGGATTGCAAGCTCAAAAATAGTCTTTACGATGGAAACACCACTTCAGGCGACCGGAAGGCGATGCACAGGTACTGATGTTGTTGCTTTATCATCCTCCAGTCTCTCGCTGACTATTGCCTCTCGGAATGATCGACCTGCGGACAATCCCGCATGGGGTTTTCGTGGAGCAGGTTGCGCTGATAAAGATAACCATGCATCAAGTCTGGAAACTGGCTCCGATGCAGTGTGCGGACTAGATCTATACAAAGGCACACGCCGTCCAGATTGAGAAACAGACGTGTCGTGATGCGCGCGCGGGCAGTAATGCGGAGAATGCATTTCCAAAAGCGACGTCGGAAGTGCTGGAGACAATCGAAGTGAGTCTTGGGTATGTCCGCGACTCAGACTCATCCCTACCACGGAATCACTTGCTTAGTTGGTATACTATTGGGTCAAGTGACTCGTTGGCACAGGCCCTTTGCTCGTTTCTGACGAATGTGAGGCCTTACCAAGTCTCAAACCATCGGCGATTAGGTAACAATTGACTGGATAACAAAGCATAAGCCTGTGGGCTGCGAGAAAAGTAAGGCCTGGCCAACGAGGGAGGGAGGGGACACGAGCCACAGAACAAGGCCATGGGCCGTCGGAGATGCGAAAGGAGGGCGAGAACAACTGCGGATGTTGAAAACGTCAGATTGCAGAGTTATCTAGCAGATGCCATGGCAACTCCACATCAATTCTCGACAATGGGATACTGGGGAGATTTGTTATTCTCTTCAGCAACATCCAGCGCAACCAAGAATCGGGTGACCATGTTGTAACTAGCAACAGTCGCTGTGAGTTCAACGATCTGTTGTTCGGTGAAGCCAGCTGCCCTGACCTCGTCGAACAGGGTCTGAGGGACCGCAACCTCCCTCGTCATGGCATCGGCAAATCTGAGAACTGCCCATTGCCGGTCGTCAAGGGCTCCCTGCTCCATGGGAAGAAGCTGCCTCACAACATTCATCTTCTCCTCTGTGAATCCAGCAGACTTCAAAAGAATCGGAACATGCGCATTCCACTCGAACCATGCACGATTGATCAGTGCAGGTCGGGAAATGGCAATCTCGCGAATGTCGTCCGGTAGAGAATTCTTGGTCCGGACAGCTGCCAGAAGACCGTTCCAGCCTAAAAGGGAACAGTTGGTAGAGCAACGACAAGACAGAACCGTCTCAACATACCATCTGCAATTTTCGGGGCATGAAGCAAGGTCAAATCTAGAGGAATCAAGCCCATGGCCCCTCGTCGGGCTTTTACCCGTTCCAGTACCTCCTGGTCCTCGGGAGCCAGGTCTGTTGGCGGGTTTGGAACGTAGTCGAGACGCATATCGTCAATTGAGTGGGAAGGCCACGTTGGTATATTCGGGAGAGCAGGAGCTTTCTAATCAAACCTTTAGGAACACACCTTTGTCTTCAAACGGTCCCGCGAGAGACGTATGAAGGTCTCCAACTCTTGTCATCGCTCCCGGTGAGGGGGAGAGTGGGAATTCGGGTGTTTGAGGAGGCCGAGGTCGTCGGCGATGGCGGAATGTCTGCGCTCCATCTCCCTCTGTGTTGGAGACGAGAATGAAATGCGTTGGTCGTAATGATGAAGAGGGACGAGTGACACCTGGCTTTATCTCTTCTGTTGGTTTGATTCTGTTATCTCTGCATCACGCTCCCATCTCCGCGACACCTTCAAGCCATGGTAGTGAATCTCACAACTGTTGGGAAAACAAACAATCATTGCCAGGGCAAAGTTCCGCTAGAGCAGCAGCTACGGGTCGCCTTCTTGTGTCGAGATGGTGTCAAAGATAAGACACAACGGTGAAACTGACGCTGATCCTCGTGTTCAGGTGAGAGATGATAGTCGGGGGCCACGAGGCGTTCAGCCACACGCATTCAGCCTGTGGTCATGGTTTGATTGCAAAACATCGGATGGTGATTGCGTGAGACAAGTATTGCATTTGATCTGAAACACAACCTGGTGCGTGGAGAATGGAGGATGAGAGTCTCAGACCAGCGGCCCCGGGTTGTCGTGGAAGTCTGGAGAGTCGTTTTAGGCGCTGCGCAGATGCATGGGCGCTACCAATGGTGCCTATCGTGCCCGCCGTCTCCCCAACGGGCGCCTGCCGGAATCCTGCCTTGGGCGTGCGACAGCCTGCATTGCGCAAGCTAGTGAGGCCACCTGAGCGCCTAAAGGCCCTAAGAGCCCCAAGCTACGTCAGCCGCGGCTGCCAGGCCCAGTGGATGCTAACAAACTCAAGGCTAAGGCCGCTAGTGCCAGGCTAGAGGGCTTATCTTATCGAAACCCCCAAACACCTGGCGGCGTCGACAATGCGTGTGCGACGGTGCGCAAACAAGGCTTCAGCCAGCGCAGGGATAGAGCAGCTTCTCTCACTCTCGTCTCGCATCTCACCATCTCACTGGCTCCTGCGTCTCGAGCCGTCATTCATGCAAATCGTCACGAGACAGTAATCCGATCTCGACCTTCCATCATCTTCTCCCAATCCCATCCAATCCATCTCTCCTTCCCATCTGACTCCCGATCCCGTCATTCCGGTCGCTTCCTTATCGACGAGACGACGCTTCTCAACCTCTACTCGCGCCTACTTAAACCAGATCGCGCCCTCTTCCCAACATCCGGCTGCATCCTCTTCTTCTCTTCCCTTTGATCTCCATATGCCCGGAATACGTACGTCTTCTCATTGATCTCTTCTGCCTCGCTGTCTCCCGCGTCGTCAAGACGACATATCACCTCTTTTGGCTCTACATCACTTGTCTCCTCATCTAATCCGTCGGTTTTCTTACAGCACTCGACGCAATGGACAAGATCAAGGCTCTCTTCAAGCGCAAGAAGGACAAGCCAAGCAGCACTGCTGGCACAAAGACAGAAGCACCAGCTGACGCTGCTGTCCCCAAGCCTGCTGAAACTGCGGCTCCTTCCACCGCCGATCCAACCACGGCCCCTGCTGGTGAGTTCTCCCAAACCCTTGCAAGGTCATATCGAAGCTGATGATTGTATGTAGGCGCTGCTCCCGTCGATGCTCCCGCAGCCGACACTCCAGCTGAGCCAGCGTCGACTGAAACACCAGCTGTCGAGCCTCCGAAGTAGGAATCCGTGCCTCGACCAGCTCCCGCGGCCTGATCATTGGCACACCAATTCAACGTTCCCCGGAACCGGCCACGCAGCAGTCACCCGAGGTCCAATCTTTGATGGACCTCGCAGCGACAATACCCTTGTTTTACTCGATAGCACTCAGCAATTGTCCCGAGGCACCTAATTCAACTTTATACCCCTTTGGTGCCTCCGCGCGAATCATTTCATGATACCCACTCCCTTCCCTCTCTGCAAACAACGATATGCAAACAACCCAACAAGGCGGATGGGCTCTGGGCAAGACGGATGTTGCTTTCCTTGAAATACCAATTCGATTAAGATACCCCACCACGGCAGCCCTGCAGCGAGCGGCTCGCATGATGCGTACGCGTACCGGCATTCAGAGATACCCAAGGTCCTTAAGATAGTCTTTTATTCAATTCTGCATAGGAAATCGATTTCTCATACAAACCATGCCTTCCAACAGCATATCTTGGCTCGACCGTGACCAAAAAGAAGATAATCATTGATAAGTATTACAACGTGCGGTGGTCGTAGGCCCTACACAGCGTGACCATTACTCGTATGTCGCAGTATATTCCCATTGCAGAGTGGCATAGAGGATCAGAGTCTGGACGAGAAAACCCCACGTGTCTACGGAGACGACTGTGTTTGCGTAGTCCCCGTCCCCAAAAGATCATCCCAACCCAGGCTGATGTCATTCCTTTAAAACAATCCTTTCGTTAATGCGAGGAGGAGACAAGAGGACGAAATTGTTGTAATTGTCGCCGATTTCAAGGGAGATCTCTCCTTGAAGAGCGACCTTACTGCGCTCCGTTCGTGGCGGACATGGAGAGAGCGCTGGGTTTGTCGCAAACGATACCCCGTACAAGCCCTGATACTCAGAGATACGCCCAGTCATGTGCGCGATTATCTCCCATCCCTTGTCAAGCCCTACGGCAAATCGACATCGAGCGTGACGAGTACCGAGGAGTCCTTGCTCTTGACAGAGGCTCCATTCAACCCTCCAAACGAGTTCTTACTGCGCAGCGACTGCGCATCCTTGGACGTCGGGCGCGACGCGGGATAGATCCGTATAGACCGTTTCGACTTGTCTCCAGGGATCAAGGAGAGGAGGATATCGTGGTGGGACGAGGACGACGGGCCACCCGTCTCGGAGTGTCCGTTGATCTGAGACGTGGACATGGTCATGAGGCTTTTGTGTTGGTGTGGGAAGATCTCGACAATTTGGCTGCAGAGATGCGTTAGCAAGGGAGGGGGATCTGGACGGCGAATGGAATGACATACTCGCTCGCCCATCTCGTGATGTTGTCCAGGGCTTCTTGCTCCCGCCGTGCTTCCTCGGGGTTCATGACATTTTGCGCTGGCACGTTTGACGCACCCCAGGTGCCGTAGCCGTGATTCGCGCCGAGTTCATCGTAGAGAAGACGAGAGCGATCCTGACTCTGGTCAGTTTGAGAAAATGGAAAAAAAAAGGAAAGAAAGACGGCTCTCGTCCATACTTCATCTTCGTCATTGCGGCGCAGACCGAGACAGGAGAGGCAGACGCCCATGTCGGGTTGCGGGCGGTTTGGTGGCTGTGGGCGTCCGGGTCGAGCAGCGATTACATGGGAATAAAGCAGACAAAGAGAGAGGGGGAGAGAGAGAGAGATGGGGAGAGAAGGACGAAGGAACGGAAAAAAGAGCGTCAGGAATAGTGGTACATGGGAATTACATGATCCAAAAGACCAAAGTCAGATGCTGTTTGTGAGTGAGAAGCAGAGAAGTGGATGGTGATCATCAGCTGGACGGAAGTACGGAGTATACAGACTGTATAGTTAGTGGAATAAATTATTACTTCTTCTCCCACACTACCGGATTGCAATCTTCCTCTCATCTCACGCACTTATGATTCCCTCCACGGTCCACCTCAGATGTCGATTCCTCCAGCTTATAGCAAGCAGCTGGCCGTGCTGTGCTGTCGCTCTTTACGCTCTCATCTACCAGAGTGCGGCTCTGCCCACCTCGACACTCAGACTGAGACAAGTCATCCGTAGAGTCCTGTTACTCTCCCTTGCATCAACACCGACGTGCCTTGCATGTTAAGCAGGATAATTGCCGGCCTCCGAGCGACGCACATTCTTTTCTTTTAATCTCCAGAGGCGCAGGCATTTGTCTTCTTCAGGTCCTGCTGCCAGCGCCATACGCTGCAGGATGTAAGGAACAGTTCTGTGAAAGAATGCAAACCCCAACAATGTCGCCACGAAAATGTTCCACGCTCGACCTGAGACACCCTCCCATCCCTCATATTGCTCTGGAATGAACAATATTATTGTCACCTCAATGCTTTTGTCGATTTGCCAGGCGACGTGAAGCCCCCTTGCGTTCCGTTCGATACGAGACAATTCATCGACACCTTGATTAGGTCTGGCTGACCGCAACTGGTGCGGGCATCTTGCCCTTGTGCAAAGCCTCTTCAAGGGATCTGCGAAACATTACTACTGGAACGTCCGAGATCAAGATTACTCTGAACCATTCCTTGGTAAGTTGCCGTGATGTGACAAGGTACGTGTGGTATATATCTGCGAGCAGCATGCTGCTGAATATCCGGTCGTCTCGTTGTTTATCTTCTCAAGCCATTCACTGTTTTCCAAGCCTTGAATTTGTCTTTCACTCTAGTCGCTCGTTTAGTCTTTTCGAAGATGCGTTCTACACTCGTTTCCTCGGCCGTGGTCGTGGGCTTGGCCACCTTCATTTCCACTTCTGCTGCCAAACCCTACGTCGCAGCCGACGAGCTTGACTCCTTGGAACCCTTTCCCTGGGCCGACTGGGCCGACTGGTCCGATTGGGGCGATGACAGTGACGGGGACGACATAATAACGTCTACAAAGGTATCTACCACATCTACCAAGGTGTACACCACATCTGTGATTCCAACACCGAGTGTTGACCACCGTACGGATCCGACTTGTCCGTACGCAAACACGCAACCCTTCGGGAGCAGGCAATCCGACTGCGTCAGTTACGACTATGTCTGCGGCCAAACATATGACGACAGTGACGACTTCCTGGACTATTCCATAGGAACACTCTCCCCCGAGGAGTGCGCGAATCAGTGTGATGAGTTGAACAGTGACCATCCTGGACGCTGCGTGGGCGTCGTTTTTGATCTCGAAATGGACACGGATAACTGCAAGTTCTTGACTAGTACGAGTGTGCCTCAGACGGATGACCATGTCGTCGCTCTGATTCGTCATTACACTCCGGGATGCCACGCAACCTCAACTATGAAGTCGACAACCGTCGTGACTACGACTTGGATTGCACCCTTCGAATCGTCGACAACAGCTGCTTACACAACTACCACAGGGGAGACAGCCATCGAATTCACCACTACGACGTTCAAGTGGACAAGGACCCCGACGTCGACGCCTGCCGATGAAACGACAACCTCCTCGACCGTTGCCGAGACTTCGACTAAAGTGGCAGAAACCTCTACGACCTCTGCCGAAACATGGGCCACCACGATGCGATGGTCGACTACGATGGAAGACACCTCGACAACACCCACTATCAGTATGACCAGCACCACCGTGGTTGTCGGCGCCGTCACCACCTCGTCGGAGTACCCCACGACAAGCTCCCCGGCCAGAGAAACAACGTCAACGACAACTTGGGAGTCGACCACCACCTCAGAGACGACTACGACCTCGGAAGGTACTCCCTCGGAATCAAGCACAACTTCTGAAAGATCTACCTCGGAAACCGAGACCTGGACAACTACTGGTACATGGTCCACAGAGACTACGACCAGCGCCACGAGTTCTGAATCCACAACAACTGTTCCCCTTTCCACAACATTGTCGTCCGCGACCGAAACATCCCGCCCCACTTCGACCTTGATTCAAAGCACAACGTCGAGCTCCTGCCGGGCCACGACCATCTACGTTACGCCAGAACCCCGAGCAGCCATCGTGACTACTGTCACCGCCACAGAGTACCATACCAAGATCAAGAAGGTCTGCGGCATGCCTAGTGTCAATCGTCATAGATGGCACTGGCATTAGAACGTCAGCACTTGAGGCTAAACTAACTAGATCGATTAGGATGAGTCGCGGTTTTCGAGGTTTTAAATTCCATTGTGGAGGCCCTTCGAGTTGCGTTTCTCTCTCACTCGTAGAAGGAAGATTTATTATTATTTTTCATTCAAAAACGCGAGAGTTTTGTTTCATTTTTATTTTTATTTTTATGGTGGTTCCCGAGAGTCTTCAATTCTATATCCACCACTACTAGACAGAATTTTGGAACTTTGGAATGCGATTTGTTTTGTCGTGTCTAACGTTTGTGTCGTCTCATCTAGAGTCTGGCCGTTTGCCTGCCTCCGTACCCGTGTGTTGTCTAGCTCTTATTGTCTTGCTACACGCGGACTGTACCTTGCGCTTTCTTTAGTGTGTCATGGGTCATCAGAGCAGTAACGCCTTGGTCCATTCTCTCAAAATCTCACTCTGTCTTGGTCTCGAATCCCAGTCTGATGCTTCTCATTCGTATCCTCATCCTCATCCTCATCCTCATTACAACTTTGCAGGTCTACCCGCGTCACGCTTCTTCGCGCTGTTCCAGATCTGCACGTCGCCGTCCTTGATGTAATCGGGTGGGAAATACCGCGGACCCAGAGTCTTCTTCATCACCTTCCCCGTGCCACTCTTGGGCAACTCGCCCTGGATGACGCGCAGGAGAGTCGGCATTTTATACCCGGCCAACCGACCCCGGACGTCGTCACGCAGACGCTCGAGGCCGAGGGCGGGGCCCGTCTCGTTGTTCTCGTCGGTGGCGATGCTCAGGCCCAGCAGCGACACGACGGCGCCGACACGCTGGCCGAACTCGTCGTCCGGCACGCCCACGACCATGGCCTCCGCGATGTACGGCAGCGCCATGAGTTCTCGCTCCACGTCCAGCGCCGAGATCTTGTACCCACCGGACTTGATAATGTCGACCGACGCCCGTCCCACGATGAAGAAGTACTTGCCCTCCCTGCGCGCGACGTCGCCGGACCGGAAGTACCCGTCGGCTGTGTGTGCGGCGGCAGTCGCCTCGGCGTCGTAGATGTACTTGCTGAACATGTAAGGCGACTTGATCACGATCTCACCTTCGTGGCTTTCGGTGTCTCCACCACTGCCACAGTCACTGCCACCGTCGTCGGAGGCAAGCCTCACGTCGACACCCACTGTGGGTTCGCCCACGGACCCGTCCGGGGTGCTGCGTGCTTCGTCCGGGTGCGCGGACATGTTGAACACGACCCCGGACTCTGTGGATCCGTACCGTTGCACGATCGGCCGGCCGTCACGGAGCGTCGTCCAAAAGTCCGCGATGGGCTTGGGCAGGGCCGACGTGCCGCAGAGACAGGTTTTGAGCGCGGCCGCGGCGGCTTTGTAAGACGCCGACTCTCCTTCACCGGTGCGCGACGACGAGGACGAGGACGACGAGAAATTTTCCTGATACCATCGCATCATGCGCATGTAGATGGTCGGTACGCCCGTGAAGTATGTGAGTCCGCCTCGGCGCCAGCGATTCCAGGTCCATTCGGCATCGAAGCTGCCGGATTTGAATTCGATGCATGCCCCCGTGAGGAGGAACGGGAAGAACGACACCCAGATCCCCGTCGCGTGGTGCACGGGAAGCAAGTGCAGAAGCGTGTCGGAGGAGTCGAGGCCCATCTGTTGCGCAAACGATAGGGAGCCGTCTATCATTGCTGCACGAGACAGGACCGCGCCTTTGGGAGGACCCGTCGTGCCTGAAGTGAATATCACGACGCCGGCCGAGTTGGGGTCCAGGAACCGGTTCGATGAGATTTTGATCTTGTCGAGCGCGATGGGCGGTTCTTGGTTCATCGACCGTATGGGCACGAAAGCAAAGGGTTGCGACGATGGCTCAGCAGTAGATGATGGTGGTGATGATGTTTGGATTTCTCGTGAAGCCGCCTCAGCTAGAGAGAGTGTTGTCGCCGACGCGAGGAGCGCCACGGACCGCGCTTTGGTAATGTAGTACACTGCCTCTGTCACGGGTTGGGCACTGCTGAAGGGACTCACGGCAGCGCCGAGCGCCAGGACGGCCAGGACGCCAACGGTGAACTCATACCCTCCCGGCGCCACTATGCTGATGAACACTTCTTGACCTCGGCGGAGGTCGTCGAGGGTCTGTCGGGTGAGATTCGACTGGAGCACACGGCGGAGCCTGAGTACGTCGCTGAGCAGTTCTGCCGCTGTACGTTCTACCCCGGCATTCACGTCGCGGATCGCCGGTCTGGGGTTGCGACGGTGAGCCAAGGCCAGCAAACGCGTGAAGAGAGGTTCTGCCGGGAGGATATGGTCTCCTTCGTGGCTGGGTACCAGGTCTCTTCTGTCGAAGAAGGCGGTGGTGGAAGGCATCGTTGCTTGCAGCGTCGGGTGCCGGTGGCCGTGCCAGTGCCGGTGCCAGTATCGTCTTGCCCTTACGGTATGGCAGGGTACCTAGGGTACGTCCGGACGTGCCAACGAGACCCTTTGGCGGTCTTTGAGATCATGAGTCTTGGTTCAAGTTAGACCACATACCAAAGACAATGTGCGATATTTCGGTGTCTAACTCAGGGACCTGGTCAGACTTTCCAGTTCCGAAGAGGCAGTTTTCTGTCGAGCGAAATCGATGCGACGGTCGTTGATGTGGGGACAGAAGTTCATCCTCGGTATTTACTTTTCCTGGCCGCGGGAACTTTGACAGTGAGGGGGTTCGAAGGGAGGGCGACGGGGAGTATTCGTTGGATGGCCTGAGCCATTGTCTCTACTTGTACTATTATATCTGAACAACCGTTTCTTCCGAACAGTCCAATTCAATTCTCTACCTGCGGGACTGGCGGACGCTACTATCAGATACCCACCAGGAGATCATCA
The DNA here is from genome assembly GCF_000836115.1 of Exophiala spinifera. Taxonomy (NCBI): domain Eukaryota; kingdom Fungi; phylum Ascomycota; class Eurotiomycetes; order Chaetothyriales; family Herpotrichiellaceae; genus Exophiala; species Exophiala spinifera. The sequence goes on from NW_015622516.1 coordinate 3,168,995, forward strand.
GAGAGGGTGTCTGTCTGGATTTGACAACATCATGGCCGACTTCACTGACAAACTGAGACCTGCGGACCCTCAGGGTCCTGATATCCTGGCCCAAGAGAGAGCCAGCTCAAACTTGAACACCGAGCAACTGGCACAGCATCTCCTTGCGAGAAACGACTTCCTCGCTCGCCAGAAGAGGATCTTGTCGATACTCGAGCCGATCCCGTACTTTTGTAAGAAGAACCAATTGAACATGGCCAGACCGGACAGATACCACCTGGGGCTTGCTCGAGCAAAGACCCTGAGGAGGCTGTCTCTCAAGCACGGGTGGGACCGCGATGACTATATCATGGCGGATTATCTGACAGACGAGATGGCGCCCTACGCTCTGCAAGCAACCATGTTCGCCACCTCGATCCGCGAGCAGTGTAACGACGAGCAGAGGGCCTACTGGCTTCCCAAGGTCGAGAAGTGGGAGATTATAGGTTGCTACGGACAGACCGAACTCGGCCATGGCAGCAACGTCAAGGGCATCGAGTGTGAGGCCAGATGGGATCCAAAGGCGAAGCAATTCATCATCCACAGTCCGACCATCACCGCGAGCAAGTGGTGGAACGGGGCGTTGGGCCGCACGGCAAACCACGCCATCGTCGTCGCTCAGCTCCTGTTGCCGGACTCAAGTACTGGCAAGTACAAGTCATACGGCCCTCACCAGTTCATCGTCCAGATTCGGCACATGAAAACCAACAAGCCGCTTGACGGGATTGTGATTGGCGACATTGGTCCCAAATACGGCTACCCCGGTATGGACAACGGCTATATGCTCTTCGATCGCTTCAGGGTACCACATTCGGCGCTGCTTTCAAAGTACTCGGGAGTCGACCCTGAGCGTGGCACCTATATCAAGCCCAAGAACCCGGCAGTGGTATACGGATCCTTGACGTTTGTCAGAGCCCAGATCATCATGCATGCACGATTGGTGCTGGCTCGAGCCGTGACGATCGCGGTACGCTACCTATCCATACGAAGACAATTTGCAGATCGCGACGCGAAGGATATCGGGGCACCCGAACAGGCTGTGTTGAATTATCCCACCGTGCAGATTCGGATCCTACCTCTCCTGGCCACAACCTTCGCGCTGCACTATACCGGCGAAGCCATGTACAAGCTATACTATGGCACTCGGGAGGCGATCGAGAAGAGCGGCGACTTTTCCAGACTTGCCGAGATGCATGCCGCGTCGTCCGGTCTCAAGTCCCTGTGTACGACGTTGGCAGCAGATGGTATCGAGACGTGCCGCCGCGCCATGGGCGGTCATGGCTTCGGAGGCGGCAGTGGCATGATCGCTCTCAACAACGAGTATCTCTCCAAGCCGACCGTCGAAGGCGACAACTGGATGATTACACAGCAGACGGCCGCGTACCTGATCAAGAGAATGACGGAAGTGGCCGCGAAGCCCAACATGAAGCCCAAGGAGACGGTCGACGTTCAGTTCCAGGAATTCGTGGCTACCAAGGCCAGGTCGCGTGATTACGACGTCCTCGGACAGGAAAGCGACCTCGTCCAGGCGTTTAAGCACAGAGCATCGTATCTGTCTTACCAGGCTTACCATGCGAGAGTGGTCGAAAAGAAGCCGTGGACCAGTTTGATGATCCAGCTTCATAGGCTCAGCAAAGCACATTCCGAAAGTCTGCTCGTGTCCAACTTCTACACCGCCGTCTTCGAATCGCCACCGAGCCCTCCCCTCGATGCAACTGCGATTGAAGTCATGAAGAAGTTGTTCAAGCTGTTCGCGCTCTTCACGCTCGACGCCTCTGCTTCCGAGTTCCTCCTCAGCAAGGCACTGACGGTCGACCGGTTGGCGATGGTCACGCCAGCGATACAGGATCTCATGACGCAGGTCCGCCCACACGCAGTCCGGCTCGTGGATGCTTGGTCCATCCCCGATTACCTGCTCGAAAGTGCCCTGGGTAGTTACGACGGCGACGTGTACAATCGGCTGTACCGCAAAGCCCACAAGGAGAACCCGTTGAACAAGCTGACCTTTAACCCGGACTGGAAGACCGAGGAAATCATCATGGGCGAAGGGGAAGAGAATGCGAGGAGGCGGTTAGAGGCATTGGCTCTGGGCACAACTGAATACGATGCGAAGCCAAAGCTTTAGGAAGGTGGTATGCCTGACGAGACGTACGACGTGAACAACGCCTCGAATTCTAACTAGTATCTGGGCACATACATAAAAGGAGAGTTCAAATCTTTGCTTTAGCAGCCGTTCCTATCCGCTTTCTGTGCACGTAGCTGATGGCCTTGAACTTGTCGAGAGCCTCGCCCCACAGCTCCGTTCTCAAAAGACCATAAACTCCCATGGTGGCGCGAGGGGCAACAGTGCTCGCGAACTCGATCGCTCTCTGTCTCATCTTCTCTGGCGGACTGAGCTCGTCGACGATGCCGTCCCTCAGTGCAGCCTCGCCCGTCCACTTGTGTGCCTCGAGCAGCATCTTGCGCGCAACCTGGGGGTGGAGCTTCAGTCGAGGAAGTGCACCGATGCCGTCAAAGTGTAGACCGAGGTTGACCGGCGGCATGCTGATGAAGCCACGCTTGCTGTTCATGATCCGATAGTCGCAGGAAAGCATGAACGGGCACGCTCCGCCGAACGTGTGGCCCGTGATCAGAGCAACGGTCGGGTACGGGTAGTCGACCAGAGTGGCGAGGAGCGGGTAGAAGCCATCTGAATTGGCGTAAACGTTGGAATCGGACTCATCCAGCTCGAGACCCGTGCACCAGAACTTGTCGGAAAAGGACGAGATGATGACGGCTCCGGGAGAGTCGGGTTTCATCAGGTCCCGTTCGATGTAGCGTAGAGCATTGATGATGGTCTGAGCAAATGCGACGTTCAGTCGATTCTCAGGCGGCTTGTTCAGCGTGACGATGTGGACTCCTGGCGCCGACGCTGGGGACTCGATGAAGAGGTTTTCGAATCGTGGAGCCATGATTGAAGACGATTTGGTCACTCCCTTGCCCGGCAGTCGTTTAGGTGCCTTTGTCAGAGGACCAGGGCCGGGGCCAGCTCAAGAATTGACGTCTTGTGGCCTTTTGCCGAGAGCAGAGAAACTTGTGGAGCGACAGGCCCTTCTATTCCAAAACCTTCGGCGTCGTGGCGAACGTCGAGCACATATCCCGCGGCGATGTTAAATACTCACAGGTAGACAGCCTGCCGATCACGCTGGTGGGCTTCCCAGTGGACACTGTTCTCGGCTTGTTCGCGGGAGTCCCCAGCGGCCGACTGATAGTGCGGGGAAGATTCAAGGTGACAGCAAGATCTCTTTACTGTACCTCGGCTCCTTTGAGAACCTTCAGCTCTGATTGCTGGGCGGGTCGGAGCTACAGTACCTGATACAAAACACCTTGTTCCAGTGGTCGCCTGAGGGAGTCTGCAATTCCATCTTTCAATTTTGTCGGTACGGAATAATTGATTCTCCTTGCCAGTGCACGTGACTATCATTTCACGTGACCTCACATGATATGCGATGTCCTGGCGCTAGATCCGTTTGGGATCAGCGGATTCCTCACCGTCCTGCTCAAGGCCGCATTTGAACGACCCTGGACAAAACTTCGGTGGGTATCCGAAGTCACACATCACCGCAATGGGACGCCGTACACAGTGATGGACACGCATTTCCTCGTGTTCACAAGTTGACATGGGATTCTTGCTAGCTTGGATCTCGCCACGGACTACATCCCCTAGTCGAGATTCCAGACATCCTTGCCAGATGCAGGCTCAGCCGCAGTCAAAACTGGCGCCAATGCATATCCGGCGCGTAGAAGTGCGCATCACACCCTCCTGCAGAACATCGTCCTCACTTAGAAGCAAAGAAAGCACGGTTCCCGCTTTTGACAGCTGCATTCCCCTTGCTGGGTCTTCGAGTCACCCAGCATGCACCCTCTTTCGGCCTCCAAGTTTCAGGTTCTCAGGCGGCAGTTGATGGAAAGTACCAGGCCGGCCCAGGCCAACGATACGCACGCCGTAAGCCCACGACAAAAAGAATACTTCAGCTGATGTTTGATTCACCTATTGGCAACTCCGATTCCGTGGTGTGGAAAGATATCTACCCGAGTTTGTAATCTTTTAGGCAGCCTACCCAATGTGTCAGCAGTCCGACAGCGTTCACAGAGCAAAGGAACCGGGGATGATGTTACATGACAATCGCCAGATCTCCCGAAATATCGTTCTCACAGTCGCCTATCTCGACATAGTGGGGAGACGCGCCTCGTTTCTGAGCTGGTACCTCACAGATGCCCTTCTGCTGTGCAATTCGTCAATGGTCTCTTGGAGCATGCGGGCTTCGCGCTGGGCCTTTTCGATGCTGGCCCTGAATTTGTCGCCTTCGCGCCGCCACCTCGCTATGTTGTCTAGCTCCTTCTGCATGCGTCTTTGTTTGACCTCGATCTCTTTGCAGATCCTGCATTGGTCCTGAACGTTGATAACATTGTCAGGGTCGACAAGCTTGGCGCCGCAGGTTTCACCCATGCGGTGCTGCCGAGGACAACGTTGTTTCATGTTGCCCCATTTCCAGTCACGACAGGAAAAGTCGGTGCGGGCATAGTAGCACATGATGTCTGCCAAAGGTGATATTGAGTATTTGCCTCTTGATGGGCCAGGTCAAGAGAATGGTACATACCTTGGCTGGACTACGGCGAAAGGGAATGACACTAATACGATTAGCTATTTGCGAGCCCGTGCTTTGTCTGGGGCAAGATCTAACCCACCTGAGCCACGAGCGTTGACCCTAGGTTTGAAGTGATTATTGTTTGATGTATGGAGCTGGCTGGATGATTGAGTTGCGCCGATCCCCTTAGTCGAGTACACAAGAGGTAAAGGCCCAATGTACTTTTGTCTGCTTTTGTCAATGGCTCATTCGGATTGTTTGAGAACGATCGAAGACACGTCTCAACGTACACCTCGACCACAGCTTTATACCTTTCATTTCCAGCCGCCAGAGACAATCCGGGACTACCCCTTTCTCGATTGGCGCGGCACACCCAGACGTGTCCGGTCCTCATTGTTCAGAGGTAATCACTACTATCCAACGTGATCCACTCCTGTACCGGGACCCACCATGTTGCAGAGACTATAGGTCACCCTTGAGCATCCGTTGTCAGTGGCAAATACAGCATGGTCCGTCGCTCTTAACTGAAAGCGGACCTTATGACTTGAAAGGACGGTCGGCTTCTTGCTCATTTCTGACACACCAGGATCCCTGTTCTCTGTCCAGCTGCATTTCCTGCATAGACACAGCCAACAAGAACGGCACGAGCACCCTGCTATGAAGCAGCCATGCGACACGCTCGCAAGGTGGCAGAGTTTGAGTCGTAGAAAATGGGAGACTTGCAGCTGCAGATGCAAGACCTACCACATCCAGATGAGGCACGCTGTTAGCAAACATTGCCCGAACTGTCAAACATGCAGTTCTAGACACCGCATCTTAACACGCGCTAGGATGGCTACAGGTGCTAAGCGTCATGGGCATGACTTTTCGTGAGGAACACCACCTAGAGTTGTTCGAGTGCTTGACTTCCAGCTGAGTTCTGAGTTCTGGGGTGAGAGACTGTGTGAAGTGTCTTTACACTGCCCATCGGGTCACATGGCCAGAATAAAATGCTGCACCCGAAAATAACCAGAACTAACATCTTGAGTTGACAGACAAGACCACTAGGGCAAGGGGTCCCATGGGGGTGCGGGAGCGACGATACGAACTTTCGACAATGCTCTGCGGAAGGCGGAGGCCATGGGCTCACTGGGCTTTGTCGTTGACTCGTTTGTCCATTGTCGGGCTGAGCCGCGGAGAGTATGGCTTCCCACAGATTCCAAGGAGGCCGTGGTCAACCATCCCTGCCTCCCGCGGCCTGGACTATCGGGTCAGGAAAGATTTTGGCAAGGACTCCCCACCAGTCAAACCTCCAAAACGCTCATTCCACGCATTTATCCGGAGCTCCTGGGCAGTTGGGCCTGACCTTTATGACCAGTAACCCATGTTGACCCTTGTCAGTGTTCGGCGGCCACGCGGATGTACAGCGGCTTCCGATTCAGTTCAGCAGCTGTAAGCAGTACTGTGGACTTGGTCTCTGGACTTCCGCCTTCGTCGACCCCTGCTACCTGCTAACACTAGGAGAAAGAGCACTGCAGTCGACCGTAGCTGGCCGCTCCGCATTGGCCTTCACATGCCGTCAGCGCGACTACCTCTGCGGCCCTTGTCTCTGGCCATGCCAGCACACCTGTTTCTGGCCAGCGATCGACGCGGTAACCTGTGGCTACCCACGCGAGGCCGGAACCAAGTGCTGTTCGCATTGAAGCGACGATGCTCCTAGTACCGTGGGCCCAGGGTCAATCTATGATGACCAGTATTCCATCCCTGTACCTCGTCTGCGCAGATTAGCGTGGTACTTTGCGTGTCACTAACGAGGTTCACCCTGGTCCCTGTCCCGGGTGATGGTCACAATCTATGGGGAAAAGGTCGTCCAAGTGGCTTCTTCAAGCCTAATTGGTCTGGTCTTGCAGGAGTTTAGCGAGGGCGAGGAGGTCGCGGCTGAGATCGCGCTCAAAGATGAATTGAAACATCAGGCTCGTTTCTGTCTTGTCTTCGGCTGCTTTCTAACCATCAGAATTTTCCGTGTCTGAGCTACAGATACTAGTTGATTGAAACTTAATGATAAAGTGTGTGGAGACTCCCTGTCAAAGAGCTATATTGGTGCACGAACCCAAGACCATGGTTCAAAGAAGCGCCCGCTCCCTGGCTCTGGCTGTTTGCATCACGATCGGAGGAGGGGTGTTTTCAAAATCATGCGAAGTGGAGTCCCTCATGGTCTTCCAAGCTTTTGAATCCGCCTCACTCTGACCGGAGGTCGACACGCCTTCTTCGGACACAAAGTCATGACGGAGGGCCTGGTGCTGGGTCTCCCATGGTCTCCTCCAATGTCCGCTTTGAAAGTGGAGGAGATCTGGGTCGCAACCGAAGGTCATGCTCTGAGAACCATCTGGCTGTTTTGCCAGCTCACCAATATGCATGCAACTCACACGGGCCGTTCCATCACTGCCGGAGCGGTCTTCATCGCTTTTCCGGCTCCGCAGGCTGCATGGGTCACCGGAATCAGAGCTTCATGGACCGTCTAGTCCCTAAGCATGTCGCTCTTCAGTCCGTGAGCCCGTGACTTTCGCATACCGTACAAAATGGGTTGTCTCGAAAGAGGAGATGGCATTCTGGCAACCTCCATTACCGGCACTTCTCTTCTACTGGAGCAGCTCTCCAGTAGCTCCACCTTGAAGACTTGGCTACATGGTTAGCAAGGCGCCTTCTTTGTACAGGATCTCGGCCGGGCTCGGTGGCCACTTCACAGGAGCTCAAGGCGGGTCAGGAGGTCGATTTTTGGACTGCATATTTTAGCTCCTTGCAGGTCTGCGTTGGCTCTGCGCAAGTATGTGGTCGACTTGTAAGCGGTGGTTGTGCCTGTCAAGGCACGAGGAAATGCAGGGATGGTATGTCGGATTGACAGCCCTCCTTGAGTTCCCGGCCTCGTTCAGGCAACTTGGGAAAAAGGACCGGCCATTCATCACGGGTTGTCCTCTCGAGCTTGACTTGTGGCTTCAGGTAGGACGGTGTGAGCTGGCAAACCCATACCTCTTTCAGCATCGCTTGTGCGGGTGGTGAACGGCGAGAACTTCTGGAAGAGCAGCAGCACGATTTGTGTATCGTGCATAGGGGGTTGCATGAGCACCGTCGCACTATCCTTGTTGCTGCACGCTGGCTTGCGTGGATGCTTGGAATCCACTGATGGACACTGGAGTGCTTGACACGGTACGTCAACGAAAGAGACCACCAGTTGGGACGATTCTGATGTCGGCTGATCAGGCTGACAGAGGGGACAGGTGCCACCCTGGAAGCGAAGGTGCTTCTACTTTTCCCTTTTCCCTTTTCCCTTTTCCCTTTTCCTGTACTTTTATTTCCCAGGGGTGAAGAAAAGGGTCATTTCCGCCGATGGACTTTGACGGTGTGAACGGTAGCAATTGGCCCGGCCGGGCAATGATGTGTCAGTGTGACAGTGGAGCGCTTGTTCGTTTTGGCCATGACAATCTCGTATTTAGTTAGGGAGTAGCTTGTACGAGCAGGTACCAAGGGGTGTCTTTGATTGAGTACTTGAGAAGTATGGTCTTCTTTCATTTTGTTTTACTGCTGAACGGCTACACTTTCCCTTTTTTCCCGCTTCTAAATGGGGCCCTGTGTTGTAGATGTACCTTTTACTTGTTCTCGTGTGACCGATACGGCCTGCTCACTTACTTCCTAGCCAGGTTCTTGTGCAAGACGTGCTCTTTCATGCCCAGTCCGGCCACGGCGGCCAAAAAGGCCAGTCCCAGTCCGGCGAAGAAGGCACCCCTCAGGGCGTGCATGTAGCTTGCGTAGACGAGGTGGGCGTCCCAGCCCTCGGGGAGGTGTTTGACGGCGTCCAGGCTGTCCCTGATCCTGCGGATGTGGCCGTCGCTGCCGGGGAGGCGGCCGAAGTGGGCCTCGAGGTCGCCGGTGAGGACGTTCTGGAAGACGGCGGCGGCGACGGTGATGCCGATGGTCGAGCCGGTGGAGCGGAAGGCGTAGCTCGCGGCGGTGATGACGGCCTGGTGGGCGTGGTCGACGGCGCTGATCATGGCGACGAGCGTGACGGTCAGCATGGCGCCGTAGCCGAGGGCCAGCGGCGCGACGTAGGCGTACGTCGCCCACGCGGCCGTGTCGAGCCGGAACGTGCACAGCAGCGCCGCGCCGGCCACGAAAACCCCCATCGCGCCCGCCATGCACCCGTAGTACCGCCCCGTCAGCCGCATCAGGTAGCCCGACCCCAGGCTGCCGACGGACGTGCTCGCCGCGAACGGGATCATGCGCAGCCCGGCCTGCGTCGAGCTCAGCCCCCGCGCCTGCAGGTACAGGGGGACGTAGTAGAGGGCGATGAACGACGCCATGGTCCCGAACCAGTTGGCCAGGCAGGAGAAGAGAACAGTGCGGGTCCGCACGATCAGCGACACGGGGATGACGGGTTCTTCCGCCACCGCGGAACGGAGCAGACGACGCAGACGACGCCCCGTCGGAGACGAGGAGGAGGAGGAGGAGGAGGACGACGACGACGACGACGACGACGATGATTCGGGGGACGACTTTGGTGGGGCGGATTCGACGAACAAGAACAGTGCAAAGGTCACGAACGCGAGAGAGAGACTGGTGACGATCAACGGGTGAGACCACGCGAGCTGGTTGCCGCCGCTGTTCAGCCCCAGGAGGAGCAGCACGAGAGAGGTGACGAGGAGAAAAGACCCCAGGAAGTCGATGCGCCGCAGCGCCGGCTTCGTGCTCGCGTTGACGGGGATGTCGACCAGGAACCACACCATGACGGTCGACACGACGATGAAGGGGAGCTGGAGCAGGAACGCCCAGCGCCACGACAGCCGGTCGGCCAACAGTCCACCGAACACGCCGCCGGTGCCCATCCCCAGACCGAAGATGAGGTTGCCGTAGCCCTGCCAGAGTCCTCGCCGGCGGAGGGGGATCAGGTCGGATGTGACGAAGGTGGTGATGCAGGAGAGTCCGCCTCCTCCGATCTAATAAGTCGGATTTAGTTCATCAGTGATTTGGGTTCAGTAAACTTGCCAAGGTCGACTTTTCGTGAGGGAGCTTGGACTTACACCCGCAATGACTCTTCCAGCGATAATGGTCTGCGCGTTAGGTGCCAGACCACAGATCAGCGTACCGGCGGCGAAGAATACGTTCGAGAAGACAAGTCCGTATCGTCGTGAGAAGATGTCCGTCAATTTGCCCGAGAGGGGTTGACACGCCGCGTTGGCGATCAGGTAGCCTGACGCCAGCCATGAGAGGAGACTGAGGGAGTCAAAAGACGAGGAGATCGGTGCCGTCAGGGTCGCGACGATTGTTGTGTCTGGAGAAGGGAAAAAAGGAAAGGGGGTTTCTTGTTAGTATGTCTTCTTAACTTTGGTTCCCTTGAGGGGGGAACAGAGGCAAAGGGGGACGGCAAGACAAGCCAAAACAAGACAAGTGTTAGGGCAGTGAGGAAGAAAAATAAGATACGATGAAGGCACATCCCCCAAAGGTTAGGTAAATAGGCTCAGTACATACCCAACGCAGCGAAGAACACACCGGTCCATATTGCAGCCATGATGAGCACGAGTTTCTTGGTGCTGGGTCCCTCGGCCGCCAGAGCGGTCGCATTATCGCCGTTTTCAACGTTCTCAGAAGACGACCCCGGCTGGGGGTTTATTGGATCGACGACTTGTCCATTTTGACGGCCGAGGAGTGGACTTGTCTCGGTCGGAACTTGGTCGCTTGCGTCTGCTTCCGCTGAGGCGACCTCGATGGCCATCTTGGAAAAGTAAAACCAAGAATAGAAAAAAGTGAAAGAGAGGCGGTGGATGACCGGGAATGGAACTCGCTGGTCGTTTCGGACGCTGGGGTGGGTGAGGGTTTGGCGTGGTGAGCCCGCGATACCGTGAAGACAAGGGACGACTATACAAATATACACGGTTTACACCTCGAACCTTGAGTCTGTGAGGCTTCCGTTTGGGGTTGCGGTGTATGTTGTACGATATACCCGGTCTGGCGAGGATCAGTGCGATTGGTAGGATACGGAGAAGTCCTCAAGCCAGCAGGCTCATTCAAGTCAGTCCTGGTCGAAGCTTGTTGTTCAGCGGGCGTTTGACTGAGGACTCGTGCGTATGTATGGAATTATGGTGGCACTCTGTAAGTCTGTCGCTGTCGAAGCAGGAAGCTCTCTCTCACTCTCTCTCACTCTCTTCCTCTCCCAGTAGACCTGTGTATCTGTTGGCTTGGACCAGTCAGTAGATAAATAGATAACCGCTCGTGTGTGTCGGGGCAGTGAGGACAGGATCTGTAGCACTGCGATATGTCGGGTTTTGTGTCCTCTCTTGAGGCCTTGAGCAGTTGTAATATGATATTGGAAGTGATGAGAAGGAGATGAACAGAGTTTCGTACAAGGGACATGAAGAGAAACAATCATACACAATTATCGTTTTGACCCACGGTCTTTAGCGGGACCAGACGAGATGATTATTTTCGTCTGATTGCGTCTTCTTTCTGCTCCATCCGAGTCGGCGACTTTTCTCACCAGCCTTTTTGCTATGGACGCGTCGGAGATGACCAGACACTCGCAGAGTACCGGGATAATGCTCAGATTATGCCGTCAAGTCATTCACATGGGCTTATCTCACACGAGAATATAACAGAGGAAACCGGACTGGCTACCGGCGACAATTGTGTACATATATTAGCTGGTGTCCAACGGAACAACGATCATGCTATCAGTTCGCCTCACAGGTGCGCAGCCTTTCCAGCAAGGCACTCGTACTTATACACGTACTTATACTGGTAGTTCTAGTGTGAATTCAATTCATCAAGGTCAATCCCTCAATGCCTCGATATCAACAACCTCCTTGACAGCCTCGGTGGTGAGGACATACGGAGTGTCTTCTTGCACACAGACGCTGTCCTCGATTCTCACCCCCATATTTCTGAAATGCTTCGGCCACCGTTCGTCGTCGGGCACGTATATCCCGGGCTCGATAGTAATGCAATGTCCCTCTTGCAGTACGGCTTTCCTCGAATAACCCACTGTGTCATGCACGTCCAAGCCGACGTAGTGGCTCAGATGGTGCGGAAAGAGCTTCTCGACCGCCTTGGACGACATGTCGAACCCGATCTGCCTCAATTCGCTCGACAGGTACTCCTCGGCCACGCTGTGCAGTTTGTCCAGCGACATGGTCGAGGAGCCGCGACACAGCGAAATCAGCGTCCTCTGCACATTCAGCACGGCCTGGTACAGATCCCTCTGCGCGTCGCTGAACTTGCCGTTCACCGGCCACGTGCGCGTGATGTCGGCGATGTAGCCGCCGTACTTGCCGCCGCCGTCCACGAGCACCATCTCGTCGTCCTGCAGGACGTCGTCGTTGCGGACGTAGTGTATGCCCAGCGCGTTCTTGCCGCCCGCCACGACGGGCTCGAATGCACTCGTGTCGCACCCCTGCGTGACGAACTGGTACCTCAGGTACGCGTCGAGCTGTTTCTCGCGCGTCCACGCCTTGCGCATGGCTTCCGTGTGTGCTCGCCCCGACGCCCTCCCTGCTCTTCTCATGACTTCAATCTCCGCCGGGCTCTTGAACGCTCGTAGGTCGTTCATGACCGGTCGGAGACGATTGATCTTGTTCGACTGCAGGAGATCCGCAAACTCGGTGGTTCTTCGAGGTTTGCCGTACAGAAACCGGCGCAACGCCGACTGAGTCGAGTCCGGCGTCGTGATGTCCGTGTATATCCCTGACGCAGACCCTACGAGCTCCGGCAAGATCGTCTTCACCCGGCTGATGTCTGCCGTCTCGTCGGCGTTGAAGACGTCCCGCGCGGCCTGTGTGCCCGATCTTGCGCCGTCCCAGATCTCTGCCTTGGGATCCTTCTCTCGCACGTACAGGTGGAATGTGTGGTCTGTCCCGGTTGAATCCTTTCCGATCACGGCAAGAGCCTCTGGTTCATTGAACCCCGTCAGATAGAAAAAGTCTGGGTCTTGGTGAAACTCGTAGAAGACGCTGCCGGAGCGGAACTCGACGTCCGACGCCGCAACGATGGCGATGGCATTGTCTGGTAGCTTGGCCGCTAGTCTTGTACGTCTGTCGGCATATTCCTGAGCTGTGATGCCTGGAGTGAGTTCTCCCGGCTGCAGGACGTGAGGATGGGTTTCGTGGACCGGTTGGCCGAAGGAGAGGTCTGCTGCACTGACGATGCCGCTGGCACTGTTGTAGCTGCGCAGAGGTGCGCGGGGGAGCCGTCCGATGGGCTTCAGAGGGCTGAGGACATTATTGGTGCAATGCAGGCTCTGCCATAATGTCCTCCGTATCGACATGCTCTGGGATGACAACGGCAGGGCGCAGGGGCGCGTGAATCGAAAGCGAATCCTCTGTAGAGTAATAAATGGAACGAGACGCTCTTCTCCAACGCCAGACAAAACTTCTCGCATAGACTTTCCCGGTGCGGAATTGACCACTGTCCCTCGGTCGCATTGACTTTGTAACAGCAACGCGAACATTGGTGGGAGTCATAATCATGTTTAAATGCCGATTTCCCTGCCTCGATCGAGACTGAACATATCCAGCGACACTACTCACATACATATTGCAGTGTGGTCGGGCAAAAGAACGCATACGAGATTCCCGAGACGTCTGCAGCCATGGTCCAGACCCTCGCATACCCCAAGAAGAAGCAGAATACCATCAACCGCTATGACAGTAGAGGTGAGTTCTTATCCGCGCCGCCCCCCCTCGGCGCACCCCCTCGGCGCAAGAACTCAAGTTCGCATACTGACTTGATGGAAAAACAAAAGGCACATATGATCTGCGTGCAATCCACCACATCATCAACTCAACACCGGTGCTTCATGTCTCATTCGCTCCCAACCCAGAAGACCCGTTTCCAGCCATTCTGCCAATGATCGGAGTCATGGGCTCGTTCGAGTACCCGTCCGCCGACCTGGACGAGCCACTGGACTGCTACCTGCACGGATACGTCAGTTCGAGAATCATACGTCTGGCACGAAACTCCCCAAAAGGCATTCCCGTGTGCATTGCAGCGACCAAGGTGGACGGACTGGTACTCGCGTTAACACCAAATTCTCACAGCTACAACTACCGTTCGGCTGTGCTGCAGGGATATGGCCAAGTAGTCGACACAGACCAGGAGAAACTGTACGCCATGGAGAAGATCACCAACAAGGTTGTCCCAGGCCGCTGGGAGAAGACTCGAATCCCGCCCGATAACGTCGAAATGACATCGACAGCCATTCTGCGTGTCAAGATCGAGACTGGCAGTGGCAAGGTCCGACAAGGAGGACCGCACGACGATGCCAAAGACGAGAATAGAGCCGACATCACCGAAAAGGTGTGGACTGGGGTTGTTCCAGTATATGAGACATTCGACAACCCTTTATCGAGTGCAACCAATAAGGTCGACCCCATACCCGAGTACATTCTGAAGTACGTCCAGAACACGACGGCAGAGAATCGACAGCTCGCTCATGATGCCGTAAAGGAGCCGTGATAGACGACGTGGGCGACAGTAAGAAGGTTTGGTTCATGAACACAACATTGCAGTATTGCACTTTTGGGTAACTCGTATTCATATCTTCTGGAATGGCGCTGAGTTTTCCAACGTGGGCGGTTCCACCTCGGACTATTCGTCTCGATTCTGTGCATCACCGGATCGGATCTGGGATCTGATTGCGTTCCCGACGCAGCTGCACGCAAATCAAGGTCTTCGTGTCGACTCTGTGCAACGCCAGAGTTTGGTCTGGATCTTGATTGCGGTTCCGACGCCTTGGTTGGAGCTCTGGCCTATTCCTATAGAATTGACACATTCTTGACGCTTGCCGTGTGTATTACCGAGTTCTCCCTTCTGCGCACTAGTTAGTCCTTTTCATTCGAGCTTCTTCTCACGCTGCACCCAATACCGTGCCTCAAGGCCTGCAAGTCAGAGTTTAGTTCTCTGCACTGGAATTTCATCAATTGTTCGCTCAAAGCGTATCCATTTTTACTGCAAACAAATTTCGAAGGATTGCGAAATCGGAGGCTCGTTCCACCAGACGAGACGGTGCGATCTCCGAGACTCCCGAGTCCAGGGGCAGCTACCGAAGAGAGCGTAAAAAGCTACTGACCCCCCTTCGAGGAGGCCAAGCCGCTGCTGTCGTGCCCGCTCCAGCTGAGAAGCAACGTGGGCAAAGTGAAGAGGATCATCGGTCGTGACGAAGTATCCATATGTGGAGGAGACGGATCGAGATTCCAATGAACTTCAAGCCGAGCATCTGATTAGATAACTTGGCTGGCTTGGCACGGCCAGGGAGCGCACCGATTGATTAGATTAGACACGGAATCCTCCACCAGGCTCGCCTTAACCTTCCAAAGTCTGTTCGATATGTCCCCGTCCGTTCCTGAAGTACAGCGCTTGAGGGGCCTAAGATTCTTCGCGAAGGTCTTGGATTCCATTATAGACTTTTCTTGTGAATTTTGGGGCTGGGTAAACGTTCCAAGGTGGCACTGTTGTTTCGGTATCGGACTAACTGATGAATCAACTGTGTCAGCATATGGAACCTGATAAGATCCCACAGGATCCAGGCCCAGCCAAGAAGACCTAACACGAACCCAGCGGTGCATTATCGACGGGATGTAGTGGTTCAAGAGTCTCTGGATTACACTCCGTTCTCGGTCGCGTGAAAACCTCTTGAGTCGTGGGTAAGTCTCTGGTCAGCAATGAAGATCATTCAAGTACGTACCATGGTGCCGGAGTATTTCTGTCATTGTCCCTTTCCAACCGAATCCCATCGACCCGTTGGTTGTTCTACGTCGTTTCTTGTCACCTGCTAGTTGTTGAGATATGGCAGACACCCCTGCACAGGCCCAGCAGGCCGGCCATATGTCTACTGAAATCGCCACCAAGAAAGACGAGGTTTCCACTGTGCTAAATGAACTCGATGAAAGCAAAGACTTGTCGAGAGAGTCGAGCGAGCCCGCTGATAGCGATGGGCGACCAGAAGCAAGCCTGACATGGAAGATTGTTGCCATACTGTTGGTCTCCGCCATTGGCTTTGGGGCTCATTGGAGCTCAGGAATCACCGGCGCGATGAAGTCGACGCTCAAGAAAGAACTGCACATCAACAACACCCAGTTTGCGCTTCTGGAAGCCAGTGAAGATTTCATGGTCACGGCGCTGATCCTCTTCAGTGGTTTGGTGACTGATAGGATTGGTGGAGCAGGTAACTACTTCCCTTACCAAGAGTCTCTCGAACGAGCGTTGGTTGTTCCTGGATGGCTGACCGGCTTGGTAGGTGCCATTATGTATGGCAATGTGATCTATTCACTCGGATCCATCTTGATCGCTGCAGCGGCGCAGGTTCGCTCATACCGCTTTATGATCGCTGGAAGGATTATTGCCGCGTTTGGTGACATCGCCACGCAAGTAGCACAGTATAAGATCTTCTCCTCCTGGTTCCCTCCGAGCAGTGGATTCGCGTCGACCCTGGGGTTGGAACTCGGGATCGGGAAAATTGGCTCTTTTGTTGGCAAGTCGAGTGCCAATGTCATTGCGAAGGTAGTCTGGTCTTACGAAGCGTGGGGAGACGAATTGCTGATCATTGTGTAGAATACCGGAAACTTCGCTTGGGTGTTCTGGGTTGCCGTCTTCATGTCAGTTCCTGCTCGTTCTCCGCCGCTGTCACCTCAAAGCGAAAGCTCCACGCGGCAAATACAGGTGAGAGCGTCGATTGACTAACATTCCCTTGCTAGGAATCTCTTCACCAATTTCATGACCGTCGTCTTTTACCAGTTCAACAAGATCGCAACCAAGAGGTTTGCTTCGGTTTCAGATCCTGCAACAGGCGAAAAATTGACGGAAAAGAACAAGAAATTCGAAATAAAGAAGGTCCTGGAGTTGCCCTGGATATTCTGGTGCATCATGATATTTTCATTTTTCCAGACCAGTACTGCTATCGTCTTTACACAAAATGCGACAGAGCTGGTAGAGCAACGTTTCGGGACGGACTCAGTGACTGCTGGCTGGTATTCTTCCACGGTGCAGTATGCCGGTATGTTCGAAGGTGTCCTGGAGATAATCGACACGCAAACGCTGACTTGGACAACCAGGTTTTTTCCTCGTGCCAATCATCGGCATTTTTATTGACCTGTTCGGAAATCGTGTTTCGCTCAGTAAGCATCTGGCAGCGCTTATGGAATAGACGGTACAGGAACTGACGAACACCAACAGTGGTCCTATGTGGCACAGGAACGTTCCTCGCTATGGCGCTGGTGGCCTACAGTAATACAACCTCTGGCAACGCGGCAGCTTTTGGGATTTTTGCATTTGCATATACCTTCGGACCAACCGTAATCATTGATGGGATCCGGACCTCGATGTGGAATCAATCCGTATTCGGCTCGGCCTATGCTGTCAAAATTGCGATGAATAACTCGTAAGTCGCGCCCCCGAGCTCCCAGGAGCATCCTTGCCAGCGTGGATTAACAACGAGTAGGGTCAACATCATCATACGTGTCGTAACAGGAGTTATTCAAGATCGGGACAACAACTCCTACGATAAGGTCAGCATCTTCTATTCAGCATGGGCTGCCGCTTCAGCTGCGGTTTCGATCGTGCTTGTCATTCTTTCCTTGAGGTCGATTGACCTACGGCGTCTGCAATGGACTCGCAAGCAGCGCATTGCGAAAGGAGCCATCATCAATGAACGCAACCGACGTTTTCATGATGAGGAAGGGGAAAAGAACAGGAGAATTTCGAAAATGTGTTTTGGGTCGTTGATTGTGTTGATCTTGGGCGCATGGTCGGCGTATTTTTGGGGCGTTGCAACAGGCAACAATTGATGATCCCTGTAAGATGCTGCTCGTAGATGCCAGGGACGGGAGTCCTCAGGTAGTTGATATTGCGCGTCCGCACTCGTACCGATGGCGGGGCGACCTATTTAAATTCGTCTTGTTCTTGAGGAATAGCATGTTTGTATGACGCCGGCAGGAGGAAGTTTTACATCTCGTAGAAAGAGTGAACTGGTCCACCGAGCACATAACATCGACCACTCGTTATCCGTGAGAGCATTAAAGGGATGGAAACAGACAGGTCACTCTATGGTTGGCCAGACTGGAGTACATGTAGTTGGGACGTTATATCAATCCAGTGCCAGGGCATTTGAAACACATTGATTGCCTGAGCAGACAAGGCTGAACGAGGCTGACCGAGGCTGTGATCAAACTGCGGCGACATCATCACACACTCTCTCTCATAACCACTCTACACGTTCTTCCAAGTATATTCACTCTCGCATCGCCTCATCAACCTTGAACTCAAACGCCCGACAGAGCCCGCTTCACCAGTGTCACAATGGCAGACAAACCCAAGGCGTCCGGCGGCAACCCAACCTCGTCATCGACGTCGTCGGCCAGCTACGTCTCGTCGTCGGGACATGTTCTCGAAACGTACGTATGGTACTGTATGGAGTAGTACACTCTGTGCTTCTGGTGTGCTCTCTGTCTACGTACCTATCCTACCTGTGCAACCCAGTCCTTCCTCGTTCAACCGATCCTCCCCTCTTTCGCCCTTGTCACCCTCCGATCTTTTACTTTTCCCACGTTTGGTCTTCTTCCCTGTTCCTCCCGCACTTCACGTCGTTGACGAACACGCACTTTTCTCACAACATTTTTTTTCTTTTCCGAACAGACCTCCCCTCGCCGCCCGCATCTCCCGCCTCGGCGACGACATCTACAACTTCCTGGGGCTGTACTTTGTCTCCCTGTTCAGTCTGGACCCGTACACGGCGGCGCAGAATTCGCAATTCAACACCCGCGGTCGGCCGAACGCGTACCAGGAACGGTCGCGGTGGGGTGGCGTGAATCGCACGGGTGGTGGTGGCCCTGCTGGCGGCGGTGCTGCTGGCACCGGTTCCGGCTTCGGCGGACGCGGAGGTGGAGGTGGAGGAGGAAGTGGTGCAGGGAGGAGATTCGGCGGAATAGATGATGTCAGGGCTCCAGAGTGCGGAAGCTGTGGTTGACGACGACGAGACCTTTATCACGGACAAGGACAAAGCGAGACGAGATCACGGTGGTTGTCACATGTGGGCATGGCGTGTGGCGTTCGCTACAAGGTATCTAGGCATGGGAAAGGAAGACAACACGGGAAACAAAACACTCCAAGCCTCATAGGGTGCCGAAAAGTCAATGAAGTCTACCTATTAGGTAGCCATTGGTTGACAATGACTATGACTATGATGAAAAGGTTCCGTTCTGAAGATAATCCTCTGTCGATCAAGGAGGACTGAACAACTGCTATGCACGAGATCATCTCATCTCATCTCATCCATCCATCCATCCATCCAAAAGAATACCGAAACACCGGTCGAGCGTAACAATAGAACATCATCGAAAACTGATTCAATCAAACCTTGCCCAACTGGATACTGTTCACGGGGATATCGCCAGCAATA
The DNA here is from genome assembly GCF_000836115.1 of Exophiala spinifera. NCBI lineage: Eukaryota > Fungi > Ascomycota > Eurotiomycetes > Chaetothyriales > Herpotrichiellaceae > Exophiala > Exophiala spinifera. The sequence continues at coordinate 3,188,054 of NW_015622516.1, forward strand.
TCTGCCGTGGCCGTCTCAGCTCGACCGGCTCGCCTTTTCTTCAAAACGTTCTCAATAAAGGCCTCACCGGCCTTGTAACTGCTTCGAACCAGCGGACCACTGGCCACGTAGAGGAAGCCCATTTCAAGCGCTCTGACTCTCCACTGCTCAAACACATCGGGAGTGACATACTCATGCACGGCCATGTGTCTTTTCGTGGGACGCATATACTGGCCGAATGTGACCACGTCAACATTGTTGGCTCGCAAATCCCGGAGGGCTGCCCAAACGTCCTCCTCCTTCTCGCCCAGTCCGAGCATCATGGACGTCTTTGTGATCAATTCCGGCTTGGCCTCTTTGGCGGCCCTCAAGACGCTTAGAGATTGTCTGAACGTTGCGCGGCGATCCCGGACTTGAGGGGTGAGCGCCTCGGTGGTCTCAACGTTGTGGGCATACACATCCAAACCAGACGTGGCCACCAACTTGACCATTTCAAGGTCGCCGGCGTAATCTCCTGTCAAACATTCCACCAAGATCGAAGGTGCTTTGGCCTTGACTTTTCGAATCGTCTCGGCGAGATGGTGCGCACCGCCGTCTGGCAGATCGTCGCGGTCCACGACGGTCATGACAACGTACCCCAGGCCCCATCGTGACAGTGCTTCTGCCGTGTGCTCGGGCTCGTGGGGATCCAACGGCGGAGGCGTCTTGGATGTCTTGACGCTGCAGAATCGACAGCCTCGTGTACAGGTATCGCCCATCAACATTATGGTCGCCGTTGCTGCGGACTTGCTGCTTCCACCCCAGCACTCGGAAATGTTGGGACACCTAGCTTCCTCGCACACCGTGTGTAGGTTGAGGCCCCTGAGATCATTCTTTATCTTCTTATAGTTTGCGCTATCTGGGATCGAGGTCTTGAGCCACGAAGGCAGGCGGGTGATTTGTTTCTTTTTCCCTTCTGGGCCTACTAGCGCAGTCTTCAGCGCATAGGCATCGGCAGGATCTAGGGGCTCGTCTCTGCCCGACACAAAGTCTGAAAACGAAGGACCGGCGTTGAGTTTGTCAGCGAACGTAGTTGCGCGCACCCGTGGCTTTGTTGTTGGGACGTCGTCGGTCGTGGTGGCAAATGTCCGTCGAGCGGCCGAAGGGTTTGAAGAGGTGGTGCCCTGGAGCAAAAAGACCTTGAATGGTGATGACCAAGGGTGGCCATTGAGACACCGATGGCGAGAAACTACGGCGGCCATGGTGTTGAGGGTCGTGGCTGATGGAGAGCCAGACGATGGTGGTGGTGGGAAAAGTGATGAGTGCAGACAAATAAGGTGCATGCGATATGAAATGTGAAAGGCGGAATGCGCCATTCTGCCCGGTCGGCGGCATCGACGGCTGGCGAGGCCTCCACGTCGCGCGCTTATTCCCGGCTGCGCAGCTTCGTTAGAAATACGGATATGCACCCTATGAAATGGTGATCCGTCTCGGTGATCTGTTGCCAGCTATACAACAAACCCCCTACAAACATGGTAGTCGTTGTTATCGGTAAGTTGGTTTTATTGTCTTCTCACATCCATAATCCTGCCGCGTACTCCCTCCTATGCAATCAAACAAAGATTTTCTTTCACAGGCTCGCTCTGTATCGGTACGTTGACACCAATTCATCAAACGCTCATAAACAGTTCGTACAATTCGTCATACTCCTTCTGGTGACATCTCCAACAGCCCAGGGACCGTTAAGCTCTGAGGACACGATGTTGACTCAGCATCATCGATCTGCCAGTCTGAAACGCCTGATGGCGTCCAGGAAAAGCATCTTCAAGCTGCCGGTGCACTCCTCATCCGCTCAAGCTCATGCTCCGTCTCCTGGTCGTCCTTCATTGGCGCCACCACCATCTCGTCTCCCGTCATAAATCTTGCACTGGCTCGGAGCAACACCTGCAGGACTTCCAACTCTTCCTCGTTTCTTGGTGCGTAGACTATCAAAAAGGTGTGTCCGATTTTCCAACTGTTTCTCCTGCCACCCAACCACCATGGAGCTTCTCTTGCACACCGGTGCCGTTCGGCCCAGCCCTTCTCGATGATCTCTTTGGCGTCTGCAGGCGAGAAATACAGATGCATCGAAGCATCTCCATGCATATGCCCAAGCTCCCCTCTGGAGACGGTAGCCACTTCGGGAAGGTTTTCGGACTTGGACAAGAGGCTTGGATGGACAAAAAGAGCAAGGTTGTGCTTTTCAAGGCTGGAAACGCTTTGCTGCAGAGACCTAGGGTTTCTCAAAACAAGTGAGGTAAAAAGAGACGTGATTCGCTTACAATCATTAGCCACAAAGCTAATAACACAAACGTCGGGGGATGAGCTCCTGCCGAGTTCACATGTTGACCAAACTCACCGCATTCATCCCCGGTTCCGGGTTCTGGCTGAATTGTCGTTGAGGTGCAATGCCCAGGATCAGGGGACGAGAGCCTTTCCGGTTCGGCAGCGCCAGAATTTCCTTGTGGGCAGCGTTATCAGGATAGTCCCCTGTCCAGGTCGTGTCATGTGCGGCGAGTGTATAGGGGCGAACAACGAACGAGGTCAAGAACCAGCCGTACACATTATACGGCGGGCCTCCAGGTCCCAGTGACTTGTACAGACGATAATCTTGCACACACCACGACACAAAGCTAGCCAACGAGATGGCGAGGCCAACAACGACCACGATGGGGTGCAGAGGCAGGGAGGATGGAATAACCTGAGGCTCGGTGGCATTAGGGAGGATGTACATATCGTTGTCCATGGCGGATGGATACACGGAGGACGATTCTCAAGGCAACGGCAGGGAAGCAAGTAGCAGGAGAAAGAGGAGACGGGTTGTAGAAGGAGAGGAGTCTGGTAGGAGAGTACTTCCTTTTGTGTGAAGGCCAAGGTGGAGAGAGGTACCACAGCTGAGGTGCAGAAGTCGAAGGATCTCTCGCAAAAACGAGGCAAAGGCTGTTGGATCCGGATTGAGGCATGTGGCCTTTCCGTCTGCGCTTTGCAGAGGAATGACGCTGGGATCGGGTGATCAGCCTGTGGACAAGGGGAGCAAGGTTGAGGCGTCAGCACGCGACGATGATTCGAGGCGAGGGCGCGGTCTCTTTGAAAGAGGTAAGGTCGAGGTAGTCAGGCTGGCAGACGGCGCACGATTGAGTCCTCGTACCTCGTCTGTGCAGCGACCAGCATCGCCGACGTGGAGAGCGGATGTTGTGAGTGCGAGTTACGAGTGCTGCTCGTAGATAGTGGCAGGAGACGTGGTGAGCGCCGGCCGTGATACGCCCAAATGACGTCCGTTTGTGACCTAGTAGTTTGGCAGTTGTTGTTCCTGAGGGGCTTGACGCAGGGCGGTGCAGGGTTAACGACGCCCGACTTCATGCGGGATGGTCACTTGGACACTCTGCTGCTTGGATTTATCCCTCATCGCGCTGTCGATGCCTGACTCGCTCTCGCACAGACCCAGAGCTGACGCCGTTGAGTTGGCCAGCGTCGAAGTCCTTTGGAAGGTTGCACACAAACTGCAAACAACGACTCCTGATCCTCGATCCAGACTCGCGAAGCCCTCGATTCCAGACCCGCGACTATATTGCTGCCGCGGGACCAAACAAAAAAAACATCGTCTCACACCGGGGTTGGACATCCCACCCGCAAGCGTGGGATGGTCGACACGGGCGGGCGTGGGTGGTGCAGCCGCTGCATCCTGGGGGCTCTCTTTAGCTGGTACTGACCACTCTGTGATCCCAGACATCCCACCACGGCAAAACCCAGCGCTCTCCATCATGCTCTCGTCAACGTGCTACTGATTCAGGTACGCGACTGATTGGCGCGGGATTTTGACATCACACGAAGCGATGGGCATCATTTTATGGAGCATGACTTCACTGCTCTTCCTACGTACTCGTCTCCCGGACACCTGAGCCGCTTGCTGTCCTTCCCTGCTCCCCGCTTACCACCTGCATCGCCGGCGTTTCTCTGCTTCGCCAATCATGCCTGGCGGATCGTAATAACTTCGAGCGTATGTTGACTTCTCAAGACCATTGGGTGCCTCAGAAAAACTTTGAGGCTGCAAGTCCTGCCCCGGTGCCGCGGGCTCGCCGGGAGTTGCCATGCCGCTTGTCGAGAGCTTCGTCGCCAACATCAAGGGAGTGCAATTGTGTTCGACTGCCAGTTGGTGCTCGAACCATGGACAAGAAGTGTGATCAGAAGACAGACAGACAGACAGGCAGGCAGGCAGTGGGACGGAAAAAGACGTGACAAACTGGTAGGTACTGGCCCCTTGCTTTTCCAACGGCGACGGTTCCTGTTTTGTCTCCTCAAGGGAATCGCCGCCTGTTTGCTTCTTCAAGAACAGCTACAATACGAGATTTCCACCCCGGCTTCGTCTGACTAGCCCGCCTAGATTCATCGAATTCCCGCAACTCTTCAGCTGCCAAGGAGGCTGAGTAACCTATTCGGTGTTCAGACAAGGCGGATGGGACTGTTCAGCACAAATCTACGGATCCACCTGCGCAGTAGTACCCTACCTACACCCCATATCGCTCACAGGCCCACCGAAGACGCAAACGGCCAACGTCAACTCCTGCAGCATGGGCTTGACATGAGCATACACAGCTTGACATGCTGTATGGCTGCATAGACCTTGTCCTGAAGAGTGCCATGTGATCCATCACACCACAATTTATTTGATTCTGCATGCCGCAACCGCCAACAACTGTTTGAGAAACCCACAACAGCGCAGAAGCGTCTGTGCAATTGTTTTAGTGTTCGCCTTGTACACAACTACATGTACATCTTCACAATAGCAGTTCTCCATCAGGCAGGTTTCACACAGAACGTGGCTACTATTCCCGCTCGCTATACCAAACGAGAAAGAGAGAGCCCCTGTTCAAGACCGTTGCCAATCACCCAACGCGACTGCTACCCAGACAACGCGACTGCTACCCAGACAACGGCCATTCGTGTTCTTCCTTGATTCCGAATAGTCGTGGTGGTCTCGAGGTAGCCAACGGCCTAGACGCCGTCGGCGAGGCTTGATGCTCAAGCGCTCAACATGTTTAAGTATCTGGTCTGTCCAATATTCACGTTTGGCACTGACGAACGACAGCGGCGTAAAGATCGGCATGGCAGCGCATGTCTTGGGCGATCTCGTGTCCGAAATACATGGAGTAGGTTATAACAGGAGAACGACCAATGTCACTCGCGCGGATGCGATTCACAAAGCCAGGGGGAAAAGGTTCTAATGTCAGGAACACCTCACTCCAATTGTCCAATGGACATCGTATTCATTCTACCCAATCAATCGTGTCTCGTCATCGTCTCACTTCTTCCACAAGCCCATTGGACTTCCAATATTCTGTTGGAGGGCCGCCTCAAACTTGAGTCGGCGGTCTCTGAGCAAGTAATTGAGGTGCGGCAGCACCAGACCCCAGTCAAAAACCTCGCTGCCGAGGTAGACCACCTCGCGCAAGTCGATGCCGAAGTTGTAGTGGACGGCGTGGCCTCCTGGTAGGTGTCGGCAGAAGACGTTGAAGGGCATCGGCAGGGTCTCGCGGATGCGAGGGAGGCAGGCGTCGTGGCAGTGCAAGTCGGCGTGGAACTCCGACTCGTCGAGCATGGTGATGATCATTGTGGCCGTCGCACCCTGGTTCCAGGCCTTGAAGAAGCTTGCGTTGGCCTCGGTTTGGGTGAGTGGAGTGTATTTCATGCAAGCCCAGCAGAGCTGAAGGTCGCTGGGCATCCAGCTGCGGAGGAGAAGGAGGGTGATCCGGCGTTTGCTGCAGTAGGTATGTTTTTCGTCGCGGCTATAACCGATGAGCACTGTTGGGTCAGGCACGCGTTCCAGTTGTGTACTGTTGGACATGGGTACAGGGCCGCTGACTTCAGGGGTCATGCAAAAGGTGCCGAAGAATTTGTTGGTCAGGGACAAGCAGACGCGGCTGGGTTCGTCGAGGTGCTTCCAAATCTGGAGGAGCAGGTCGTGGTCGATGGTTTCGATCTTGGCTGGAATGTAGCTTTCTATCTGAGTGTCTGTCTCCGTCTCCATCGTTGTGTCTCTGTTTGTATCTTTCCTGGGAACGCTATCACCGAAAATCGACTTGTGTTCTCCAATGACCAAGTTCTTGTGCATGTCGCGCTTGATGAAGCGGCCGTCGTTGCATCGTGGGCCAGAAACCTTGACCAGCGCCGATTCAATGATCTTGATGTTTTGCGTTAGTGGAAGATTCCTATGAGAACAGATGATCCTTCCGCTTACCTCGTCCGGAATCTTGAACACTGCGTACGAGGCCATTTTGTCGAGAACCGCACGATCACTGTCTCTGTGGTACGTGTTGCCGCTGTTCCGCCAATTTCAGTGTCAGGGTTATGCCTCTGTGATGTGCACACTATGTTCGCTAAGCTTATTGTTTTGAGGCGAGGCGACGGGTTGATACACCGGTTGCAGCGTATACTTCACAGAAAGTGAAAGCCGGTGAACCAAAGGACGGCAGTATCGCGGTATGGTTCCACTAGGAGGACATTGCTGGTGCTGTGTGCCAGCAAGACAACGCTAGACACACAACAGGAACCGCCCATCCATGGCTGCCTCTGAATCAAAGCACGCACGTGTTTGATAGACCTCAAAGAAGTGCAGGCGCAGGTAAGTACAACATGTCGCAAACTCTGTGTATCGTGGACCAACGATCGTGATCAAAGGAATGTCTTGGGAGCTGGATTCAGGCGATGCAATATCTCCCAAACATGTTCGTGAAACCCATTGTGGGCAGCATTCTTCCAAGCAAACTCGCAGATATTTCGTCGTCATTCCACACCAGTCACTGGTGGTGTACAGCCGGACAGATTTTGTACAGTACAGGCAGTCGCCGACCCAACAACCCAGGGGTCGTCAGCCTTGTGTGCTGAGGTCATCCTGTGGTCTGATGGAGGCATCCCCAAGGTGCATATTTCAATCGGCCAACTTGAGCCATATCACCATCCACAAGGCTGAGCTCTCGAAAGGTGCTATTCTGAGGCGTATGTGGGAAGGCCAGACGAATGCGAGGCATTTTATCGGTGGCAATGTTCATCAGATACGTGGAACTCAGGGGAGATCGACGTTCAATTGAACTGCAGCGGTCAGAGGAGAGCCAAGTGATTATGTCAGCCGTTTGAGGCTATTTGGCGGAGGATCTCGGGGAAACATTTTTCCATGCCGCCCCGAAAGACGGAACCAACTGCGACGCCTTGTTGTTGTTTCGGGTCAAACTTTAAGGCGTCAGTATCTGCGATTTCACGCCTGCGGCTGATAAGAGGAGAATAACAAGAGACCAGGGAGAGTCAGACCCGGCATCACCAGAATATCCCGGAGACAACTACCCTGCAGTATATACGTAGTGACCGATTCCTGTCGACCCGTGGACAGTTCCACCGGCTGAGGCTGTCTCGATCTGCGTCATTCCATTGTATTGTATGATCGTCCATACCGTCGCCTTCTCGGGTCCTCAACCGGGAACATAACAGAGTGGCCCAGCCGTCCGAAGATTTGTTTCCTCAACCTTCACGAACAGTTGAATCTCTCGCTCACATCATTCCTCCTCGTTCACCGTCTTCATACGAGTCCTGTCCACACCACCGTCGCCGTCGCCGTCGACGTTCTTCCTCTCAGCGATCCACACTCGATCATCGACATTCCCCACCACTTGCGACGACGATTCTATTCTAGTCACCACTTTTTCTCGCCTCATTCCATTACTTCACGGCGTCGAACAAAATCCCGCACACACACACAAAACACACAGAGCCTGCCGCTTGCTCGCCGTTGAGCCTCGCTACCTCCCTTTCTTCCTCGGCCAACATTCTTCACCGTGGCTTCCTCAAGTCTGCAGACGAGGATTTCCGATTCGTTGCAAAGCCTCTCTAGCCTTGTCGAACCCCTCGTCGACCGTCTGCCACCTGAATTCCACATCCATCTTAACAACACCCTAACAAATTATTCGACCGCCTCTTATACGACCCTTGCCGCCGTCTCCCTCTCCCTCCTCTTCCTCGTCTACCGGTTTCTGATGAGCCGCTACGGCGACTACTATACCTATGGTGGTGGGCGCAATGGAGGCTCACCCTACACCAGTCACATTGTCGATCCCTACGCGCGCAATCTTTCGAGCCAGTTCGAATACATCGACGCCGATCATGACATATTACACGACGCCCATCGGCCAACAATAGCAAAACCCCAGGACAACACTCCTTACGATGACCCCGAAGCACCTGATTTGATCCTGGTACGGTACATGGCTTCCGTCATCCCGGTCCAGTTTCCCGCCTACTCGATTAGCGAAGAAAAGGCGTATGTTGGCCAGTTGCGTGAGGCCGTGGCACGGGCATTGTCGACGGATCCCAGAAGAGTCAGGCTGGTCTACAAAAAGCGCGATCTGAAACATGATTCATGGCCATTGAGAAAATATAACATGAAGCAAAACAGTGAGGTGGCCGCCATCAAGACTGAAGGTGTGCTCGACTACAGTGACCGGGACAGCCCATCATCCAGTGATCAGGAATCGGTAGCAAGTCAGAACCCTCGAAGACGGCCTCGCGCCTTATCATCGGTCAGAGATCGAAGCAACGACCAAATACCTACTCAAAAATCGCCTATTTCGTCGAATTTCCTGTCTCCTAATGGCCATATCCCCTCTACTGGCGACTCCGAGAGACAAACTCGTGGCAGTCTAAGGCCTGATGTCGACGACAGGACATATCGGCGAGAACCGTCACGAACACGTGGTACATCACCACGCCCAACTACGACGGCAACACCGTCAGCCCCGTCGGCCAGAGTATCTGCGGATCCCAATACTCCTCTGGGGAAGTTACAGGCCCTTTCGGATACCTTCCATGATCAGTGGCTACCCCTCTGTCAAAAGTTTATCTCCAATCCCCCTTCGAATCCTCAGGATAGGGAGAAAGAGCATCGCAAGTTGAGCGAGAGTATCATGCTACATGTTTTGCTCAAGGCGGATGCCATTGACGTTGACAATTCAGAGGCCAGAGCGTTCAGAAAGGCCCTGATCAATGAGACTAACGACACAATGAAGAGATTGGATGCGGTTGCGAAAGCGTGATTGGTGTCCCTGGTATTCTGGTGATTGCACACACGTTACATTTTCTGGCACCAAAGAAGGCTTTATGACCATGGAGGGATGATGGTATACTGGGACCGGCTACTTGCATTGATACTGGCGATATTGGTTGTTTGCATGGGTGGCTCATTCAGCATAAAAGATGGCGGCCTTGAGGGCGGAATTGCACGGACTGCAACTGCATAGAATGTTGCTGCTGCTGATGCTGTAGTGGTACTGACACAAATATTAATTCATGCACTCTTTGCCATACTACATCGATTCAGGTACATCAGGTAGGTACATCCTACGGCATCGAAAAGTAGCTACCCGCGATGGATCTAGATAGGGGCTCTCGAGGATAATACCCTGACACCTTCCTTAAGAACTGCCTGGCAATGGCACGCGGCTCGAGTCACCTAATGTAATCAGTCGCCACAACAATGATTTTCCATCCAGCGACAGAATGGAGCCGTTTCGATGCTTCTTGTTCAACCCGAATCAGATCAACGAGGGAAACGCACCGAAGAGATCTATGCATGTTAGGTTGCCTGCGGGACGGACGTACAGCCTTACAGGTGCTTCAGGTCCCTGGTCGCCAGCTGGCACCCTCTTACTGGTGAGATATTTTGATGATTATGCATCTTCAACACTGACAATGATTGTTGCTGTCTATTTGCTTCGAGTCTTTCGTTCTCTTGGGCGCCTTTGCAAATGCGCGTTGACGAAGTACAAACTCCAGCTTCATGGCCCCCCACACACAGATGGTGAACATGTCTCACAGAGAGCAACATGCCGCGGCTTCAACCCGTTCAGACCGCCAGTCGAGAAAACTCCATCTGGAAATGGCTGTCCGAAGAGACCTTCCGCCGACATGTGGTATCACTGTCTAAGAAGTCCCACCAAGTTCCTATCAATCCAACACTCTGGCTCCCTTCGACGGACGATACTCATTACCACGAGACTTGGAGCGGTCTCCGACACCTTTCCATCGAAATGGAAAAGAGGCTCGCAGATGACGTGGCATATATACTCGCTGCAAAGGAAGGCGTAGGCAGCGTTACTGCGGTGTGTGTCGAAGAAGAGCAGGAGGTAGAAGGTCTCCTTCTTCGCATTTCAGCCAACGAAGGGGTAAACCAGGACGTCCGGGCTGGTCTTGGTCATGTATGTGAGCTGTTGATGTCTTGTGCGAAGAATGGTAACGTATATCAATGTTGCTTGCTGGCGATCTCCTCATGGGATGACAGAAATCGCACGAACACAATGCATCTCGGAAGTCTCAGAGGTGGTCCTCAACCTCTGTCACGATCGAATCCAAGACCGCATGCACTTCTTTCTTACAGGGATCCCTTCTTTCAGACGGGGGAACAGTTTGACGCTCATCAATTCGAATGGTGTAAACAATGCCTTTGAAAACTTACACCGGGATGCTCGGAGTCCAGCTGGCAAAGAGCTTAGCAGAAAACTGTCCGGCCTTGGGAAAGATTTCGAAGTTTTTCTGCGCAATTCTCACAGTCTGTCTCGGGTGGATCAGATACGCGAATTACAAATCATTGTTAAGAAATGCTTCTCCATCACTACGAGTGATGGAAAGATGTCATTCTGGGACGCTCTTTCTTCTGCAGGAATTAGCCCTGGGAAATGGTTCAACAACAAATTCATCATGCAGATTGATAAACTAGCTGCCTACCACAGGATACCAATCACCATGGCGAACGACGTTCGCAAGAGAAGTTCACGAGCTCTATTTGCAAACATTACACCGTTCTATATCGAGCCATACGGATGTAAGTCGACAACAATATCTACAGAAGGAAAACGTGTTGCCTGTCATGTACATGCAGAGGTACAAATGATCACACATTACCTGAAGTCACCGCCACGCATTCCACCCAGGTTCATCGGCACAAGTAAAGCTGCTTGCTTCCTATGCCTTCTGTTCATCCAGTCACACGGGCTAATGAAGGTATCGGCCATTCACGGCCGGCTTTATGACCAATGGACCATTCCGGATCTGGCCGACTACAGTCCAGAAGCCATCACGACACTCAGGAATGTCATCAAACGTATGAACCATGAATGTAGGCGTCTCATCAAAGAGAGCCACCACGTACGTGATTTTCCGCTGACCAGTAGACAAAATCTCCGAGAGCTTCCTCAGTATTCGCCGGTATCCTCAGTCATGTCTCGGCCGATAGCGGCTATGAGTGAAGCACCGAGCGGTCGCATTGGTGTTGTAGATGGTGATGATTATCAGACGCCGTCTGAACCTACTTCCCCAGCTCTCATATCAGTCTCGCAGCCACCATGTTTGGATGAGCAAGAAACGGAGTCGGTCGTGAGCCAGGCATTGTCCCAAGCTCTTGTTGGAAGGTTCCACGTCAATTCTGACGTAGCAGGCGATAGCAATATGGATCAGAATGTCAACGAGCGAGAGGTCAGCGAAATAACCAACAACGTGTCGGAACCATTGTTCCCACTGCCGCCGGCAACGATACGTGAAGTGCAGGTCCAACCAGATAACCCACAGTACATTGACAGTATGCCTGGTGTTGATATCACTGTGGAAATCGAGAGTCCGTCAGTCGGCATGGTCACCTTTGAAAAGGTTGCAGTGGGTGGAATCGAGCATGTGGTCAATCTGGTCAACATCGAGGATTTGAAATTGGGAGATGAATTGCGTTTCGAGAGGCCTGAAGATCAGGATCAAGTTGCTTTGCGTATCAGCAAGAGGAAGAGCGAAGAGTTATGGGTCTTGCGATTGCGATGGATATGATGACTTGTACGTGGTACAAACTAATAACACTTATGAGAAATGTATACCAACATACAGCGACAGCCTCGGCACCACGAATAGATCTGTACAGCATTATCTGGAGTCTAAAATACTTTCACCAGTCCGACCCTCCGACCCTCCGACTCTCCGATCCTGCGACCTTGCGACCGTCCGTTGTCCACGCTGTTATCGAACCAGCGATCCATGCCTGAAGGAAAGAAATCTGCTAATCGCTCAGCACGCCGCTCACTCTTCGCCGAATCGGCCTGATTAAGCATGCCGAACACCTTGAGTGCGGTCGTAGGGCCTGGTAACAGTATAGACGTACACGGTAGGTTCAGCATTCATATAAATAAGGACCATACCGGTCATGGTGTCTGAAACGCCAGTTTACGATTGCATTGTCATCCGGGTCAGTTTCGGTGGACAAGCCCTGTTACTAGTAGATCCTGTCGTGGACTTTTCTTTCAAGATTCCTTTTTCCCCGACGAGTTCCTTACGGGGCGTGGAGCCTTACTTTCTGAGAAATGGCAAGGGACGCATTTGACCCTGCACAAGACATCCCGAACCTACATGGCAAAGTCGTTCTTGTGACCGGGGCCAACGCTGGGATCGGCAAAGCAACAATCCGCGCCCTTGCCAGACACGGCCCGGCACGAATCTACCTCTGCGCCCGTCGGCGCGAAGCGGCCGAGACCGCAGCTGCCGAGCTGAGAAGCGAATGCCGGTTCGACAGAATCCACATTCTGGATCTGGACCTGGCATCTCTGGACAGCGTGAAGAAATGCGCGGCCGAATTCAACGAAAAGGAGAACAGCCTTGACCTCCTCTTTCTCAACGCCGGCGTGGCCAGCACAGCTCCCGCCCTGACGCGAGAAGGCTACGAGTTTCAGTTCGGGGTCAACCACCTGGGCCACGCGCTTCTCACACAGCTTCTCATGCCCAAAATGCTGCGGACGCGGCGCGACGACCCGAAAGCAGATGTGCGCGTTATCGCGACAGCCTCCAACGCCGCGTTTGCCCCCATGCTCCCCAAGGGCGGCCTGGCCCTGAACGCTATGCGTCGGCCGGATGCGTTCAGTCCCATCGGTCTGTACGCTCACTCCAAGCTGGCCAACGTCCTTTTCATCCGCAAACTCTCCCAGAAGTACCCGGAGGTCCTGGCCACCGCTGTGCACCCCGGAGTGGTCAAGTCTGACATCTGGGGTAAAGGGGCTGGCGGGTTGTTCAGTATCCTGTATAGGCCAATTGTGTGGGCGACTTGGGTCGACATCGATCAGGGTGCAAAGTCTCAGCTGTGGTGTGCTTCGGCGCCGCTCGGTGGACCGAAGGGAGTGGAATCCGGACAGTACTACCAGCCAGTTGGAAAGATCAGGTTGCTCAAGGGCGCGGCCGCAGACCAGAAGCTCGCCGATGAGCTCTGGGAGTGGACCAATAAGGAACTCGCCAGTCACGGCGGCAAAGGTTGGCCTGCGGTGTGAGGAAACGACGAGACTTCACCTGGAGCGGTCTGGATCTGCACCGCCGCACCAGATCTGACGAAGCGGGTAGATAGATACCCGATGTACTCGTCGTTTTGGTATAATATCTGGTTTTGAAATAGGGCCGGCTACAAAGTTGGGCAATCGGCTCTCGAAGCATACCTGGAAGGGAGGGTGGTCTAGATGCTTTAGGTATCTGTGTCCCGGGAATCTATGGATCTATCGATTGTGGGAGAAAGGAGGTAACGGACGCCAGGCCAGAGTAGAAGTGCTAGGAAGTCGTGGATGATACCAACTTGAGCTCGGATATGCAACGAGGGGGCGCGCCGTCGATGTTTCCTCCTGCTTCTTCCTCTCTCCCTAGCAGGGTCTTTTCGTAGACGACAAAATCGCACTCCGCCACGAGCTGGTCGACGAGTTTGGGGTGGCGGCGTCCGATGTCGTCCTTTTCCAGAAACGCGTAGCCCTTCCTCGCGTACCAGCCCTTGAGGAACTCCTTGGACGGGTGCTTCCACTTCTGCGGCACCAGGATCTCCAGCTGGATCCTCCGCGCGCCCTTCTCGAGGGCGACGGCCTCGATGAAGCTCAGGAGTGCGTTCCCGATGCCGAGGCCCTTGTACTCGTCCAGGACGGCCAGCATGCCGAAGTCTGCGACGTGGGCGGATCGGAACCCAAGTCTGACCGCGCCGACGATGACGGCGGGGTTCTCTCTCTTAGTCTTCTGCCGTTGCCGCCGCCGCCGCTCCTCAACATTGGTGGGGTCGTCGTCCTCGCCGTCGTCCTCGTCGTTGCCCTCGGAATCGTCGGATTTCACCGCGACTATCATCTCTCCCGTTTCGATGAAAGACTTGACTTCTTCCAGGGACGTGCGGGCGCTGTTCGTTGCCCAGAGACCGTCCGAGGCGTGCAGGTAGACGGCGTTGATCACGTCCGTGATCTCATCGAGCACGCGTGGCCGCGTGACGATCTCCGAAGGCTGCACAACCCGTATTGATATCGAAGGGTGAGCGACGAGCGTGCTTGTGTACGAGGCGAACGCCGGGACCGTCGGCGTAGTCGTATCCTGCCAGCAGTCGTTTTGGCCGTTGTTTCTGTCCATGCTGGAGATTCCCTTCAAGCAATATACATGTACATTTACATTACATATGCCCCGAACCATGTTTTATCCCTTACCAATTCGTTCGGGAAACGGAGCAAGGCCGCTTTACTCGCGCCCTTGACGGATGCCCTGCCGAGCACGGGAGAGCGTCGCGGGAGCCACGGCAGATGACGGGGGAGTGCGCCCGAGCACCGGGGGAGCCACAGGGGCGTGCTGCATGATGCCCATTCGCAGAAGCCAATTCGGGCTCAGGCGTCCCCTTTAGTCCTCGGCTATAATTTACCTCCGCTCGGATCATCTGGACGTAACAGGCACCTCCTCAGCTTCTGTCTGATAGACGTTCGATCTGACCTTCCAGGTCTTTTGAGCTTTGTGAGCAAGGGCTTCGCCATACTTGATCGGCCATTTCTTGCTCTTTTTCAGTTCGATCGCGGCGCTTGCCTCGGCGCACCTTCCCTCCCTTGTAGGTGCCGCGTCCCGTCTCTAACTAGCTATTATGCAGGTTGTGACCTTGGTCCGTAACACACCGAGCTACTTTATTCTCCAGGCTAACTGCGCTCTTCCTTTGTTTTTAGCCCGCCATCTCATGCTCCTCTTGCCGACCTGAAATCTCTGTGAATGAAAGGGGTTCCTAACAGCAATTTACTCCAATGCACTAGTTCCTCTGTTCTATCTAGGAATGATGACTTTGTTTCCTTCGCAGTGACATGCCCCCCCGGCTTCGGCGCGTTGCGAATTTTATCGTCATATGGGGCGGTTTTCCTGCGTAGGCTAAATTTCTTTCATAGAAGTCAAGTGAAATGCCCCTCCGGCGATTCCCAGAGTCTGGCATTAGATGGTCTGCCTCAATCATCGCCTTCTGCCAAACTCGATCATTTACCTTGCCACTGTCAAAATGCGTCATCCAGCCCCGACACATGCACATTAAGTGTTTATCCTCGTTGAAAAGGTCTAATGACAAATTTTTGGGATTTCGTCGATAGTTAGGTGAGGAAGGGATCTGCTGTGTTGAAATTTGACACATGCTAATAGGGACGTTTTGAGGGCTTTGAGTAGGAAGGAAATTTGTGCTGGTGATGATGATTTTTGCACCTTTGCCCAGGGTGTCAACAACTCCCAGCAGAAACTCAAAGATTTCTTCATTTTCATTGCTCCGGTCCTGATGACAGCATTCGATTCGATCGATAATGATGGCTATACGATCAATTCTCGAAATTATGCGCCCCAAAAGATTGCATTATTGGTTCAGTTCGACCGCGGACTGGAAATTGTGAAGGAGGAAAAGGTCGGGCTCCTCGAGGATCAACGTCGGTCGTTGTTCAAGAATTTGGCATATGAGGATTTTTATTAGTGTTGCGGGAACATATTGGTTGACTTCTGATCTGTCGCACATGATAAATGTGACAAGTTCATTCTGGACTTGAAAGGCCTGGATAGTGTCTAGTGCGAATTCTGTTACCCAGGAATCACGCCCACGGGTTGGACCAAAAATGGCCAAGATAGAGGCGTGCGGTAGACAATTCCACGCTTTGAGGTAGTCCAAAACGCCGTTGACTTCCCAATGATCTTTCGGAGAAGTACGAAACTGACGGCCTTTCCAGAGTTGGATTTCTTTATCCATGGTCACGTAGAGGGGTAGCAGAGTGTTTATCAACACGCTATTGTGCTGACGGATCTGGAGCATATGCATTCCTAGGCATAAAAATTTAGCACAGTGTGAATCTATCAGGGGAAATCATACTTCTTTGATCAAGCTGCAGTGTATCAATGGACAGTCTGAGACTCGCAATCTGAGACTGCATGATTAAGAGCTCGCTCGCAACGTAGTTCACTTTTTTGGCTTGATCTTGCAGTAGGTCATATGTGTCGATTTGCAAGACACTGCTGGCGGCTTGCATGAGAAATCTCAAAGTTTCCCAGGCGGACTCAACTTCCTGGAGACCCTTTCTGAAATCGTACTTTGTGTTCGCGGTCAAAGCATCGACGATTTTTGCTTGAGGACGTGAGAATGACTGGTGCTTTGGTGCGAGAGAGACTCACATGTTCTGCCAATGGCGCAGTATTCAGTTACGAGAGCAACGAGCTCTAAAATAGCAATGTATACTTTGGCCAGTTGCAATCGGATCTTGTCTGGGGAACTGGAGACAGACACGTTGCATAGGTCTAGACTATCGGTGACCTGCACAAGCCTTGCAAAGATTTCAGACACAGCTTCTAATTTCTCCTGTTTAAGTACGATAGTCTAGCTCCTATTAGCTCTCTCTTTGCGGCTAGATTTGAAAGATATAATTGACCTTGGAGATGACCATCAGACATCCAAGCACTACCGCACATTCTGGGTTTAGGGATGTAAGCGGAGCGACCAAATCCCTGATGTTGAATGTAAAGCGCGCAAGGCTCTCGACAGTCTTCGGTAGCCACTTGAATCTAAGCCATTCATGTCGCTGTTTAGCCTGATTTGCTTTGTCCTCGATGAACGATTTTACAACCTCAGCATTGATGACTTTGAGTTCGGGTTTGCCAGGAATTCTAGACAATAACACAGCGTCAGTCGGGGGAAGTATGTTAGCAAGCTTTGCGCTTGATTGTCGACACTGCCGGAAAGCCTCTTCAAACACACTGCAAAGTTAGTCCAGACTCGTCCCAAGGGATGGATTCACATACGAATCATCGGTGCCTGGTTGGTATCGCCGATCTTGTGAAGGTCGAAAATCTTGGGTAGTAGACTCGAACGCTCCTCCTGACATCATGCGAACAAGGTATTGAAGAATTGTTGGTCAATAGCTAGTCTGTTTGTTTCTCTTTGTTGTGTTGACCAGCCTGAGTATGATCCGGATGAGGCTGGGCTGCGCACAATGGTTGAGGTCTGCAGCTGAGTGACGTGGCAAGCGAAATGGTTGCCTAATTCTCATCTTCCGAAATGGACATCGTCGGATACTCTTAGCCTCATCAAAAGCTTCGCTAGAGTTTGAATAAAAGCCTTTCATGAGCATTCAGAGTACAATTCAACGCCATCTTTCTATAGAACGCACAAACGAAAATGTCATCCATAGCTGCTGAGAATCACGCTACGCAGAAGCCCACCAGAAGTTTGCATTGCGAGCAATCAAGTTCAACAGAACCAACGAGCAACGGTGAGATTTGCCGAAACTGCTCAGAGAGTTCTGCATTAAGTGGAACAGTCACCGACGGAAAGCTCAAGCAGCGTATCGGTAGACGGAAAGAGGAGGGCGGAGAGGTAAAATGGATCAGCCAGCTGCAATGGGAGGATGAACAAAGCCAATTGAAGGCTACAAATGGTTTCGGCAACTATGCATTTTGTTTGGACGACTCAAATGACAAGAATAAAATTGTGATTTCCTCTCCAGCTCTTGTTGGGGTTGTGAGGCGAGTCATTCCAGCTCGTCTATTCGAGAATGTGTCCGACGGCGTCACAATAACGGAGCCGTTTTTACGAATTTTGCATTTCATTGATGACATGCGCAACGACATGGACCTAAGTACTGCTGATCCTCAAGAATCGGTGGATATTGATGCTCTAGAGACATTTCTGTTCGAGTGCCAACCACAACATAAAGTCGCCCGGGGCATTCTGAGCATTACACAACCGGCAATGGTGAATTTCGAGATGATCTGGGCACTTTTCAAAGAGAGCGACCTAATAATGGTCACAGACAAGTTCAAAGAAAATAGAATATTCAAATTCACACATTTGGAGGAGAACGTTGACCGAATGAATGGACGACCTGATGTTTGTGTGAAGCTAGCAATTTGTGGATGGTGCATCGCTTGGGACATCGAACAAAAGTCCTTCTCTCAACAGAGCTACAAGTTCTACATTGAACGTTTTCTAGGATATCGCAACGTGCGAACATTGCCGATATATCCTCTGCGCTGCGAGGAAGAAAAACGAGGAGACTCATTGAAGGCGGAACTGGAGAAGCGAGGGCGGAAGTGGGCACATTTCGCTTCCCAAGCTCCTTGCTGCTTTGAATACAGTGGAACTGCTATCCATACAAACGACTATGGGACGAGAATCTCAGAGAGCGTCACGCAGGTGTGTTAATCAATGACTAAGAGGGGCTTACAGCTGATGAAAAGCTAGCTGAGTGGCCGGATCATAATCGACCACGTTAAGGAAGTCTCCTTGCGAGGTACATTCGACACAGAGGTAGATCATAACCGCAGGGCGATTCTCGAAGAAAAGCTTGATGATACACCGACTGGCACTTCCAAGATGCTAACCAAAGCTGAACATTACTTGCTGTGTACTCCAACGCTCACATGTTTCCATATCGATAGCTGGAAACGATATCACATCAATATCAATAAACTAAAACCTGTTGTGTGGGTGAACAATGCAATTGAAAAGATAATTATCGAAGAAACTAAGAAGAAAAGGCTGAAACGCTTGGTGAAAAACTACATAAGTGAGGGAATGCGAGGTGGAGACATCATCACGAATAAGGGGCGAGGTTTAACCATCGTACTATATGGTCCCTCAGGAGTTGGAAAGACGCTTACTGCCGAATGTCTCGCAGAGTATGTGAAGATGCCATTGCTTCCCTTAAGCGTGGGTAGCTTGGTCTCCGACGATGATCTGATTGAGGAAAACCTGCGCGAGGCATTTAACAACGCTAGCCGATTGAAAGCAATACTTCTGCTCGATGAGGCTGATGTGGTGCTGGAAGCTCGTTCCTTTGAGGATGTTCGTAGGAACGGGATAGTATCAAGTAAGTGTATCCTTGATTGAGGACCCTTGCTGACTCAATTACAGTTTTCCTGCGACAACTTGAGTACTACGACGGCATCCTGTTCTTGACCACGAACAGAATTACCACGATGGATGTCGCATTCCAGTCTAGGATCCAGTTGGCCATTTCGTACGAAGAGCTAAGTGCAGACACACGCGAGAAAATCTGGAGGAGCCTCCTGAATACAGCAATTGTAGACGTAACGGAATCTGAGAAATCCGCCATCGAGAGAGCCATTCCTGGGCTTTCGCAGGAAAAGCTGAACGGCCGGCAGATCCGCAACACGCTGACGCAAGCGAACTTGTTGGCCCTAGATGACTTCAGCAGTGAATGCAAAGTCCAACTCAAGCATATCAAAGAAGCAATGTACGACACGCTACAGTTCCAAGCCTTTTTCGAGGGGGCAGGGAGAAACCAAGTCAACAAGCCTCGAGTCTGGATACCGTTCACACCATCACAAAGCGGTGTCTAGTCATACAAGACTCAAGAAGACACGATACGGGCTTGTAATGATCTGCAGTAACTATGGTGCTGAATGAGGTGATATGCAAGATAATGCAGACCGGATTAGACTTGTCACTAACGCACACCCAAATAATGCGCAGAAGGCTGTCCAGGGTGTCTTTCCTCGCACGAAGTTCCGAAGACCGGACCATCCGCTCACAGAACGTGCCAATCATCCTTCATACCTTACTCAAGCCTTGTCTGCCGTTGTGATGCTCGGCGAATTCCCAACACCCCTCAGCCCCTGCGCCTTGCAAATACAGCCCTGCGGCGCCTGCTGCTCGCGAAAGCCTTACCATCGACGATGGAACCCTTACGATCCTGGTTCACGCTCCCTGGCAGTGTAGTTTGAGCGTCCTCCCGGGCGTCGAGGTTGCGGAAACAAAACCAAAAGGCTCAAGATAGCGAAGAAGCTACGACACGTGATGTTATGAGCCGCGCGATTAGGACGCCTGGTGCGCCGGGAGCTGTTGGCCGGCAGTACGTATGCGGGGACTGTGCGTTGTCTATACTTCGAGTCTTCGTAAGATAAAGCTTCCTCAAACTGAGGTAAGCCTGCTGAAGCCAATGTAGTAATTGAACTCATTAAAGCCGAGTTCGTCCATTTTGACAACAGCCTCCGTACTCTGCCTTCAAAATCCCCAAGTGGCTCTCAAAACGTTCATGGTGAGCGCTTTGGCTGGCTAATTGACCTCTAGATGCCAGACGGGTGTCCTGAAGTGCCCGAAGTAGACCCCGGGGCCTTAAATGGCCCCTCTAGATTATGGGCAGAACGACATACCATGCAAATGGAGAGATTGAATTATCTAGACAGCAACCTGGCTAAAACGAACGGGGGTATACGTCTAGGCAACTGTAGCTGAAGGTCTAACGTGGACCCCTGAGCCCGAACTGGCTTCTGGGGCTCGGCATCGAGGCAACATTCCCTCAAGCTCGGGCTCGCTCCCCTGGCGCTCACCTCGCCCCAGTAGTGGCTCTGTCGACGTCCCCCTGTCGGCAATTATCCCCGTGACGCTCTGTCACGTGCCCTCTTAAAGCGGCCGCGCTCCCCTTCCCTGAACGAAAATGGCAATGAACGAAAAGTAGGTTGGGGTGTATATACGTATGTGTACACAGTGAAGCTCGAACTGGCTGGAGTGGTCTGGTCTGGGAGGACAACCCGCTGATGACTGATGAAAAGACAGATAGAGAGAGAACCGAAGGCCTGAAAGAAGTCAACACGCTGGTGGCTACCTAGGTTAGGTGGACAGCTAAGTGTCGGCGGAAGGAGGCGTTTATCACCTTACCTCCTGTAGAAATATCTACCTACGTACCTCCCTACCTATCACATCGATGACTCCCTCCTAATTCAGATATCGTACAAAGGGGATCACCGATTCAGGTTTCGGGCCCAGGAGCTTGTGTGGTACTCGTAGTGCTGGGTACCTGAGGTCGGGACCGGAGATACTTATCGCCGAGACTGCTGCACTTTACGGAGTACTACGAGCATCAACACCCATGGAGACAGACGGAGCCACAAGGAAACTGGGGTTCCTATTATTACTACTCGTACTCGTACTCGGACTCGGCCTCGGAACGACGATGTGGAGTGTGAAGTAATTGCGCCTTAGTATTTACATACTCGAAGTGCGTCATTGTGCAGTCTGCACGAGCCGAGAGTCAGTCATCATGGATCAATTTCAATATTACTACGCGTACCTAGACGACGACTTGAATACAAGTAGGACAGACACACACGGAGAAGAAGAACAAACGGGTCCAAGAACTGAAAAACTCAAAGACGACGACCACCAACACCACCACCGACGCCCTCGTCATGCAGCAGGACAACACTCGAGCGGGACAGTCGGAGAACGCTCGATCCGAACATGGAATAAGTCAGTAAGTCGGGGGCTTGTTCTTTGTTTTTCTCCCCTCGTTTTACCTGGCCTTTCCCGTCTCCTATCCTACACATCCAGACTCGAACGGAGAACGTCTGGCCATGTCCCGCACCGGACTATTGGGTGGATGGGCATCGAACCATGGTCGTGGACCGTGGTGGTGATCAAAACTACCATCCTTCGCTGATGCTATACCATATCCCTGAGACATTTGACTTTTGCCACGTACTTGTTATGCCAAAAGTCATCGGAATTACCAATAACTCGATAACGTCCCTGTTTCATTGCCATGTTTGCTTACCCGTTCGTCATCTTCGCACAGAAATGTAATTGACGAAACGAAAGAAAACTACGGGACTAAATCTGCCGTCGATCGCGACGTGGGCAAGTACATCCCCAAACGGCCCAACACGTCCACTGCGGGGTCTTCAGGGTCTTCTGCGTTCTCGTTACCTGAGATAGGAAGCGGGAAGAGCCTAAGCGAGAGCGTCGATGAAGCTCTGAAAGATGCGTCCGGGTTGGCGGCCCAGGAAAAAGCTGAGAAGATCAACGAGTCTGTGAAAGTCGGGGAGGAGGGTGATATGCATGATTTGGCGGCCAGGAAGCAGCCTTAAGAGCCAAAGGCAAGACAAACGATCACGACGAAACTCAAATGGGAGGGGATGGGCGACTATTCATATGGGGTTCTGATAAGCAATTTAGGACAGAGGTCTGATCGTCTGATCGTCTGATCGTCTGATGAGGTATAGTTGACGGGTCGGGAGAAAGTGCCCAAAGACTAAACAGTGGATAAGATTGGTTTGAACACCAACAAAAAGCAGTAATTCGACAGGAATCCAAACCAGAAAGGAGATTGAATATTGCATGTGTATATTCCTGGTAGGCTTCAAGAATTTGTCGACGTTGATTAAAAATATATGGTAACCGTGCAATTCACTCTCTCATCGTAAGGTGCCGGAGCGACGCCGCCATCGAGGCCAAGCAACTGCGACAGTATGTCAAGAGCATCATCTGATTTCCTCTCGGTGTAGCGGTGTCGTTTGAGGTGTGGTGATGGCAGCACAGACTCGCCCAAACTCTTCCCCTCCGAAGATCAGTCACTCTCAGGAGATTTGGTTCACGAATTGTCTTTAAACTCGTCCAATCTGGCAGAGTTTTGCTGTGTAATCTTTGCTGGACCGCCGCAGGGGCCGAGCAAGGACACGGCCATAAGTCTCTTCTAGTGGCGAAATATATAGTCGAGAGCCAATCAGGAGTGACAACTGCGTTCTTCACGGCTCTGAAGGGAGGGCAAATCAAATATATACGAGCATCTTCGCGATATGATCTTGTCTCAGGACAGCACCAAAACTAGGACATGATGGTCAGCATCGACAATTCACGACGACGACAATCCGGAACCCTGAACAGTGTGTGCACAGAGACATGCAAGGTCAATGTCCACAGGCGAGGGCGACGGTGGCAGTGGTGACGACAAGGACAAACGTACCCATAACACTTTATTTGTGCCAGTAGCCGATCCGAAAGCAGCACCAACTTCTCGACTTTCATCGATGCAAATCCCCGGCATGAAGTGATCATATGCCACACTTGGATCGGCGTGACCTCGAAGCTTTCCTCGACGGGCAGAGCACTCGACGCCTCCAACAGACGACGAAGGATTTCTTTGGGAGCGTTCCACGAATGAGAACAGATGTCTTGTGTAGGGGCGACGGCATCGCTGCACAATAACGCGGCGGTAGCTGTATGGACATGGCCGGCTGGAATGGTCTGAATGCCATTCTCGTCTGGCTGGTGAATGTGCGGGAGGCATGGTCTTTCGAGTCTAAACGACAACAAAATACGACGGTAGTGTCAGCGAATCAGCCAGTTCATGCAGATGAGGTACAATGTCAACAAAAGCAATCACGTACTTTAACACAAATTCCATCCCAACGACGACAAGGTCGAGCTGTGACACGTATTCTGAACCAAGGTGGAGAATCGAGTTCGTGGGAAGCTGTGAAGAGTCATATTGAACTTGTCCATCTGCTTGTCGTTCACCTCGGGTGTCAGCCATGATATTCTCTTCAGACTTTGGCTACGATCGCTAGTACGGGCAGCCAGACAAGTATGATGGAGTTTGGGATAGGAAGATTGGGGGTGGGTGGAGCAAAGAATATCGGATCTCACCTGTGAACTGTTGACGTGGATACCAATCCTGGGGGGATTGTGTGTTGTTCGTATTCTCGCTCTGCAAGCTGACTGGACTCAACGGCCATTGCGACTGTGGTTGATGATGGTTTGACTTCGACTGGACGTGCATCTGCCAGGGTTTGTCGTCCTGGCTTTCAACCCACACGACTGCACTGCCACTGTCACTCCCGCTGCTGACACTGCCATATGGGGGCTGAGACTGGGACGATTGCGAGGGTGATATAAAGTCGTTGCTGGCGACGTAGGTGTTGCTCTCTTCTTCCCAGTTATTGCTGTTGCTGTCGTTCCGGTCTGCTCGAAAGTTGTTCTGGCTAGGATACTGCGCAATTCCGTTCCTCTTGCTATCGATCACGGCCAGTCGATTGGTCGCTTCGGCAAGTTCACGCTGAAGACGACCAACTTGAGTCTGCAAGTCTGATTCTGACTTTTGAAGTCGGAGAACCTGTTTTTCGAGGTTTTTGAGATACAGATCTCGTCGTTCTCGAAACGTTCTATCAACAACAGACACACGAAATACATGTCAGCGAACGATCAAAAAAATGCGACACCAATCACCGAGAATGCGGCGGCATGGAGACCGACTTTTGCGCTTTTCGTAATTGTTCGCGACGATTGGCGACACGATCTGGATTACACAATCAGCGACATTATCTGCGGCTAGAGCTGGAAGCGCCCGCGTGAGGAGCTTGAACTACGCGCGTACCTTCGACGCTCCGAAAGAGTGGGCGAAAGACATCGGGCATTTTTTTCGTTTTTTCGCTGTGCTTTCTGCGTCGACGCCGGAAGGGGTGGGTGAGATACGGTTCCGTTCGCACCACGTCCAAGCGACACCGAATGATTCAGCAGACGAGAATTGTCTGTGATGTACTCGCAGAACAGGCAGTCGGTCACTTCCGGAGGAACATTCCAACAATGAAGATAAAAAGATCAGCACAGTGAGTTGCAGAGGAAAAGCCACGAGGCGACAACAAGTGCGGCTGATACGAACCACCAGGATCTGACACTCTCCTTTGCCGACTCCGCTTTCTGGGGATTCGCTCGCTTCGTAGGGGCCAAAGGTTCCTGGCGACGTTGCGGTTGGCCAATCACATCTCCCTGGTGGCTCCTGAAGCTCCAAGTCTGCGACACGTTTGAGGAAGATTCAATAATCCAAAATTCCCACGTTGGGTTTAGCTTCGTTGCTGCAGTCCACCGCGACTAGAACGCAACGAGGAATATGGGATTGAGTAATCGTCGAGGGGAGACTTGGTGTCAACCGACACTTTATAGCCAGTCGACGCTCCGACGGCTTGGTAATGTCGCAGAGTGAAATCACTCGGCATGTTTTCGCGCCGGCTCAAACACGTTTCTGTTGATCGAAATCAATAGTTTCCTGATCGAACATCGCGCAAAGATAGCCGGGTCGATGAGCCTGTTATAAAAGATGGGTTCAGCCGCCGATATCTGGGAAGAGAACGCCATCTTCCATTCCAGGCGAATAAGAAGAACATCCAACAGCATATCTTCTGCCTTTTCTTCGTACTGTCCGAGACAGTAGACTTGAACGAACAAACAAGAGAGAATAGAAGATGGTTTCCCACACTCGTTTCCTCCTCCTCGCCTCGCTGGCTATCACTTCATTTGCCGCTCCATCTCAACGGTGGAAAGGACCACCTCCATCAGGCTCAGGCGACTGCGGCAAGGCGATCTACTTGATCACAAACGACCAAACAAACTCAGTCGTCGCTTTGCCCATTGGGGCTGATGGCAAACTGTCGAATGGAAGTGTGACCGCAACAGGGGGCTCCGGATCGAACAGCATCGACAGCTCCAACGGGATGCCGGCAGCTCCAGATGCCTTGGTCGCGCAGTCATCCTTGACGAGAGCTGGAAATGTGAGTGCGCCTGGTTCTCCATACACCAACCGTACACCATGCTGACACGTTCGTGCTAGAAAATTTTCGCAGTCAATGCAGGTAGCAACACCGTATCAATGCTGTCCTTTGACCCTAAGAATCCCACATCCCTCAAGCTGGTCGGACAACCTGTGTCTCTCCCAGGACAGTTCCCCAACACGGTCGCGGCATCGGGCAAGAACAATCTGGTGTGCGTCGGCACGACAGGTCAGGTCAATGGAGTTTCGTGTTCGACTTTCTCCGCGCAAGGACTCAGTGCCATGGATGATCTGAGATCGTTCGACATCAACCAGACGACCCCACCGATGGGCCCATTGAACACCGTTTCGCAGCTCTTCTTCTCCGAAGACGAATCCCGTCTCTTCGCTACTGTCAAGGGAGACCCGACCGTCAACAACACGGGCTTCTTCTCAGTGTTTCCGGTTCAGGCTCCAGGGTGCAGTGGCGTAGGGACCTTGTCCATGCAAGACACGCGGAGCTCGCCTGCAGGTACCGCTGTCTTGTTCGGATCTAAGATCATCGAGGGAACCAACAACGTCTTTGTCACGGATGCGTCATTCGGCGGTGCAGTACTCTCTGTCGACCCGGCGAGCAACGAGGCCTCACTTGTCGCAAACCAAACCATCGACGGACAGAAAGCGACCTGTTGGGCCACAATCTCCAAGAAGACAGGCAGCGCATTCGTCACGGACGTTGGGGTGAATCGTCTGGTGGAAATGAGTCTGACTGATGCCAGTATTCTGTCCACCACAGACCTCTCAGCCAATGGAGACCCGGGCCTCATTGATCTGGTTGCGGCAGGGAACTTCATCTATGCTCTGTCTCCCGGAAACGGAACCACGCCGGCTGCCGTCAGCGTGGTGGATGTGTCTGGAGGTCAAGGGTCTGCGAAACTCGTCCAGCACTTCTCCCTCGCGTCGATGGGTGTGGGGAAGAATGCTCAAGGCATGGCTCTGTTTTGAGAGGTATTGGTGAAGCATGGAGGAGAGTCATTATTCTCCACCCCAAAAATTGTTCCTTGTAAATAGAATCTTCTATTCATTTCAGTTCGTATTGACGAATTGTTACACTTTGAGTTCCGTATTCGAAAGCGCATGACTGCCTATTCAAGTCAGAGAACACTTTCGAATCTGTCTGCCTGCCGTTATTCACTAAGCAGTCTGAGGGTGGTGTGCTCTGTTGCCCAAGTCAGCGAGGTCACCACGAGTCCGCACAGTGATTGTCTTCCTGAGGCCTGAAACAGAGGTCATGCGGAAAAAGGCACCGAGGTATGCTTGAAACATTTATCCGTGTGTTACACAGTCAAGGATTGAAGATGGCAAACATTCCACACATTTCGCGGCGTGTTTGTCACACACACACTTATCTGTATTGACTCCAGAGAGCAAATTCAACTCCTCAAGATGCTTGTGGCCTCGTCTTCATCTTTACTCGGACTTGGGATTCAATTCCTTGGGTCTCTATGACTCATTGGTGATCTTTGAGGGTCGTGCCTATATATAAATATGTCCGGCTGCCCATATATTCTCGTAGGGTCAAACCACGGGTGGGGGTGCGGCGAGTGCACGACTGCTATCACGGTCGTCTTCCTTCCTAGAGTTTTCAGGATGCTCATGGTGTCTGGGTGTCTTTATGGCGCAGGTTCCAGCATCTCGTGACCCACATACTCACACTCCACAACATCGCCGACGACCTGCTTGGTCCCCTCAAGCTGATCTGGCTTGCCGAGGTCTTTGAGAACCTAGAGGCCCTTAACATCGAGCTCAGGCAGTCTCCCTACGAACAGGATCGATTCGAGCAGATTTGGCAGGTATTCTTTCCCTTCCTCAGCCCGCGCGGCTACACAGGGGAGCTAGCCTGATGGGGAGCGAGTTCACCCTGGGCCATTTCCTATGTGGCAGTAGTCCCTCGAGTGGATGAAATTTGCCTTCCAATCACCCTTTATGAGACACGCCTGGCCGTCGCGTCCCTGAAGAAGTCCTTGCCTTTTTTTCAGAAGAGGCTACATCGGAACTGTGACGCAGGCAGACTACCCTCGAATCGATGAGGTCTGCAGCCGCATCCCTCCTCCGGCGATCCAATTCAATGGATTCAAGAGGATCAGTCCACAGATTACTGAGAATCCAAACCCACTGAGAGCATGTCTTAGAGACTATGGTGTCTCGATGTGACATCGTCCACGACCAACCGTCGGATGAAAGTGACGATATTGCATCTCAAGCGGTCTCGGCCACCACCAGACTGCCCACAGAAAGCCAGGCGGACTACACAGAGCGCCTGCGCGACGCAGCATTCTGGGAGGTGCGTCAAAACACCGGCTCGAGAGTCAACCAAGCATGTATAGTCCTCGGCATCGACTTGGTCAAAAAGCTACTCGATAAGAACCCGACTGCTTCGGTTATGATACTCACGGGATACAACGCGCAGGCCAGACTGTATCAGGTTGCTAAAGAACTGGATGTTGTGGCCGCGCAATTGCCCACGATTCAGGACGCCCTTTGCCGACTTGGAGGCCATATGACGATGTGAGCGACCAAATTTTCAAAACCCATCAAGTGGCAACCGCCGTTATGTGGGTGAATGATTTGAACCCGCAATGGAATGTAAGAAGTCTCTCGCAGTCATCTT
This sequence comes from Exophiala spinifera, assembly GCF_000836115.1. Taxonomy (NCBI): domain Eukaryota; kingdom Fungi; phylum Ascomycota; class Eurotiomycetes; order Chaetothyriales; family Herpotrichiellaceae; genus Exophiala; species Exophiala spinifera. The sequence continues at coordinate 3,216,338 of NW_015622516.1, forward strand.
GACTGCCGAGGCCGATCGCGCCACATCCTTTTCTCCACCGCGAGACCAAAGCCAATTCGATATCTTCGTCCAGGTTTACTTCCTGTTGGGCTATCTTGTGTTCCATGATGACATTCTCGAGGAACTTCTCCTCTATCTCCAGCGATACAGATTCTTCAAGCACGAGACCTGACGACTGAATGTCTCTACAACTACTGTTCAAGAGGTCGCCGTACGGTTGAGCCCAAATTACCAACCCTCTTTCAGCTAATCCTGCGAAAGGTGGTGTCATGTGATTTGAGCTATCCCACGGGATCGTCTGACTGTCTCGATCACTTGATAAGACCAGAGTCGCTGCGTTTCAAGGTCAACTGGCGGCCTGGGACGAAATGCCGACAAACTGTTTCCTTCGGTTGTCGACACGGTTGAGGAAGAGGACGATACCAGCAACCTGACTGACGTTGCGTCCCAAAACAAAGCAGCGAGATCTGTCGATCCTGAATTTCGACGCCAAGTCATCTACCTACATCTTCATCTGATGACGCGGGCCAGTTTACCTGCTCTCTTTTCAAACGCTCACTCAAGATTGGCTTCCCATATATACTCCTGACCACTCAATATCGCATGAGAGAACGAGACGGGAAACGAGAGGGAAAATGACACGGAGAGCGAGAGGCCAAATGACACGGAAAATGAAAGCAAGGATGACCCGAACAACGAGTCAGGGCGCGAGACAGAGAACGGCTCTCCTGTTCCTGACAGCAGCAACCTCACTCCTAGGGCGGTGAAGGGTATGACATCGAGAAAGAGACTCCCGAAGCGAGAACCACCGAAAACGCCCTGAACCTCTCAAAGGACTATTAAACTCAGAGTGCCAGCAACTCCAAATCGATAATGAAACTGGTCCGGACGGACTGCAGCAGATCATGGAAGAACTGATCGAAAAGGGTCTACTGACTCAACACCACTTCAAGCCAATGACACTGAATCGGCCTCCGACTCTGAGGGATCCACACGCACATGAGTTACGCGGTCAATGCAGCCTCGTCGAATCATGACATCCCAAGAGGCAATAAGCCTAGTGGACTGCGCTCTCGCCGACACCATGAGCACTGAGACATTGAAGGCAACTTTTTACCTCGATAGACAGCCTTCGGAAGAGTGACAAGGTAGACGCCAACCCTCTAGTTGTACAGCGTGAAAGTGATCGCCGTCGGTGGGAGTTGGAGCTCGAGTTTCGAAAGTACCCTTTCAGTCTTTGAAACAGAACTTTTCATGATGCGAGGTACTTCTCAAATTCGATCTGCGTGGTTAACACTAACGCTCTTCAACAAAGTGCTTCAATTTGTTGACGAGCTATTGGTCAGTCCAGATCCTGTGCTGGTTGAGTTCCACGGCGTCATTCACTTCGCAGTGGGTGGTCGCCACACACGGCGTCATCCACTATGCCTGGACGGGGACTCGGTTGGGCAACTTGCGTGGAGAGATACATAATGGTGTCAACTGTCGCCCGGGGCGGCTTGGTTCATGATGCTCATGTCTGCGATAGTGCTCGATGCTGTCATTTTGGGGATGCAAAAGCCAGCCTTGTTGGCAGTCAAGAATCTTCTGAGAACCTGCTCATATCGAGCCAGCATTTGAGCGAGTTCGGTCGTGCAATCAAACACCAGGTAATCGGCCAACCATCAACCAAATATCAACACAAATTGATGCGGACCGTGGCCACTATCGTCCATGCCACTGGATGGGCAGCTGTCACAATCTGGGTCCCGTTCAAGCCTCAGAGTCATTGTCCAAGTGTGGATTGTGATTAAGGAGTGTTCCTTTGAAGCAGATACGATTGGTCAGGAATATTCTGGCCTCGCTACCACTTTTACTAACCTCCCCCTTAAGGAAACTTCATTCTCATCAAATGGGCCCTTGACTCCAACGGCAGGTTTCATGACTCCTTCCGCGACGACAACAAGCAAATTCAAGTCCATGATGTCAGGTTCAGACAGGAGAGAGAGGAGAAAGAGCGTGTCATCGCGGAGAGTGGTTTGGAGGCATACCTTGATATCCTCGGAGGACGTTGCAAATTTTCTAGACTGTGAGGTTTGGCACTTACGTGGATAGGAGATGAAGGTTCGACAACCATACAGCGAGATTCTGAGAGCAGAGCGGCACGTATTGATGCCGCCCTGGCCCTGAGGTGTGCAGATCGCCAGCAATGGCCAACCACCCAAACGCACACTGGTGCGAGAGAGTGTTGAAGGAGCAACAAGCCGGCTTGCCCCGACCAGTCCTGATGGATTAGATTGATGTCGATACAGACTCAGTCAATAAGCAGATTAAAGACATATCAACAGAGGAGCAGGTTGACAAGGAGGAATACTACGATGAAATGCTCGGGAAGAAGTGGCTCGAAACAGCGCAAGAGCGACTGGAGAATTTGGGCCGGGTGGAGATCTCGGCTAACCAAGAGCCCGATGAAACCCTGGCTGTCGATCACGATCGTGCTGGAACGCCAGACGACGGTGAGTTGTTGAGAGATCCAGGCGCAGATTATGTTCCTGGAAACGGTGAGTAGAAAAATGAGCATAATCGACGCCGTCGCTTCCTGTTTCTCCCGTGTGCAAGATATATATACATTATATCACCCCCAACTGTGGTTTATCCCTTACTATTTTCGTTCAGGAAAGGGAGCGAGGCCACTTTTATCGGTGTGCACACCCTTGTATCTCTGACGAACATCATGACGCCGTTGTTAAAGTGAAAAGGATCGGAGGCGTCGGAGAAGGAATAGTAAATCGGGTTGGGCAGCGGGCCACCAGTTCAAGTCACGTTGCCCACTCCCACGTTCGTCAAGTTGGCAAGGGTCGACTGGACCTCGGGAGCTGCGGAATTGTAAGAGAGGTGCTGTTGTCGGCGGGTGATCTGGGTACTCTGGAAGAGGCGGTGAGCAGGAAATGGTGAAGGTACCACCTGTCACTGACTTCAAGAACCAGACAAGCCTACTCTAATCGATGGCACTCAAAATATACCAAAACGGCCCAGACTCAAGTTGCCACGATGGATTCGCTCGACCAAGAAGTAAATTTCAGGTCTACACAGATATCGGGAGTCTTTTTATTGGCGCCTCAGCCTCAGCTGGGACTGCGGCTTCAGCCTGACCGGGTGTAATTGTGCAGCTATGTCGTTGCCTCTCTATGCCGAAATGCGATCCATTTCATATTTTGCTGGCATCAATACCTCAATACAATCATTTCTGAAATTGCGGTAGATTTGCCATGCCGGGCAAAGAACTGCGCCTGCTCGCCCTTGACGGCGGCGGTGTGCGTGGCCTGTCGTGATGATTCTCGAATTGTTGATGCAGACCATCGACCCTGAACACCCTCCCAAGCCGTGCGACTATTTCGACATGATCGCGGGAACCAGCACTGACGGGTTCGTTCGCAGAAAATGTACTACCGGGATGATTGCTGACGTGTTAAGCTCGTGGCCGTCATGCTGGGCCGCCTGGAGACGACGATCGAAGAATGCATCGACGCGTACCTCTCCCTCTCGGACTAGATCCTCCAGAGGAAATCCCACCAAGTGACAATGGAGGGAAAGATCCAAGGTCGGTTTGACTCGAAGAAGCCGGAAAAGGCCGTCAAAGAGGTGGTGAGAAAGAGGAAGCTACCAGAAGACACATTACACAGAAGCACAGGAGACGGGGCATGTCAAGTCTGGGTGAGAACTAGAGTGGTCGAGGGCGGCCATACTGACATTGGGAGATATGTGTGTGCGACCAGCAAAGAGACCAGCAAGACAGTGTGCTTGACAAGCTACAAGACACCGCGTGGCAATGACGACCTCTTGAACTCGACCACGATCTCGGAGGCGTGTCGAGCCATGTCGGCGGCGTCATCATTTTTCGATCTGACCGCTATCGGACGCTATGGTGAAGAATCTGTATATGTGGTTCATCCAGTTCGATTAGTTAAACCCATAGCCACTTCCATGATCACTACCAAACCAACCCCTCTCATTTCGCGGGCACAACAAGGCGTCGCAGCCCTTGCCCAAGGTTGAAAGCAGCGCGATGGCCCCCTTTTGGAGGCAAGGGGCTGAGGAGGATCGACAGCGAGGAGAAAGGGGAAAGATGCCCATAGCATGGATAGCGTTGACACGATCGTCACAATAGCGATTTATGGCGGAGTCCAAGAGGAGGGGCAGCGCAAGCAACGGCACTATGAGAAGAGATCGGCATCTGGGCCATGCTCATGAGCAAAATCTCTCGTGGAAATACCAGAGAACAGAGTAGAAGGAGTACGGGTTTAATCCGGTCAGCACCCAGCAATATTATTTGGCCAATTCCGCTACGTCCCAACAATCATGGAGCGGGAGGGCTACTTATGATTCTTGGTAATAGGAGATTTATCCTTCACACCATCGCCCTGGTGAACTCCCGGAGCTCGTGGGGCTTCGAGGAAGGCGTCTCTTCCCTGACTGTTTCCCTCCCCCAAGAACCGCTCCATGGGCGTCTTCCCAGAGTCATTACTACTGGACACAGCGTTCCACCCCTGGGACAAGCCTGCCGCCCACGTCTGCAAGTGTTGATGGGTTGGACGCAAGGCCATGGATTCAAGCATCGCATTGAGCTCATTCTCCAGCCCTGTCGACGTGTATTCACCGTCGGACCTGATCACGGTGCTCGGAAGTGGGTTGTAGCGAGCGTGCACAGGTGTCATGAGATCGAAGATGGGCCAGTGCAGCGGGCTTTGTTGGCGGACCTCATTTGCATGAGTAGTCGGCAGATTGTTGCTGCTCGCCATATAGATCAGCTTTCAGATTCTAGAGTGGAACAAAGGGGGAATGCAGAGGGCGCGCGTATGGAAGCATACCGATCCGCCGGCTGTTGTATGGAGTGCAGTCCGACCTGGCGTGCTGTTGGATCCATGTCAAAAACTTAACGCCAATGTTTCCGTATGAACAGGAGTTGAAAGGGGGCTCTACGTGTAGCACGCTGACTGAGGAGGGACGAAGTAAAACTGGATCTCTGGATTGAGAGAAAGGGTAACCTCGAAAAAGCCATCTTGAGGGCTCTTATGTAGACAGAGACCATTAGCAGGAGTACAAGCACTGTCCTGCAAAATGCAGACATGTAGCAGATTGCTAGCAACCGAAGACCAAGTTCTACCTCGACTGTCGTAGTAGAGGATGGCGGATGCTGATCTCCAAGTAATTTGGTTGGCGGAAGGCGTCGAGAAACAGAAGACAGCTCACCGCCGACAGCAAAGACTTGAGGCAGATAAGGTGAGGCTGCAACAGATGGCAAACATCGAGAACCCAGGGAATTCACTTTCTGCTCGGGGTGTTCGAGAGCCATAACGTGCACATTGCAGAGTGGCAGTCAATGGGAAATGCAAATTCCGCAGCACACAGTGCAAAACGCAGGAGCCACTATGTCTTGAAGGGCAATTGTGAGTGTACCGTGACATCTTCATGGTGGCGTGAGTAGAACTGCATTTTGCACAGTCAAAGCTGCAGTGCGAAGATTGCACCTGCAAAATGCAAAATCGTTCAAGTTATTTGCAGGCCTGGGAGACTTTTGGAGACGTTTCCTCCCAGCTCCAAGCTGCAGGTGCACAGCCAAAGATTTGCAGATTGCACAAGTGGATCGTTCGAAGGCGCAAACAGTGCAAAGACTGAGGTGGTTGATTGGAATACCCCTGGTCCTGTCCTGGGTCAGCCGCCTGCCTAGCTCAGCCCCCTCAACTCGAACTCGCCATTCGCTGGAAACAGGGCAAATACTTGGTTGCAGCGTTCAATCGGCGACTATAAGTACAGCAATGACTTGCCCGACCGAATTCCAGAATGAAACAGAATGCTCACAGCTTGACGACCGTTTAATGTACACAGCATGGCCAAAGATTGGGAGCCGTTGCATGATGAGATCCGTGAGCTCTACCATGTCAAGAACAAGCCCCTGGCTGAAGTGATGCGCTTGATGAAGGGCAAACACAGCTTCATTGCATCGTGAGGAATTATCGCCTCCCCTTTCTGTCCTCTGGCTGAGAGTACTGCTAGCGAACGATCTTACCGGACGCAACTTCAGAAATGGGGCTATTCGAAATACAGCACCCAGAAGTCTCCCAGGCCATTTGGCAAGAAGCCGGCCGCATCTGTCCGAGGAGTCCAGGTATTCCCTTCGAGCACGGCCAGCGCAAATATCTCATCGAGGTAAGGTGTTGCCGCCGCACCGCTGAAGAATTACGCTAAACAAGACTCACACAGTCTACCTAGCATTTCGACTGAGGCACCTGCCTTCGACCCCAATGGAGGACACTTGCTGCAGCACTTTGATATGCAGACCAACTCCATGATGCATCCGCCAGGTCCTCATTACTCGGACTTCAACCAGGATCTGCCGTTTGACTTGGTCCATCCGGCAAAGGATCATAGTGGGAAGACGTCTCTGCATCACGCTGTCATCGGTAAGAATACCCATCAGGTTCAGACCCTACTCTATGCTGGCGATGCGGTAAATATAAAAGACTATACGGCAAACGATCCACTTCACTACGCAGCCATGGCAGCTGAACCGGAAACTGTCCACCTACTCCTCCGCTTTGACGCTGACTTCAATGCTAAGGGCCAACTCGGCCGCTCTCCTTTGCATATGGCAGTCTCGGCCACAAGCGGTCCAATTGTCGATGCCCTTATCAATGCAGGGGCAGAAGTTTCCAGTCAAGATGATAAAGGCGACACACCTCTGCATCTCGCGGTTGCCCATCCATCGTGCACAGCCCAGGTGCAGGGGCTTATCAAGGCACTGCTACGGGCTGGTGCTGATGGGAACATTGCGAATGCCGCGGGACTTACGCCCTTTCACAAAGCTTTGAAACTTTACAGCCCGTCAAATAACTCTACGGAGGATTTCTCATTACAAAACGTCCTCAGCTTTCTCCAGCAGGGTAGCAGTGCCATCAAACCCTTCCCTGACGGAGTTCTACCCTTGACCATCTATCTAGCGAAATCACCCGACCGGTGGAGTTACAGATCGTCACGGAGCCACAGAGACATAATGACCCAATTTCTTGATGCAGGTGCTTCACCTACAACACCCATGGCGTCCGGAGAGCCTATGGCGCACTACTATTTCCGTAAATTGCACAAGGGATGGCAGACAGATAGGAAATGGGCTGAGAGGCTCTGCAGTCTTGCAAACCCAAGCCATGTAGCCAGCAACGGCAACACACTCCTGCATGAAGTACTGACGCATGTCGGCGCAAGTTCGAACAGGCTCATTGACCAGCTTCTGCGAAACGGAGTGGACCCAAATTGTCAGAATCATGCTGGTCAAACCCCCATGCATATCTTGTTCAAACGAACACGGTACTCACCAACGACACTGCTGCACATTGAAAATGCCATTACGAAGTTGCTGGCTTACGGGGCCGATCCCTGGATCCGAGACGCTACCGGTACGTGCGCACTATACGAGGTCATGAGGAAGGTGTCGAATCTCACCCCGACCCTACCACGGTTACTCCTGAAGTCAGATCTACGATGCAGGCAGCATCGCGAACCAAGCTCAGAAACAGGGGCGGCGAGAACTCGGTCCCAAGGCTGGCCAGAATGGGATCAGGCGACAAGGGTGGAGGAACTGGTCGAGGCAAGAGAACTCATCTTTCGTCAACCCAGTTCCATACCTGGAGATGTCGAAAAGGTCATGCAAATCAGTGCTTACACTGTACTGGCCGAGAAGTTTCTCGACGGTGCCGAGGCTAAATTCATCGGGATAGATGACGAAGCGCAGGAACGCCGCCGGTATATCGCGAATATTCTGCGGGATTGTCATGCGCACAGCATCTCGCTCGACATGCCGTATTACGACAAACTTCTACAACTCTGTTGATGCTCACAACAGTAAAGATGCCTAAACCTTCACCACAAGTAATTAAGTGAGAGAGCGCTCCTTAGGGTCCACGGACTGCCGCCAAAGCACTGGCGCCCCGATGGGTGCATGCTTCAAAGCTATCTTGTCCCTAAAGACATTCACAATACACTTTCAGCAACACCAGACTCTCCACATACAAACTCTGAACATGTTCGACAATGGCGTGGCTTATTTTAGTTGAAGTCACTGATATCGACCGCCCAAGCAACGCCATACGACAACATCGACTCACGACTTTTACCATCCTTTTGGCGGATTCGAAGTATACTTGAAGCCCATAGGCAATGAACCTCATACTCAATGCATCGACTCCGCCAACATAGGCATTTTGCGCCATCACATTTTTCCTGTCTACTGTACTCTTTACTTGACCAATACTCGAACGTCTGATCCTCCTTCTCCACGAGTGATCGCGATGCACCTTGCCATCGCGGTTATTCTTCATTTGAGTGCTGCGGGCCGGCATACTGACAATATTCTCAGAGACCGTGATTAAGGAGATGTCTAGTCGACGAATCAACACCGTTAGGACATCTTACCACCCCACGGATCCAGGGTCGGTGGGATGGGGGGGTTCGTGCTTTTTGAAAGTGCCATACTGAAAGAGATCTGGAACACAAAGTTCAGAGATGGGCGGGTCTTGCAAAAGGGAAGTCGCAATTGCAAACGACTATATAGGCAATGTTTCTGATCTGACAAAGATTGTCGATTTGCGGTTCTGGTGTACCTTGTCATAGGTTCCTCGTGGTCGGAAGTATCGGCGACCCCGTCCGGTAGACCTCGAGACCTAGACGATCATTGCAGAAAAGCAAAGCCCGCTTATTGAATGGTTTCTCCTGCTTTTCATATGATTTTGTCTTTCTCCCCTTGTTGGTGACTGTGAAAGCTTAGAGTCGTCGGTCAAATCCAGACCCGATGAGGCTCAATGTCCACCGGTCACCATTCGGCCGCCATCTTCGCTCGTCGCGACCAGATGACAGGGAACCATCACATTTGTAGAGGGGTGTGCGTGCGTCCACGCGGCAGCGGCACGGAATTGTGCCTCCGTCATCTCTTCCACACCTGGCAGACCTCTCTGCGTCGGGTAACCGGTCCATTCTTCCAGCTCAACATCGTGCTCGGTCCACCACCTTGAAGCAGCATTTCCCGTTGCGCCTCTAGAGCTTGAGGAAGTGCTCTTGGATGACGAACAGATGTGGAAACCTGTCTCGCATGAGCGATGAGAGCCAAGAGTGCACAGTCAGACACAAGAACGTAAGATCTACATCCCTGGTACATCTCAATCTTTTTCAACGCCGTCGATTCTGACGACAAGGGCTTTTCTTGTTAAGCATCAACGCTAGAAGAAGCAGTACAGTAAGAGAGAGAGGGAGAGAGAAGGGACAAGAGCGCGAAATCGAGCGAGTGCTTGAAGAAGTGACAGGCTAGTCTATCTTGACTAGTTATCATGAATTAAATTGACGGCGGTGTAGACTTAGTTGATAAGCAGATTAAAAGACATATGAATAGAGAAGCAGGAACGTGGGGGCGGCACCCATGAAGTTCAGCATTGGAGTTGGAAGATCTGAGCATCATGATGGGGAATGAAAGGGGCTTGGAAGTTGGGCTTGGGTATGATAGGAGCTTGGAGGGAGCTAATCGATGAGAAGAGCACCACGGGTGACATTCGAGTAGTGATGAATGGTGCGCTCAGAGATCAGTCCGCTTCCCAGACGTATTGGCTTCGTCACTCTACTACCCAGATGCCAGATACCAGATACCTAGCGGTACCTATCTTGTATGTACCTCTACACGTGAGTGGGTGGGTAATTAGGACCCTGGGGGCTGCGCAGGGGAGAGCGACTGATCTTCTTGACATGGAAGTAAAACTTTCCAACTCGAGGTCCTCATAGTGACTGACCACGGCTCATCTTAGGTGTAAGCGGCAAAATCATCCAAATTTCCCGGCTCACTATGTATCAATCACCCACTTTCCCAGCCGGTGGCTTGATGATTGTCAATTTACCCGACTCGTCCACCTCGACCACGTCGTTGAACAGGTCAATGACAGCCGCTCGAGCCTTGGGCAGCTTCGACAAAACCATGTTCAACATGTCACACTCCGTGACACCGCACTGCTTGCAGACGTCGATCAGCTGTGCTACAAAATATGAGTGTGACTTGCCTTGCTCGAATCGCCGTTGCAGGACTGCCTTTTTCTCGTCAGTGCGAATGCGCTCCTTCTCGTCTTCGGTCAACCTATCCCATATTGGCTGCCTATTGATCTTCTGCATCGCCTCGTACATGGCAGTATTGTCCGCCATCTCGCGACGGCGGAAAACCCTCTGTAAGCCGTCCAGGTTGTGCCATTTTTCAAGGCTCTGAATCGCCGACTTGCTCTTCGAGTAGTTGTCGCTTGATTTCCTCCGTGGACCAACATCTAGACCCCTCAACGGAGGATTCGCCATATGATCTGGTCCCTCCCAAGAGGTAACGATCCTTGTCTCTGAGTGGTGCAACGTTTGAATCAGCGCTTGTGTAAGAGATTCGGAAGAGGTCTCGTTATAGTCCTTAGTTTTGGGTTGCGAACGGGCGGGAGAATGGCCGTCTCCTGCTTCTTCTCCTTGTTTTTTCGCCCGCCGTTGGCTCTTCGATGTGGTACCACCAATGGCCTGGTCTGACAGGTCTGCTATGAATGCAATTGCGGATTTGATGATTCTTGTAGTTGGATTGCATCGGCCGTCAAGATCGGCGCCTTCGTCTAGATATCGTTGAGGAAGGAGGCCTCGTAGCTCCTTTGCGGCCTGCTTCTCATTGTCGCGGCGCCCTCGAGAATAGCTCGCCGTAATTGAGTCTGTATCTTGGCTAGACACGTGTGGTGGAAATGCAGACAAGCTCTCGATTCTGGCACGTTTTGCAGGTGGAACAGGCCGCTCCCCGCTGTGATCTGGGATATCAGAATGTCTCTTTTTACCGCTGTTCATCCTGTCCAGAAGCGCGGTCCGGGTATTGGGTAAATCCGACGTAACCATAGATCTCGTGGGACCAGGCCGGTTTGCAGTTGCCGGTAAATGCACGTCATCTTCGCTGTCGCTCGAGTTACTCCAGTCACCTCGAGTCGCGAGTCTACCGTGGCCCTGTGCGCTCCTGTCCGCGATGTTCTCAAGCTCGCCGTCCTCATATGGTGATGCCGAGCGTTGTGGCGATACAGAAACGGGATTTCCATTGGTAGGTGGTCTGACTGCTTCTCGAATGTCACCTGGACGTTCGATTGGGTCACTTGGGCTAATCTCCAACAAAGGTAGCGTGGCATCTTCTGTATCATACATGGTGGCTAAGTGGCGGGCCGTTGCCAGGGGCACCCAGGTGCTTTGATAGAACCAATGGCCGCCATTGGTAACTCTTTGCGGGCCGCCAGTCTGTACCAGGATCTTACGTCTCATCGTTCCATCTTTGACTCCTATAGCCCTGAGCATTGAACTCGCGTTGACCCAAGAGTCCATTTGATTGCGCATCACCGAAATTCCGTTGATCTTTATTTCAAATACAGGTACATTTGAGCGCGAAATTGCATAAACCTGGGGAGGTGTTTCGCCCGGTGTGGCGGCAGTTTTTGACGGAGGGTGATCCTTCTTCTCGCGATGCGGCCGTGCAGCAAGGGACGGGCTGGCGTTACCTCTCAGCTTTTGGGTGCTGGCACTTCGTGGTCTCGACTGCTGGGGCTCCGGCGAGTGTGGCGGTTTTTGACTGATGGAGATCGAAGGGGAACGCACAGCATTCTGCCATTGTGCGGCCAGACTGGGCGTTCCGTTTAGCAACTCGTCAGACTCTCCCAATAGCGTTCTCTCTTCATATGACACCTCAATTGTATCATTATCATATTTCTGTTGGTCTGTCTCTTCATCACCATCGCCACTTTCACTGAGTTCAAGCCATTCCTCTTTGTCGCCCTTGCCGAGAAACTCTTCTTGCCATTTCTCATCCTCCTCTTGCTCTGTCGTAGGAAACTCGGGAGTAGACCCTCGGCTCGAAACTTCGGGGATAGACTTATCCACAGGTACATAGCGTTCCCGTTGGACTCGGGCTCGAGGGGAGTGCAGAGATGTAGGTGGAGGGGTCCCTTTACTCGTCCTGGCATGGTCAACGAGCTCTACGTCCGTCGAGGCATCTCGCTCTCGTTGAGGTTTCTGTTTCTGTAATGGTGCTGTTTGCTCATATATTTCAAGATCCGACTCATCGTCGTCCGTCCAGCCGTCTCGGAACGCGTGGAATGGAGGCATTGTCGAGGTCTCCTGTCCGCGTGGGCTCAGCCATGAGTTGTAAGAAGACTGCGTCGACCGCAGAGAGGTTGGGGTCAAGGAGGTCTAATACGGCGGGATGTCATTTGAGTGCGGTACTTTGACAGAAGCCACTCAAGTATCATGGGTCATTGTCTCCTGTGTCTCGACACCGGCTGATTCGCCGTGAGTGAAGCAGTACAAATAACGGCAGAATCGTCACCGCCCAGAATTGTTGTCTCAGCCTTGCATGTTCAGCCTTGCGTGTTCAGCCTCGTCATCCCCCGTTCTACGAGCATGACCATTCGCAGGCGCATCCGAGCGACATAGAAGTATCTTGTTCGTACTTCGCCCGATAGAAACTCGATCGCTAAAAGGTTTGGGCTCCCAATAAGTTGACTATCTTTCACGTGAATAATTCCCACTACGAGCTCCAGGCAGACGGCCTATCTTGTCGCGTGTTGTTCTCATCATCCCCAAATGCCTTAGCTACGAATATAGCGGAGGAATAAATCAATAGTGAGTCTCCTTAGTAATCGCTCGAGTCTACTATGCCAGGTGTCAGTCCCACTCTGAAGCTCAGTTTATTGACCCTCGGGAGCACCGGATCCGGGGTAGAGCAATTGCAAAAGAACAGGTGGTCGCCGACCTACTGGTCCGTGGTGGTCGATGGTGGGTCTGGCTGGATGATTCGATCTCGCAAAGAATGATAAGGCCATTCTACATTTAGGCGGGGAGATTTGGTTGTAAAAACCTCCCACCTATCAGTACATGTAGCAGCTGTACACCACTGGGTAGTGGTCACTGTACTCCGTGCACCGGGCACCGTCCCTGATAGTCTGGGACACGGGGAGAGTGTCAAGGTCCCACAAACCCACAAGGCGTCCCGCCTACGCCCACACTTCACCCAAGCTAGACCCCAGAACCCCGCGAATCAATTACAGCCCATTGCAGCTTCGCACGGTGCGATCTTCCGAGCTTGCTGGGGCCCTCAATGATCTGCCCTCACAGACTAAACCCGGCCAGGAGCGCAGAGAGGGACTCCCCCGACTCTCTCCACAAGTCTATTACCAATTCTCCACGCCGCGGTAATGTCGGACGACGTTCGCGATTATCTATTTACCAAGGGCCAGCACATCTGCCACGCTGTATCACCTCTCGCCCTTTATCTTCATGGTTGGAGATTGTGGACAGTAGCAAAACTCACCGCCTTGGTCGAACAACTCTGGAATACGCCTGAATACACCTGAACACTCGCACACATTATCGCCATCATCCATCAGAATGACTACTGACACCACCACAACCACCACAGACAACGTGTTGTCGAGCTCGGCCCAGCAGCAGCAGCAGCAGCAGCAGCAGCAGCAAAAGGTGGCTTCGTTCGATGAAAAGACCGGTGGTCTCTCGGACGAGAAACACCTCGAAGACGTCGGAGAGAATGCAGATCAAGGCAATCTCACCTACGACGATGTCGACGAGGAACCCGAGTTGCACGCCCGCACATACATAGCTCTCCTGGCTATGTTCCTGCTCAATCTGGTTCAGGTCTTTGCTCTGCAGGGACCTCCGGCAGTGGTACGTAGGAGACATCGCCTGCTGCGACACCCTTTGCTTGCTTGCTTGACTTGGATCATTTCGATCATCGTCAGCTTGACTAACTTACTTGACACCCGCTAACCATGATTTACTTCTTTCTTCCTTACAGCTTTCCATCATCGGCAAGTCCCTGAACAACCCAGACGCCGAAACCTGGGTGCCCAATTCCCTGTCTCTGGTACAAGCGGTCCTCGGACCGGTCATCTCAGCCGCTTCGGATACGTTTCAAGCGAGAAAGTTCATCCTCGTCGGGTCCTCGATAATCTCGTTCGTCGGTGCCGCCATCGCCCCGGGATCGAACGACATCTACCGCCTGATTGCCGCGCAGACTCTAATCGGCGTCGGGTTCGCATCGGTTCCTCTTGCGTACGCCGTACCAAGCGAGATTTTGCCTAGGAAATGGAGACCAAGTGCGTAGCAACGTACCCAACACATCCATTGTTACTCTCCGCAATGTGAAACGAAGCAGACTGACTAACTTCCTGCATTAACTCGCCACAGTGGCTCAGGCGTGGATGAACATCGCAGCGGCCGTGGGTGCCATCTCTGGTCCGTTGATCATCGGCGCTTTCGCTAAAGGAAGCGAATTCGGCTGGCGCAAGTTCTACTGGATCCAGATGGGCCTCTGGGGTCTGACGGCGATCTGTATCTTTGTCGGCTACCGACCTCCTAAGCGACACACACGTCTCGACCATCTGTCGATCTGGAAGAAGCTAACGCACCTCGACCTCCCCGGCATTGCGTTGCTGACGATCGGGCTCTCTCTTTTCTTGACCGGCCTCAACCTGGGCGGCGGTCTCTATACATGGACGAATTCCCGCACCCTCGTCACTCTGGTCCTCGGCATCGTCATCTTGATCGCCTTCGGCCTGTACGAATGGAAAGGGACTCGGACCGGAGTCCTGCACCACGATCTTTTCAAAGGAGGCAAGAACAAGGGTCGCACCTTTGCCATCTGCGTTGGCCTCATCTTTGTCGAAGGAATTCTACTGTTTTCCTACATCGTCTTCTTCCCCGTCATGTAAGATACCCTTCTCACACCCGCTTCGGTTTTTCCTGTGGTCCCAAACCAGTGACGGCTGGGGGAACATTGATACCAATGCATGCCTGATTAGTTCTGTGGCTTACTCACTCTTGACAATAGGTCCTCGAGTCTCTTCGAGTCAGACCCTTTCCTGATAGTGGCGCGATCCCAGCCGTACTGGGTGGCTGGCCTCCTCTCTACCCTGGTCTGGGGGTACAGTTCGACCCGTTTCCGCACCATTCGCGAACCCTTATTCGTTGGCTTCCTCCTCTTCACCGGAGGTATCGTCGGCCTCTGCACCATCGAACCAGGCGACGACTTTAACCAACTTGCCTTTGCTGCCCTGGCCGGGTTCGGCTTTGGCGCGCCTCTCATTCTCGTCATCACGGGCGTCCAGCTTAGCACGCCTCATAGCCTCATCGCAACCGCCACTGCGGTCACCACGTCTTCCCGAGCCGTCGCCGCCACAGTATTTACCGCCATATACTCTGCGTCCCTGAACACCCGACTCGACACAAAGCTGCCAAACGATGTCGGTAAGGCTGCGCTCAAGGCAGGGCTACCTGCGACCAGTCTGGCGGCATTCATTGGTGCGCTCGCCGGCGGCGATAAAGCTGCACTAGCCAAGATCCCAGGAGTGAATCCTGCCATCATCGCAGCTGGTGTTGCGGGGTTGAAACAGGCGTTTGCCGACAGTCTCCGTGTCGTGTACATCATCGCCGCGCCGTTCGGTGCGCTGGCGTGTATTCTGTGCCTGTTCCTAGGAGACATGCGCAAGACCATGAACTATGCTGTCGATGCCCCCGTGGAGGATCTGCATGCAAAGCACCATCATCATCGCGATGATACTCAGGAGCAACAGAACGCCTAGGCGGCGTGAGTGTGTCAATTGCGGATCTGGTGATACTGGTAGGGATCATAGGGGAGACTTCCTTGCGCTTGCTTGAATGGCTTGTCTAAAGGTACACTGAGAAACCCAGCCCAATGCTGGACTGGGCTCTTCTCTTGCGACCAGATGCACGAAGAATTGTAACAACCATGTACCATTCAAGCGGACAATCTCGATATCGTAATGCGTAGCTTGTCCTTTGCTTCAATAGGACAGTCCTGTGATCCGCGAAAGGGCAACATTCTGCATCTTAAGCTGACCGACCAACAAAATATCCCTTACTAGAATGCCGACGATTGACCTTGGCGATTCGATACAAATAGTGGCAAAGGACACCCTATGCAAGGGGCATCGAGACCTTCCCTCTCTAACTAAATCTCGGCAGTTGTGGGATCCAGTGAAATGGTATCGGGGGACTGTTACTGCAATCTCGTGGGGACATGCCGACCAGAAACCTTGTCACCTGGTCATTTGTAGAGTTCATACTTGTAGCTTCTGGAAATGGCTAGCGAATATGATACAAAGGGTATTCTAGACCATAACTCACTCATGCCGAGGTTACCGCGCTGCCCGTGGGACGTGGGTAGTATACCTGACTCATCAACCTAGGTAGAGTGTCTAAAGACCGTAGGTCAGGTACCTAGGTCATAGGGTATGGGTGCAGCAAGTCCCCACAATCTGCGTTGCAACAGGTGCCGTGATGTCTTGTTGGCTTCGAAAAATACCTTGTTCGACCAACCGCTCACTTTTGACTGCTCAATCCACAACCCCTCCCCCCACAATCATTTAAGAGCAACATACTGTACCTCGGTCCTCGAATCCGTGAAGTCAAAGTTCAAGCGTGAGACGACCGTCTAGAGTTCCTTGTCGACGACCGGTGACCGGAACACGTGATGAAGTCCCGGCACTCAGTCCAGCTTGTCGTGGTGTAAATCACGAAATTGCCGAATCCGTGAAGCGGCATGCATAGTGCCGACGCAAAGTAGAGGCCGAAGATCTGATGGTCTGGGTTGATGAAGTTGTTGTATACTCTGTTAATGCTGATGGGGATCTATAAACCGGGATGGGGTGGTTAGTCTGTGACAATGTAGGCAAGGGCGAGGTAGTGATGCCGCTCTCTCTCTCTCTCTCTTTCCACACACACAAAGGGCAGAGAGTAGGAACTGAAGAAAACGCAGGTGACATACCCAGGTGATGAATAGAACTACCGTGCAAAGAAAGGCGAATTTGGCATATTTCCAGTGTATCTTGTCAAACCTTGATGCAGTCTTTGCTCGACTTCGGCCCTTTTCTGAGGATGATGGATCGAGGATTGGCAAAGTGGATGCCATTGTGGTCGTGGTCGTCGTCATTATCATGTTCGGCAAGACATCATTTGGATCCAGTTCCTCGCGTGAGTGAACGGGAACAACGCGCTCAATGGTCACATGCTCGACTTCGGGTTTGAAACTGTTGGTAGACAACGAGGGCGGGATTCGTGAGTCTGTGCTGAATGTTCGCGAAATGAAAGCGCGAGCGGAGATCGAAAATCGCCGTTCTCTGGCCTCGGGCGAACAGACTGCCTCTCTAGAGTCGAATTTGCAGCTGGCAATCTTGAGCTTCTTGCGGACTTGGAGGATTTGCTTGCCGCTCAAAGCAAAGAGACATATCGAAGTGAAGATCATAACCCTTGGTGAACGTCCGTCAACAAATCATGGCCTCGGCGACCGTCGAAAGGTAAAAGTTGAGTTGCAACGTACCATACGGGAATGTAAAATTCCACCAGACGAAGAATGTCCTTCTCCCGGGCAATCCAGCACCATAAAGTGGCATCCCCATACACAGTCTTGCCATCTGGTCTCCAGCACAGAAAGACAAATGCCGGTATAGCTGGTGCAACGAATGCAAAGCAAATGCCGTAGAAGTCGATGGTTTTTAGTCGGTTTGCATTTCGACTCGTGCGGACAGTTAGGAATACATTAAATGCAAGCACCATGACCTTTGAATTGGTTAGCTATCAAGATGTAATCGATTTCGAACAGTCGCAGAGACCGATGAGAGTTGCGTCGTACCAAGAGAGGATCAGTCATCACAAACCAAGTGATGAACAGTCCCTGGGTTTGGCACCATGCCGAATGCCTTCCTGCAGCAACAGGATGTCGCCCCCAGCTGTAAGCCAAACAGCCAAAGACGTTCGAAATGGCTATGGAAAAGGCGAGTCGATTGACAGGTTTACGAAGTGGTGCGTAGCTCAGGAAACTGATGATGGTGAAGGAGGATCCTGCGAGTGATAGACATGCAGTCACCCTCGCGACGATGTCGAGGGATTGCAACTCTGCCGCCGTGAAAGGTTTATGGTACTCGGTCATTGCACCTCTACCATCATTGACTTTCCGTGCCCGGCGTAGTCGACGGCACCTCCGAATTTGGCCAGCCGCGAGCACCCAGCAAGATGAACGACCCTTCTGTAGTAGAGACTGTTGAAATTAGGCTCGCCTCGACGAGCTCTAAGGTGCGGCGAAGCGTGCAGACCAAGCCATTGCATCTAGTCAGGTCAGTGGCATAGACATGGAAGCAAAAGGCAAATTGAGAGGACAAAAGACGAACTGCGGCACTTCAGCTGACAGGAAGAACGGTCCAGATGACCAGCCTCGAGGGGAGCAATCGATGCCGAGTCGACGATCTCAAGCATTGGCGCTCGGTGACGCTCGTTGACGGGCCTCATGCATTGCCCACGATTGGTTTCTGTTGCTCGGGCTGGAAACTCGTAATCGTGCAGAGCGGGCGCTGAGCTGCGGGATTGGATGCCTTTTCCGTGGCACCGACATCTTCTCATCATCCGAAAGCTCCATTCGAACTAGACGGCCTAGGCGAAGCTACCGCCATGCCGTCCGGGGTATGTATATAGCGCTGGCTGCCGAGAGGGTTCGAGATCCCAAGTCATGTACTACGGGCTCAATCTTCTCAACCTCCTCACAGATCACATCGAGTCGCAGTCTATCATTATCAGCCTGAAGTCGAGCAGCGAGGCGAAAGAGGTTCGATGTCTTCAGTAAAGAATCTCGTCGTGTCTGGAAATATAGTGTCCGTGATTCCCGCTTCTCGCAACAACACCGTAATTAAGTGCTACAGGCGAAATGTGCGTTGTCAGATTGGTGGATGCTGACTGAGATACTGTGACGGCTTATGGCCGAACACTGTGTGCCGGCAGATAGATACTTTCACCAGCTCGTACCGTTCCTTTGTCACCTTCTGACACGGATTGCTTCGGAGACTCTATAATCGGCCATCGGCTTCTGGACTTTGGCCAGATACAGCACCCTTGTCCTTGCACGAATAGCATGCTCCAGAAGGGTAGACGCGATCTGCGCGATCTGCCGGCCTGTGTCCAGGAGTACAGAGACCAGATTTTTCACTCCTGTTGAGTAAAGCCTCAAAGAGGTTCGAGAGCTTCCCTGGTGCCGACCAAACAGAGTCGATAAAACTACCTTGACACGGTCCAACGCTTGGTCGACGCAATCATGGAGCCGATCTCGTCTTTTCGAGGACACAGTCGATGATCAAACCCTCTTGGACATGAATTTCATGGCTCCCCCAAGTTTTGCGACCTTCGTAACGTCTCGAAATGTCAGGCTGATTCTTGTTCCTCTACCTGCTTTGCCAGATTGGTATGCACCCTTCTCTTCAACCAGATCCCAATTCACAATATGGTCAGAATTCAAGTTCTCATCGACCGTAATTTCAGAAATGCCATGTAGTGTCTGAGCGTACATGTGTCCTGTCGTGACCAGCAGACTGCACGGTTCCTGCAAGATGCGCCACGATGGTTGTGCCTCTCGCTCTCCCACATCATTCTTCTTGTAGATCTCAAGAACAGTGTGACTGCCCAAACTCACAGTGGCAGTGATGGGAGCATAAGCCGGTCCATCTTCGTGTGGCATAATCCCCTCTCCAGGTTTGTATTCATTGATAAGGACGTGATTAGGCTGTTGATGCGTAGAGTCTGTGAAATATCTACTCTCTTTCAGTCGAGCAACGACGGAGGCGAGGTAGGAGGGTAACGGCGCGTCAAGAAGAGTGTCACGGGCAGGGCCGGTGAGCGTCGAGGGAAGAGAGAGAAGTCTTCTATGGGTCAGAACGGTCCAGCGTGAATCAGGGACCTTTCGAATGTCTTTGATGATTCGGTCTTCCTCGGCGCGATTGATGAAACTAGGGATGTAGTAGCATGAAGGTAGAAGGTCACCTACCGGAGGCATAGTCACGTCCATACCGTTGGCGACTACTGAGGAGACTGAGCAGCATGAAATCGATGTGCGGGCTTTGGATACAGTGCGAGTGTCCCATTCGAGTTGCGTAGACACGCAGGAGGAAGAAGAGGGTTCGACACCCATGTTATGTGATCTCAAGTCTCGTGATTGGTTGCCCTGAGCGCTGACACAAACGAACCGCCCTTATATCTTGTACTCAAGGCATCATACAAGAGGAAATTACATTCGTTGAGGCGACTCTAATCACTGCGGTATGCTCCTTGTTCTCTCTCGCCGGTTTCAGTTCACGTCATGACTTGTGTTAAATCCTGCAGTCCTGTGTTTATCGTCCGTACTTGTTGTTCCTTTCCTCGCTTGATGCGTAACCCCAGCGATGATTTCTCAGGGCGTTTCTCTTTATCGTCAAACACTGGCAGAACGACAACGGCTATACGATGCAGCAATCGCTTCGAAAGAGTTCACACCGTTCCTCTATCCATTGGATGGCCTTCCGTCAGCATATCTTCTCCTTGCTCTGATGATAGCTCCCCGGCTCCCTCGCAAGCGAGCAGTATTCGTCAGGCTCCTAACGTTCATCCTGACCGTGGTACATAGCCTTTATCTCTATGCTCACCGTCGGACACTATCGATGGCCAGTGGGTATGGCATCGGTTTGGTCAACCAATGGGGGATTATCATGGCAGGAGTTTTACTCCTGTTCAATGATCCTGCACACAGCTTTCGACGGCTAGAGATTCGAACACCAAGAGTGGAACACAAACATTCCCAGCCCGACGCTACTACATCACCAGCTCGTGCGGACGCCCCAGCAAAGGTAGACGTGAGGAAACGCAAAGTGCCAGGTATCTATACTTCCACAGACGTGAAGCAGAGTCCGGTACCCGACTCTACGCGGCCCGCAACACAACCCTATGATTTGGTATGGCAAGGATTCCCTCACGGCAAAGGCCTCCTGCACGCTTTCGATTGGGTGATGGACCTCATGACCAGCTATCGGGGGCCAAATTGGGGACATCGTATCCCGACGCTGGGAGGTATCGATGGCCCTGTTCCTCCTGACCCTTCTGCTGGGCTCTGCAAAGGTGGTGGACGAAGCACGACCACAGCTGTGCCGAAGCAGACCCTGCAAACTCTCCGACGCCAGGCCGTTCAAGATTTTGTCGTTGGCTACCTATTGCTGGATTTTTTGAAAACAACAATGAT
This sequence comes from Exophiala spinifera, assembly GCF_000836115.1. Classification (NCBI taxonomy): domain Eukaryota; kingdom Fungi; phylum Ascomycota; class Eurotiomycetes; order Chaetothyriales; family Herpotrichiellaceae; genus Exophiala; species Exophiala spinifera. The sequence continues at coordinate 3,237,462 of NW_015622516.1, forward strand.
CACCGACCCGTACTTCCTGGGAAAAGCACCGCTCGATTCGCCTACGCCGTGGCCATGGCTGGCGGCAGTCAATGATGCGCTGCCTATCGCTACACGCTTTGTGCGACTGCTCATGTCCATGTCTGGAGTGATCAGTGCACTTACTCTAATATTTAGCCTGAGTCCTCTGTTCTTTACATCCATCCTACCTACTTTGGTGGACATTTCACATTTCACGAAGGCTCCTCTGCTGGAACCTTGGATGTACGCTCCATTCTGGTATCCGCTTACAGCTTCAGTATTTCCTACAGGACTAGCAGGATTCTGGGGCAAGTTCTGGCATCAAATGTTTAGATTTGGCATCTCCGAACCAGCCCGCTTCATCATAGAAAGAACGGGGATTGACAAACGTGGCAACCTTGCGCGAGTGATCCAGCTCCTGGTGGCCTTTGGCTTGTCAGGATCGATCCATGCCGCCGGTAGCTATACAACGTTTTCAATTATCCCGACACGACCCTTCTCGGGGCCGCTACTTTTCTTCCTCAGTCAGGGATTTGGAGTATTGCTACAGTCACTGTTCGTCAATTCTGTCTTCAAGTATGTCCCTCATGCAAAATCACTGCCTCCGGCAATCAGACATACAGGAAACGTGCTATATGTTATGGCCTACCTCTTCTTCACCGGACCGCTCCTAGCCGATGACTTTGCGAGATGTGGTCTGTGGTTGTTCGAACCCGTCCCGATCAGTGTTCTTCGGGGACTCGGATTCGGGCCTGGAGGCAAGGACGAGGGGTGGTGGGCATGGTACCAAGAAGGCTCGAAGTCTCTCGGATGGCATAAGGGCGACAGGTGGTGGGATACTGGCATTGCGATATATTAAAGAAATAGTCGTCCTGGACTCGTCGCATCCACGGCCGATAGAATGACACGAGACGGATAGAATTGAGTAATGGATGTGAAGAGACCGAAAGAGGTGCGCATTGACTGGATACGAGGAGGAGGTAGTCCGTAGGCCGCAGTCTGTACAGAGTACCAGGTCGAAGTCGAAGCTGGAGGTGATAGAGGAGAGTTGCAAGATGCTCGCCACACTGTTTTTTGGCCTGCGTATTTGATGTCATCTGTGTCCTGCCTCAACGGTGACTTTCCATCTGCCTGCGCTACGTCGATTGTTCAATGCCTCGCGAACTCGTTCCTCATCATCAAGGCCTCATCGACAGCTTCACACGAAGAAGACACTATACTGGTGCAGGCGAACGTCTTCTCGCGCACGCGTCTGTTTCACCATCTCGTGGACGCCTACGGTACTCCGTCCGAGTGCTGGCACGGGGGCGTCACCCACGCTAAGCGCATCATCGATTCATCGTCTTCTGGCGTCCTGCGGCCCTGTGGGTTCAAACCCTGCTCCGAGCCCCGGCACCGGGCATTGGGCCTTCACGCTTCGTCTGGAGTCCACAAGCTCACGCCTTAGCCTGCTCATCCTTTCTGCTACCTTGTAGCCACACCAATCTAGTTATCATCCGTCTGTCACCATCCATCGCGACAACCTCGCACAGTCGCATCGCACGTCATCTCTCACGGTACCATTGAATTTGCTCGATCTGTTCTCCATTGCCGGATCCGGGCTGCGACCATACGACGACGACAATCATCGCGAACTGTGCGCCCGACCTTCGCCTCCCAAGATCCTTTCGTGCAAGACGCTTGTGCTTGCTTGATCCCGCCCCGCGTCGCACGTTCTGTACCACGAGAATCAACCTCACCTCGCGGTCGCGCCTTGACCACCTCTAAATCATAGTCAGCAAGCGATTTCAGAATCCTTCGCTTGCTGATGTCCATTCGCTATCTCCTCTGCCTCCGTCATGGCAATGCAAGCGCCGCTTGCCAACGACAAAAAGAGAGTAAAAGTCTATGAGTTGCGCGACAATGACTGGTTCGACCGAGGTACCGGGTTCTGCACCGGCCAGGTCGTCAATGTACGTCCAAAACCACCTTCATCGGCGTGCGCAATGCTGTGCGCCTCAACTTCTACAGACCTCTGCTAAGTTTTTGCCATCAGGATGAACCGCGTATCTACGTGGAGTCGGAAGACCAACCTGACCACATGTTGCTCGAAACGAAAATAGTGAAAGATGATGGATATCAGAAACAACAAGGTCGGATATTCTTATTCGCGCCTACTGCTTCTGTGAGCAAGTCGCTGACGCGTGTTAGACACTCTGATTGTATGGACGGAGACCAATGGCACTGATATGGCACTGAGTTTCCAGGAGGCGGAAGGTTGCGCCGTCATCTGGTAAGAACAGGACTACCCTACGCCGATACGCCGAGTAAGATGCTGACGAAGTCCAGGGAATTCGTACACCAAGTTCAGCAGCAGTTGATGTCGCTACCTGGTACGTTCTACAAGAGTCGGGCCATTTATGACGGCGTACTAATCGATACCATAGATGACGGCCTTTCGGACGATGCACTGGACAGTATTTCCACCTCCTTCACTCTGAATCCTCCCGAGCTTAACAACCTGGACGAGATCGAGCAGAACATTCGACAGGCAAGCATTACTCAAGGCGGCCGAGAAGCACTGGCAAAGTTTCTGATGAAGGAACACTATGTGGAAAAACTTATTCCTCTCGTGGAAATGGCAGAGGACCTGGAAAGCCTTCAGGATCTACATCGGCTGTGCAATATTATGAAGGCATTGATCCTCATGAACGACAATACAGTGATTGAACATCTAGTCACGGACGATATCATTATCGGTGTTGTTGGGGCACTCGAGTACGATCCCGACTTTCCTACTCACAAAGCAAACCATCGACAGTATTTATCGGACGAGTCAAGATACAAGGAGGTGGTGGAGATCAAAGATCCTAACATCAAGCGCAAGATAAGGCAAACATGGAGGCTACAATACTTGAAAGATGTTGTATTGGCTCGCATTCTCGACGATCCGACCTTTGGCGTACTGAACTCCCTGATATTCTTTAATCAGGTCGATATCGTCCAGCATCTGCAAAATAACACCTCTTTCTTGAAGGAGCTGTTCGCAATTTTCAGCCCCGAAAACGCCGATGTGAAGCGAAAGGAACAAGCCGTCCATTTCCTACAGCAATGCGCTGCTATCGCCAAAACATTGCAGATGCAGGCTCGGGCTAACTTGCTCAACAATTTCATCGCGCATGGCCTCTTTTCGGTCATCACGTTTGCGGTCAAGCATCCGGAAGCGTCGATGAGAACAACAGGCATCGACATTCTTGTCGCTCTGCTGGATCACGATCCCAATATGATGAGAGGTTACATGCTAAAAGCCGTTCACGAAAAGAAAACGCCGTTGACCGACACGCTCATCGACCTCCTTCACGCCGAGACTGACCTGGGCGTCAAAAATCAGCTTGCTGATGCTATCAAAATACTGCTAGACCCTCAACCGCCCTCCAATGACCCCATGGGTAACCGACAGAACTCCGAGTTCATGACAAAATTGTCGAGGCCGCCCCAAATGACGGACGCGCAGCAGAAACGTGAGGAGTTTGCGCAAGAGAATTTTGATCGCTCTTGCAGGAAACTTTTCAAGCCACTCAAAGACCTCGAGTTTCGAGAATCCCTGCAAAACTTCAGCTATCAAGAGGTGTCGTTGTTCTCATATCTGGTAGAGATTTTGACTTTTTTTGTCCGACAACACTCTATCAGAAGTCGGTCTTTCATCATCTCCGAAAATCCACCACCTCGAGTCGCCCAGTTGTTGCAGGTGCCTCAGAAACCTCTGAAGTTGACCGCCTTGAAATTCTTCCGGACGTGCGTATCACTGCAAGATCAGTTTTACGCCGCTCAAGTCATCAAAAGCGGAGCACTAGGTGCAATCTTGGGGATAGTGATCGACACCATGCCTAGAGACAACCTTCTAAATTCTGCCTGTCTGGAATTGTTCGAATTCATCAAAAGGGAGGCGATCAAACCCGTCATCCTTCACCTTGGCGAAAATTATCGGCAACAACTTCAAGACATAACTTATGTCGATACATTTGAACAGATTTCCATGAGATTCGAACAGCTGACTGTGGACCATCCTGAGCCTGATCACACACTCTTCAGCCAGGACGATGCCACCCCTCCAATGAACCGTAGCCATGTGAATGGAAGATGGCAAGGTCTCCAGGAGATGGACGCCAACGAAGAAGAGTATTTCAATACGTCTGATGACGAAGAGGACGAACACGAAGGTGATGCTGATCGTGAGAGTATGAAAGACGTCTCCGAACGGATGCAGTGGCACCGTAAGCGAATGAAGTCGGAAATGATGAATGGAGCTGCTTCTCCTATCAGTAAACCCCTGGTTGACTACCCCGACGACGAGGACGACGAGAATACGGACACCAAATCGGCCACACCCCAAACCCCCCCAACTCCAGAGAGCTCGAAAGACGTTTCATCGCCTGAGAACAGGGCAATATCTGACAAGAAGCTGCAGCCGTCACCTGAAATGAAAGAAACCGAATTACAACATCCGCCCGAACGCCTCATCGAGAAGCGACGGCGGCAAGAGGATGATGAAGAAGATGAATTGGGCAAGCTGACAGGAGGGCCGAAGAGGAGAAATTCTTCTTCGAGCGCGACTAGTCTCGGGTCTTCTGGTTCGTTAAAGCGCAAGAAGGGCTTTCTAAGGTCAAAGCAAGCCGCGGACCGATCTGTGCTATCGAGCAACGACGATTCTGAGAATCATGTAGAAGCACGAAAGACGCGGAAGATCGCGATCAGTCTGTCCAATGCGGCGAACAAATCGGATGACCCGTCTACGACGAACACGACGACCTCCTCTGAGCAAAATCAAGCGGCGAATACACAGGAATAGAGCCAGGCACGCAACGTTGTCGTTCGGTTTCTGGCGAAGGTGTTGATGGAGTTTGATGATTCTGTACCATATAAATCAGGGGAAAGGGAATTACACGGAGCGTATTTAAGGCATGATAATGTCTTGGGCTGATATGAACGAATGACGGGCAATGGATGGCGCTAGCTAGGGCTGCGCGATTGGACGATGGTGTTATGCTGAGCTGAGCTGAGGCTCGTGCCCTGCTGCTCGAATCGCCGGCAGCAATGCAGTTTTGGCAGGGGCATACGCATGGAGGAGTGAGGCGGCACCAGAAAACCTGGGTGTGGGTGTAGTAGTAGAAGGGACCAACAGTCTGAAGGTGCAGCCGGTCCGTATTAATGCGAAGCTGCACCGGGCAAGCACTTCTCTACCGTACCTATGAACCATTCTCTGCTTCAAAATTGGTAGTACTTCTCAATCTTTGATAGGAGGACTGACCTGAACAAGTGTCGTTTGAGTACGGAAGCCCAGCACGAGGGCTGTGGACTCCGTCAAAGCCGACAAATGTGCCAAGACAATTTGGTCAGTTTGCTATTGTGATCTGCTTTTGCGGGTGACTGGATGACTGGATGACTGTACTCAATGTTCCATATTCCTATTCGGTGATATCCGCCCGCCAGGAGACACTATTATATATGAGGACTGATCTGACTCACTCCTTGACTGATTCAGCATCGAGAAGTACAACATCGTCGCTAAATTTCCTGAACCGGACGAGTCTTCGATCTCTTTGACCTCGGTCGTCCTCCCACTGCGCCGTTATCTTCGCAGCCCAGCGGGCCATCTGTTGCTCAAAACAAGCTCACAATCACTGCAATGAGTAAAGCTATATCCGAGTACAGCCACGACCATGTTATCCTTCTGTTGAGCACACATGATTTTGAGAATCTTCCGCCGTGGCTGAGCGATAATTTCAACGTCATAGAAGGAGGAACTCACGCAGGTAAGTAATCCATGTCTGAGACTGTTCTTCTGGGCAGCTCCCCACGAATTCGCGCTCGTTTGAAATCGCATAGCTCTTGCGCACATACTTCTTCTTCGTATCTTTGCAAAATTTCCCTCAGCTCATGATATTCATATCCAGGGGGCTCTTCCCGAAATAAGCTGATCATCTTCGCCGATGGCACGTACATCGAACTGTTGAATTGGATAACGGAACCGAAAGAATTCTTCGATTGGGCGCCAAAGTCTCCAGGACTCATCGACTTTGCCCTCACTACCCCGCAAAGCGCACAGGAGACGCATGCCGCGGTCACAGAACGACTCGAGTCGGCGGGCGGAGATGGCGGCCTCGGTATACGCTTCAAGCAGCCACTCTCCGGCGGACGCAAAAGGAAAGATGGGAAACAGTGCGAATGGTTCGTCACGAAGCCGTTGGTTGATAATGAAGCACCAAAAGTTCCAAAGCCGATCGATCGATACTTTCCTGCCGGCCGGCTTGACACGCCTTTCTTCTGCCACGACGTCACGGATAGAAACCTCCGGGTCCCATACACCGATCCTTCGATCTCCACTCACCCTTGCGGCGCCAAGGGCATCATGTCTGTCGACGTCGTGGTACCCGAGTCTAGCATCGAGAATTATACGAAGTTGTACAGCTCCGTGAGTGGCGCCGAAGCGAAGGTCCACGGCGGGTTTCGGTACCTCCCCAACACCAATGTGAGTTTTCTCTTGAGTTCGCCAAATGCGGCAGCCATGGAAGGTGTCAAGGACAGGATCGGCATTGAGATCCACGCCCCGAGAGATAGCGAGGACGATGCATGGTTGAAGGAACGTGGTGTCGGGATAAGAGAGGTCAAGTTGTATGTACCGGCAGCAGGCCAGGATGAATTTGACGAGCGGCCTCTGGACAGTGAGGGTATTGGTGCGAGTCTCGTCCTCATCGTGCAGCCACGAGAGTCATGACACGACGGACGATTTGTCAGCGTTACATAACGTAGATATCAATGTCAGCTCACTTAGACTATTCAAGTGTTTAGGCCAGCTGCTCATCGTTCCGTTTGGATTAGTGTTTTATCCCGGTAACAAACCCTGCCTGGCTTTGAGAGGTACATATGTGAGTATATATTTGACCCACCGGAAGATTTCTCCAGTTTCATTATCTTTTCTGAGTTTTTTCTGACGTGCATCGCCCCGGAATGCTCCAATTCCACCCGCCACGAAATTGATGGGGCTGAACACGGCTGATACGATATACGGAGTTGTACGACAGCTGAAGCTCCGTTCAGCCTCGAGGGCCAGGCCGAACGTCTAATATAATGCACGCCGCGATACCGCATTTGGACTCAACCCTCCGGTGGGGCCTGAAAAGGGGTCTCCGAAGCCCACGGGAGTCTTCGTAAACCTCATTTCTGGCGGAATGATTGACCCGAGAAACACGACGTATAAAAACGCGATGGACGCCATCTCAACGGCGTTGTGCAGCAGGGGATCTACATTCACTTAACTACAGGCTTGATGCATGCTCCGTATGAACGAGTAATATAAACCCAGCCAACGCACGACCAAACCTTGCTCCGGACGTTGCTTCACTTCCGCCAGCATAAAACGCCAAACAGCCATATTGAAACTCACCTGAGACCAAAATGTGGTGGTCTCGCTCGTCCCCTGTGCACGAAGACAACTATCTCAGGTCAGCCAGTGAGTTTCTTGCCCCGTTACCGCGGACCGTGATGTGTCTCTACCATAGCTGACGTCCTGCACGAAGGCCCGAACGAATGCCGGTGCATTATTCGTGAAGAACTCGACTATTACCGAACACTTGTCGTCGGGGGCATCTACGAACTCTCCCAGCCGCAGGACACAGCCTCGATATTCACTTTCGCGCCGGCAATCAAGCAATGTATCGACGCCCATGCACACCTCAGTGCCGTCGCTTCCGCGACCGGGTCCAGTTCTCCTTACTTTGTGTACTGCCCACAGCTCGATCTCACGAAACATGTAGAAATCAGAAACCACCCTCTGGAAAACGACGAGAACGAGGTGATTAAACGACTATTGCCGGAGATACTCGAAACGAAGCTACCAGAAGGCATTCCTCGGTGGAAAGCAGTCGTCCTGCCGTTCTCCGAGCGGCGGTTCTTTCTTGCATTTGCATATTCTCATGGACTGTTGGATGGGATGTCTGGAATGGCGTTCCACAGAACATTTTTGGATGCTCTCCAGCAAGCGTCACGCGACAATGACCACCACGGTGGTTCTCCAGCTGATCTAGTACACTCGTCTCCTTTCCGACCGCTGCCGCCTCCGGTTGACACGAAAGAAAACTTGCCCATCTCGTGGTCTTTTCTCTTGTCGCCGCTACTCAGCTTGTATTTGCCTGCTTCGTTTGGCTTTCGAGCGAGTATTACCACGCCCACAACGTGGACAGGCGCGCCTAATCTCTACGAGGTCGATAACTTCAAGACTGGGTTGGAAATGTTCTCAGTCGACGCAGTCACGGTTGGCCACGTCCTAAAGGCCTGTCGAGCAAATGGCGCGAAGATGACTGGTCTTCTTCACGAGCTCATAGCGGAAGCAATGCTGGAACTATTGCCAGAAAAGTACGACACCCTTGTCGCTCAGACAGCCATCAATCTGCGCGGCGCTCTAGGCATAGCGGCTTATGAGATGGGCCTTTGCGTTGGCGGCGACACCGACATCATCGCGCGATCATCTGAATCTTGGATGACTGCGAGGTCCGTGACGACAAAGCTGGCGGCCAAGTCAAAGAACACAAAGGACCAGTCTGTTGGGTTGTTGAGGTATCTGAGCGATATTAGGTCGTGGACTCTTTCCAGAATTGGCAAGGGGCGAGGTTGTTCTTATGAACTTAGCAACCTGATGAGCTTTCAACCCGTTAATACTGCGTCGACTGCAGGAATGAAACACATGGTCTTTGCGCAGCCGGCGGCCGCCACGGGGCCCCCGTTGTCTTTCAACGTTGTCAGTGCCCCTGGGGGCCCGATGACGGTGACTGCCACATGGCAGCTGGGGGCGTTTGATCTGGAGTCTAGGGCCGATAGCGAGACCGAGTTCGTCGAAGCTGTGTGTCAGAGCGTGCAGGCGGCCCTTGGTCGGATTGCCAAAGATGTGTTGGACTAGATTATGGATACGGCGTCATCGCATCAACAAAGGCCGTGAGCGCAGAAACAGCAATCCAGGCATGCACGATGGATTATCATGTTTGGGGAAGACTTAGCCGAAGACCTCCTACCCAGCGCAGGTCAACAAGTGATGGAAGGATCCCTCCTGAGGCCACCCACTGTGTAAAGTAGTATCAAGCCGATTTCCATCTTTATACTACCCACGCTCTGGGATGTTTACTCTACCCTTATCCCAACCGTTACGGAATTCTGCCTGGACAAAAGTTGGTGTCCTGCCACAGTGGAACAGCCTCACACTGGCCGCGAACTGCGAGTCCTCTCCTATTGGCCTGAAGCAAAAGTGGTTGTGTAACATGGATGCCCAATCAGGACCTCATGTATAGGCGGCAAGCGACCCAATGAGCTCGAGCAATCATTGTAGCCTCGCTGCCACGCCCCCATTCATAACCACTTTTGCGTCGAGGCTGAATGTTAAAATTATAATAGGCCTCACTTCATCCTCCATCATCAAGCAGTCCCTCTCAGTTCGGTTCCATCTGACCCCAAGTGGACTCACTCGCATACTTCCCCCGTCATACCTTCATACCTTCATATCAAGCTAAACCTTGTACCCTGCCCGCTTCTTCCGACGGACAAGGCTGAATAGCTACTATCTGGACATATCTTGGGCTGAGTCAACATGCCGGCCACAAAAGCGACCCGGAAGCGAGCCCCCTCCGAAGAAGAATGGGAACGAATCAAACCAGAATTGAAGCGGTTGTTCATCGATGAGAACTTGCCACTGAAAGAAGCTGCGAGAATCATGGCCTCTCAGCACAGCTTTCATGCATCGTGAGTGCCAGTTATTTTGTCGGCATACTTATACTAAGGAATATATCCAGTATAGACATGTACAAGCTCAGACTGAAGAAATGGCGTCTGCAGAAGAATTTCAAGAAAATCGAACTTGCCGCAGCTGCCGATGCAGTGCGGCCGTTCTGCAGGTCTGGCATCGCCACCCCATGCCTCACAGTCGACCAACGATCAATCCCCATTGATCGAGTGAGACGTCATTTTGGCGAAGACCTCAGGTCGCCTCGCAAGCCGTACGCGTCAGGCAGCATCCAGCTTGGTAGCTCAACAAGTGCATACACTCGAACTTTGGGAAAGACATTGCAAGGACGCCGGATGACCATACCTCGAGTCCTTCTACAAGTTTCTCCTGTGATGTCCTTGTTTGAAAGAACGGCTTATCAAATTCACGCCTACTACAGCTGGAAACTGACTGAAGAGGACAACTGGTCTTCGGGGTCCGGGAGTATGACAACTTCAATCGAGTTGTACAACGTAGCACTTGACGTTACAAAAGCACTCGAGGTGGGAAATGTGCACCTCGTACAGGCAGCACTGAGGAATCTTACCATGTCAACCAAAGAGGTCGTTGTAGCACAACATCCTGATCTTCTACAAGTTCTTCTTAGGATGTGCTCGAGGACGGTCGAGGATCAGTTCTATGGCCCCTGTTGGAATGCCTGCCTGGCATACATCTACGCAACTGCAAAGAAATCACTGTCAAAGAAGAATCCTCTGCTGATGCTCTTGGAACTCAGGCTAAATCACTTTGAGATAAACATTCACTACACCCGGTTATTAAAATTGGCCAGAGAAGTTGAACTTCAAAAATATCGTCAAACTTCGAGGTTCGTTTTTCAGACCGACACTGCAATGATGCTGGGTATCAAGAGGGAACAGGGTCCTGAGGCAGCTTCCAGGTTCTGCAATGACAGGAGGAACAGTTTCAAAGAGATATTAGGAAGAGATCACTGGCTGTCCCGAAGCTGGTCGCGAATGATGGCGGAAATGTGTTTTTCTGCAGGCTTGCTGAAGGAAGCAAAAGAGATTTGTCTGCAGCTGGTGGACGGAGAAATCACACCAGGCACCGTGGGTGCATATGTGTGTTCGAGCGCCATGAGACTACTCGCCTATATATTCGAGTCTGAGCAAGACTATCGCGCCGGGGCAATCTGGTTTCGTCATGCATCCTCGGCCTTTGAGGACCTTTATGGTTTTGGTAATATTGACGCGCAGCTTTTGCTATATCATGCTAAGCGTATGGAGGCTAAACTTCAGTACTTCCCTGATTACCTTGAACAGCAAGATTTTGAGCTGGAGAGACGGCGCTCTGAACAAGTTTCTTCGGCGGTTGCGGAGCTAGGAAAGGAGATGTCACGAATTTGCCTGGAGACTTATTATGACGACGAAGACGACGATGACGGCGACGCAACCTCCGAAGGACAAACCTGGAATGAGAATGCTTCAGGTAATGGTGACGATTCCACCAACGGACCTGAAGGTCCGGTTGACTCGGCAAGTGATATGGGTGATATAGGTGACGCTGAAGTCGACGGAAGCATCAGTGCCAATAACAAGCAGCATGTGTTCCCAGATCATATGTCGTCACTGGAGACCCTCCAGATGCGTCTGGGACCTCATAATGATGTCCAAGGAGCAGCTGAGGCTGCTCGGCTACCCTTGTCACACTCAGCCATTGAATCGACGTGCTGTCCCGAAGATATCTGGATAGCGCCAGCTCCCGACATGACGGTTTCCCATCTTGGAGACACTTACTCAGGATTTTGCTTGAATACTCAGCCACATTTATCAGCTTTGGAGGAACAGCTCGTGGAAGGAGAACCAGGGTCAAGACCTGCGACGGATAGCCAGTACGCTCTGGACCCTATCGACTGCGAACTACCATTCGTTGGTGACTGTGCAGACTTCGATGACCTATGCAGCATGCCTTGCTTCGACAATCAGTTTGACTTCATGCCTTCATTCACAGATTTCTATAAAATTGATCTTCTTGACGGGAACCCAACAGAAGTAAATCAGATGGTTTCGACAATTGCGGCAGCGCAACACAATGTTGAGGGACTCCCGGGTTTAAGCCATGATGTTGATTGCGATCTTGGCTGGCCGAACAAAGATCTAGCTACCGATGGCCATGTCGATTCTGATCTGGCGATCCCCGTGTCATTCAAGGACACGACTGTGATGGAATTGGTTAATTGGGAATGAGAGGCTCAGGAGTCGGGCTGAGGGCACATTGACTACTTCCTTCAGAACAGAGGATATCTCTTCGTTACGATGAGAAGTTCCTGAGAGGCTCTGGGAGATTGAGATAGTGCTCTTATCAGACTCTTTTCATCCGCGGCGGTTTGACCTCTGCCTTTTGCGTTTAATGTCACCTGTAGCTTGAAGTACCTGTACACATGCTACGGTGACCTAAGTTAGAAGTCCTGCATTCCTCTTCGTTTCTGCAGCATCGTTGACGCCATCTACAACTACCCTTAGCTCACACCAAACCTTACTCATTTATCTGATGATGGTTCTTGCGATTCTTACGTATCCGTCATGCTCCTTGATCATCTAGAACTGTCTAGTGATGACGATCATCACGGTCTGAATCAAGCAATGCAGCCTCAGGGGCCTCCTAGGGACTCGGCGTCTTGTTCAGACGTGTGAGACAGCCGTCCCTCTCCGTAAGGTAGAAACCCTATATATCAACCTCCCTTGCCAGCTTTCAAGACGGGCGATGGGGATTAATGCTTGTCGAGAATGGCTACTGCAAGCCTTCCAAAGGAGTTCCCGATCGTGTTGTCTCAGAAATCCCTATGCGTGTCTGATCAAGGATAACCACATCGGAGGCATACCATGTCGATATCCGATTCTCCAAGTCACCTTCTCGCCTCAGACACAAACGCCTTCTACTCGGTGGCTTTCTTTCCCCACTTGCCGACCGTGGAGAAGATATATGATTTTGTTGTTCTGATACCAACAAAGGCAGCGTCACAGCAGATCCGACAGCGTTGCCGCCTTCTGCTTTGTCGGCTACTTTGCTTCTGCTTACTCTTCCATTCTGTAGCTTCGAGCGGAGATGAACAGAGTCGAACTCAACAACAGTGATCAAGCACCTGTCGACGATGAATGGCGCCGAATCAAGCCAGTTGCGGAGTTACTCTGCATGCAGGGCAACTTCCCCTCGAGCGGCAGCTGGCGTCTCCGCAGCGGAACATAATATTATGCTAAGAACGCACTCGATCTATGTTCATCGTCTCTACTCAAAATCTTGCAAGGCTCGATATATCCGAGATTCATCTGAAGATGTCGAATACGAAGGAAAAACACTCAAGTTTCAGGAAACAGAACAGTTTCTACCGATCACAACACACCGAAATCTTTCAAAAACCCAAAAAAAAGGTTGAAAGTGAAGTTGTTTGAAAACTTCTCTTTTTTTCCTTCGCTCACAGTCAGGACGCCTTCCAGACACGCCTGTCTGGTTTGATCTAACCCTGACTGCGGTTCGATAATTGTTGAAAGTTTATTCTCGATTATCGTGGTCGTCGTCGGGATTCGAACGCGGGCCCTTTTTTTCTGCTTCCCTCCTCGCCTGAGTGAATGGCCATCCACCACACCGCCCATGTGGTTTTAACTTGAGCCATCACTTTAGGGATCTTGGTGATTTGAGAGGAAAATTCACCTGTTTAATTGACATCGATTCAAAATCATATGTGGGTCCGCGCGTCTCTACGAGGCTGGTTCAGCCTCGCCGCGTGAGTGTTGGACGACTCTCGAACACGTTTGTCCTTTGTGTGCAGCCGAGAACAATGAAGCTCTCCGAAATGACACCAAATCAAGGTTCGATCGCGTACGACCAACCACACCAGAACGACACAGATGCTGCTGCCAATACCGTCCAGAGTCTGGTCGACCGGCTTGAAGCAGAGATGCTGCAATGGCCCTTGACGGACAGCATGAACTCTTCTCGGCGGCTTTATGCAGGCCCGTTGTCGGCGAACAACATGGACGTGATCTTCAACAGGCGGTGAAAGCTCCGGAGGCCCCTCGTCCGTTCGAGCTGATCGATTCCCATGCAGTCGAGTACGAGGATTGTGGAAAGGGAAGCTGAGTGTGGCCTTGACGTCGGACATCAATATCCTACAGCCTACCTACCAGTGCGGATTTTCAGGATCACCAAACACTCGGACTCTCTGTATCTGTCCCTGGCGGATCTCCCATGGTCTGGACCATGACCCTTGTCACAACTCATTTCGACTCCCGCTGAAGAGGCCTATGTGGGTGCTGCGTATTCGGAGCATTGGTTCAAGTGCCTACCAACCTTGCCAGATGATATTTGGGTTGATGGCAATAAAGATACGTCGAGCCGGATTGAGAAATAATATTCCTCCGCCCTTATTTCCAGCTATGAATGGTAACGGGACCCTATCACCGGAGACCTCTTTGTATGGGACAGCTTTACATGTTGGTCGACCTCGGAACAATAGGGCCACTGAGAGACTCCATGGGTTTGGATGGTAGGAAGTTGATGTTTCTTTGATTGAGTGTCTCCCGGGGCAGTTTTGGAAAGGGCAGGATTGCACAAAGCGATATGTTTGTAGCTTCAGTTTGCTTTGGTCTTAGATACATAAGTACCATCTGACAGTCAGCCCAGCCAGCAGATGATCGAGACACAGCGGATGTCAAACAGGTCAACATCACAGTCCAGTCCCAATACGACACGACTTATCATTCTCTATCGCGAACAGGTGCCGTTGCGATCTCTTGTCCTCTTCTAATAAGTGATCTTAGGGCTGGGGAATACGCCCTGAACATTCCATATTCACTGCTATCCTCACTTCTAGACTCGGTGAGTCCGCCGTCCACAATGACTCCGCGGATACATGCGTGTGCGCGATACTTTATCAACTCTGAATTCTCGTCTTTGTCGCTCCCTTCACCGTCACTGCATAGCTTGTCACTAAGACTCTCCCGCCTCGCTCAACGAGTCTGCGGAGATGGCAGTCTGCGATTGTTCATTGAGACCTTGCTGGCATCACTTTTCGCTTTGATCAGTCCGCCAGACACAATGGCCTTGCGAAGCCATCGGTTCGCAGTATTCCAACGACCCCGTTTGCTTGTTCCTTTTGGTTTCAAAGGGCACACTCTACACAATAGCCTTGCAGAGTCGTGTGTCTGCGCTACACCGACGACTCTCATGTTTATACTTTTTAGATTCCGCGGAGGACTCTATACGCAACGACTCTGCGACTCCTTCGGTCCGAAAGATCTATCGGCGACCCTGAACTCTTGATCCGAGGCGTGCTGCAAGTGTCAACCACCGTCGTCATTTGCATTGGTCTCAATGGCAAAGGAGAGGCCGCCAGTGACAATGATTGCGCGAGGAGGACAGGCCGCGATCGACAGTACCTTACTGCTTCTGCGTCTTGCGGCACACCATAATTGATTCGGTTCACGTAATAATAGAGTGGACAAGACATGTAGACATGTTTGAGGCGAGTGAGTGTCAATTCAAGCGCCGAAGCATTCCATCTCGTAGGCTTCAGCCCGCTCCAGACAAATAAACATGACTACGAGAAGGTATGAGTACGGGATACGATCGTTGGTATTGATGCTCATCGCGGGTTAGACACCCATCGTGGGTTACGGCACGCAAAGAGCAGGCGTCGTCCATTCTCATATTCGGTCGATAAAGAGTTCTAGGAAATATCACATTGTATGAGTAGACTTGGTAGACAGAGTATGTAACCGTACATTGGAAGGCGCTTTTCAACTGTGAGGAGAAGAACAGAAACTTAGTGACTCTGAGGAGCAGTAGTGACATTCTTGAACTTGATGTCTTTTGATATATTGTACAGAGTTGTCCGGACCAGGAGAGGACAACTGAGAAGTGTCCTCTACATAACACTGCACATCATGACTGACTGCCACATCGACTCTAGATTCGTGAGCTATCGCTTCTGCCCAGCATATAAAGATGCAAGCAACGGTAGGGCCGTCAGGATGTCGTGTGTTATTACCACGATCGATGCTGGACACGAGCTATGAGGCCTCGCTGGAGACCATCAAACAGCCCATCGGAGATTGCCATGATCCCATAGGTCAGAACCGGTTGAGGTGGTTGGCTGTACTTGGGAGGGACAGCAAAATGCTGAACAAGGCCACTGGGACAACGCAAATTGAAGACCGACTCACACACAGCCGTCTAACACTGAGTGGCCCTCCTTGTTCATACGCTGCGCGGAAACGGAGGTCTGTAGGTGCACCTCTAACCCCAAGCTGAGTTTCCGCCCAGGGTATGAACGTAAGTGAGTACCGCCCATTCGACCACGGAGTGTAACATCAATGTAACCTCGTTTCCCAGGGTCGTCTGTTCGTTGTATCGGCGCTGGCGAAGCAGCAGAGGTGTACTCGCTATCGCCTGCGTTTCCTTTTGATTGTAGTCCGAATGAGGAACAGGTCAAGTGGTTGCGGTGTGGTGGCGCCATGACTATATTCTGCGGTACCGGCACCCACTTCATTTCTTCCATTCAATCGGTAATTCCATTCCAACTCTTCTTGCTGTGAGTCTGACACGTTCTTCCTCGTCCATATTCATGCCAGGATTGTATCGCTGAAGAAGAACGGTATATGTGCGCTGGGCGCGGAGATAGGTGATGAACTGTTCGGCTTCTTGACAACGCGCCGTTACATATTCAGGAGAAGTATCAGCCAATGGTTGCGATAAATGTGAGCGAATTGAGGCGTGAATCGGCGTTCGCGGGTGCTTGTGTCGTGGTGTGGGAAGAGGCGGGAGCTCACGCAGAAGGCGACGGTAAAGTGATCGAGTCTGACTGGCGGCGGAAGTGGACATGATTGAGCGCCAGATACAACAGTAGGAGGAGTGAAGCAATGAGAAATAGTAGCAAAGAAAACAAAACGTCACGAAAGAAATTACAACAAGCAGACCAGAAGTTCAAAAAGTACGATGCAAAGAGATGGAGAAAGATTGATGTTGCCGCTTTTAGGACCAGATGCTCGCGACTCAAACGTCGTATCACTTTCTTCTCACCCACCGACTCACGTTCCCAAGCACGTCCATGGCGACTGTCTGATTTCTACTGCAGTCCGCCTGATAACTTCCCATAATTGGCGTTGGGTTCTACATCGCATTAGACCTTGCCTTGTCTTGGTGTCTTCCTCGGGTTTTACCCGCGGTAGAATGCAATGAACATACCACCCAGTCTAAGCAAATTCCGATTGGATGATGGCCGACATCAGGCCAGCCGCGACCGAGCTATTCATTATGAAGCCGAACACTCAGCTAAGTCGCTCTCATGTACGATTTTTTTATATTGAAAACTGTTTGCGGTGGTTTGGGAATATACGCATCAAGACATGGTCATATAAATATCGAAAGAAGGATGTCAATCTGATGTTAAGCTGCAGAAGGCATACCCACCCACATGTCGGTCAAGTTGGAGAAGTCTAGATTGAATACACCATCATCATCCGCCAAGTTAACTACGGATCCTACAATGGAGTCCTCATAGTTGGAGAGACCAACGCCCGACCCCGGATGTGTCCGTGTGTGCATTTCCAAAGGGTGGGTAGTGGTCCAGTCTTGTGTTACAGATTCGTGAGTGTCGGCTGCATTGGTGTTGATGCCTGCTAAGACAGCCGTGGCGGTATTTGGCTCATACTCGACATGGTCGTCGACAATCCACTCTCCGGCGGAAGGGCCTGCACCTGTCGTCTCTTGAACAGTCGACTAACGTGTGACGCCGCAAAGGTCAAAAATGCGATGGCCCACTCAGCCGCGACGTTGGTGTCCACGAGCTCTCGGAGAGCAAGTTTGCATTCTTCGAACCTCCGGACTTCTTCTCGACGACGTTCCTCACTCGGCGATTGCAGATCAAAGACATGGCTCCAGCTGACCGTCAGGATGCACGAAATGCTCATGCCCGGTAGGCGGCGCATTAGGTCGGCCCTGTACAAATCCATCACGATCTTGTTGAGGCCCTCCGCCGCGGCACGCATCGATCTTTGCGAAGAAGCCCGCATCCGATCATGGCCTGACCCTAAACCTATGCGATCGGCCAAGGCGCCAGGACGGTGCAAGCAGAACTGCGCAACGAGATACATCATCGTCAGCATCGCACTGTGTATGACCACGGCTTCCTCGGCGGACGAAGTGATGCTAGGAACGGGAGATTGGTGCAGTAGATCCTCCGACACATGGTCGCGCCACCTCTGCAGGTCTCGTTTGCACATCTCGAGCTCTTTGCCATCGTCTGAATTCGTCTGAGTACCGGGGCTCCGTGCGGTGGCTGTCGTCCCGTCCTGTTTCGGATAGAGGATACCGTTGTGACCGATTGGATTTTCCGCGTAGAATAGATCCACAATTGTGCTCAGGATCCTGCAGATCTTTGTTAACTCGATGCTGATTGAAGCAGTTTGACTTGATGCCGCTCAGTCGTATTCGCATCGACACCACTCTCGGAGCAGTACATATCTTCCAATTTGAGTGGAGCCACAGTGAAGTCGTCAGGTCGAACTCTCGGCGCTCGATTGGTGCCCAGGGAAGTGAAGGCGTCGCGAATTAGACAGCACCACCAGATACGTCGACGAAGTCTACGAACTGGCGCCGGCAGACCTTCGCTATGCGCGTCTCGATGGAGACCAATCGATGTGGCCACGGCCAGCGCCACGCTGCACCAGTAGTACCCATCCTTCTGTTCGGTGGGTGAAATCCACCAGGTGGTGAGCAGAAGGAGGGATTGTACGATAGCGATGAGATCTCGCTCGCAGCTAAAGTCATAGAGCAACTGTCCTCAATGAACAAGGTCAGCGGAGGTCGGTCAGGATGGCAAGGGATTCAAACCTTAGTCTTGAGGTAGTATGCCCTGCGCATCGCATCCCGGGTCAGGAAACCCGCTCGACGTACTAACTTTACGTCTGCCCAGGCTGTGGCAGAGTACATGATAGCTTGTACTAGAAGCAAACTGATCTGGCCATGGCGTGCTGGGTTTTCGATGCTGGCTTGAAACGCATCTAGGTCGATGAGGGGGAGGAAATGGTGGACGAGTTCAAAATAGTTCTTGAGCAAGTCGTCGCGTAACTCTGGATCGGGAAGTGTCAATGCACCCCTCTGGCGCAGATAGATCAAATCCTCGACAGCCAAGTCGGATGGCATTGGTTTTACAAATGGTGGATAGTCTTGTTCTTGGGATTCTAGCCGGGTTTTCGACCGCGCGCCCGTGTCGTCGGGATATATTGGGGATGTCAGACTCTGCGTCGCGGCTTGATACCAGTCGAAATTCCGGTCAGGTGCAATAGTCTCATCCATGTCCCACGATTTGTCGGCGTCCAACGCGCTCTGGGGATGATCATGTTGAATGGCACGGGGCGATCGTGATGTATCGGCTTCGGCATCGCCAGTGAGGTCGGGGGTTATCTCAGACCATGTAGCTGCAGGCCCATCAGGTGGCCTGGTTGCCGGTAGGTTGGGAGGAGGTGTGGCCAAGAGGAGCTGGGAGCTGGCCGACGGCTTTTGAGCCTTGGGTTTGTCTCATTGGCGGCGTTGTGGCAGGATACATTCGACCTGCTCCAAGATGCAGTTGTAACAAGAATGGCCGCTCACGACACTGCATCTCACTTTGCGAAAGCGACAGTGATTACAGGCGATGGTGGCTCGATGCCTTCTCATTGAAGATCGATTGGTAATCCTCGGATCTCCCAATCCCGTCGCCGGTACTGACGGGGCTTCAGGTATTGGAAACGAGCCTCTCGATAGGTCGTCGCCCATCGTATGATTATTTATGCCCTGATCGTGAAGGAGAAACTGTTATCCCCACACAGGCTGTCTTGTTGGCGAGCCCATTTGGGCGGGGAGGTTGAAGGGGGGACTTGGTTTGAGGAGACCCAACACCACTACGGAGTACCCACCCCACATTTTCATGGCCTGGTGAGGCCCCCTCTCTCCCCTGACTTCACTCGTACAGATACTTACCTTGTTACTTTTGGCTTGTGCCGGGCGCAGCGACATTTTGTATTAAGATATCCTTCCCCGCTCCGCCTCGACCTCATATTGGGCCGTCGGGAATGCTTTCGATGTATCGGGTGAGAGAACACTTTACTTCTGTCGTTCTGCCACATCATCCAAGGTCCACGCCGACATGCATTTCCAACTGGACATCTCTTTCT
The DNA here is from genome assembly GCF_000836115.1 of Exophiala spinifera. Lineage (NCBI taxonomy): Eukaryota > Fungi > Ascomycota > Eurotiomycetes > Chaetothyriales > Herpotrichiellaceae > Exophiala > Exophiala spinifera. The sequence goes on from NW_015622516.1 coordinate 3,257,418, forward strand.
CCAATCGGATCAATTCTTGCTGGATAATGGAAGTTAAACGCTTCGATCCTCGGAATAAGGACGGGACAAGGATACAGTAGTGTGTACAGGGACGAGGGACTAGTCAGACTTCAACTGGAAATGATTAGCCATCTTACCACCTCGGCTACTGGCCCGTTATTTCGGCCTCCCACGGCGTAGCATATGCCTCACAACTAGTTGTACTTTTTCCAAGGCTGAATTTGCTTCATAGATGGATTGAAGACTTCGTCGAGGCTAAGAAAGTGTCTTGGCAACGTAGTAGGAAGGCATTGAAAAGTGTTCCCTTTGCTTCACATCTGTGCCTCCATAAGACGGTACAGCTTTCCAATCAAGTTTGATAGGCCACGGTTGCAAGATCGATACACCGCTTGCTGATTTTCCCGTGCTAATGAAAACCCTCCGCGAGCAAGCCACAATACATAACAAGTTATGTAGAGTCAGGAGCTTGCTGCGCATCAATCGCCGGCTTAAAGTCCCTAACAAAGTCCCATAGCATCTTGCTTTTCCAACCGTTCTTCTTCCACCCATTAGCCATGAGCGGGAAGAGATCTGCATAGCGTTCGACTGCTTTTGAATGGGCGTAGATGAACAGAACATTTTCTTCGGCGTCAGCTTCCTGCGCCTTGAGGATCGTTGTCAGCGTCTCCTCCGCATCGAAACAAAAACCTGGGTTGGGGATGAAGAAGGGCTCGTCCGCTGCGCGGGAGCGACTCTGGTTGAGTCGCTCGAGTGCCGACCCTGGGCAGACCCACGGCGCCATTTGATCCGGAAGCTCGATTTGGACCTCTTTGGGTAGACGGATGTGCTTGGATGGGCGGATCTCACCGCCGTGGTGACAAAGGTCGCCTCCACAGAAGATGAACGTATCTGGGTCTGAGGTCGTCCGTACTAACCCGGCAAGGTGCCCAACTGTGTGACCTGGAGCGTCGAGAAGATAGAATGATCCATCTCCAAAAAAGTCCAACGCCCTAAATTGCCCGATCTGAAGCCTAGGGTCGTTGTCGAAACGAACTTCCCTCGTTGCGCGGCCTCTGTTGTTGGAAGCTATTGTTAGTATGGTCAAGGGACTACCTCGTTAAGAAAGAAGCATACTAACGCAAAATCTGTTTCTCGCACAGGCGCATCTACGATAGTTGGGTACCCTGGATAGAAAGATTTCTTGAATCCAGGGCCGACAACAAGCTCAGTTGTTCCAGGGAAGGTCGAAGGATCTCCAATATGGTCGAAATGCCAGTGGCTAAGATGATGCAGTCAGTCCTACAGAACCTAGCAGAAACCACGACCACGAAGCCCGAAGGGTCTCGATTCTGACCTCCAAACAATGGAATTGACTGAAGCAGGGTCAATCCGACTCTCCCTAAGAATGTCCGCCACATGCTTCTCGGAGCGAATTTCCCAGGCAGGATTTCTCAGCTGCTCTTGATTGAAGGGCGAAAAGTCGAGAAAGTTTGGTGGCACCCCCAGGTCGAATAAGGCCTTCTTGCCCGTCGGACTCTCAATGAGGAACGCCCACGATGGGAGGTCGGGCAGGAGCTCCATACCGCTCAGAGGCGGCTCCATCAAGAAACTGGCCGGTAGCCTCTTGACCCTCGCGGTGCAGTCGATGATACGAACATCGGCCACTGCGCCAGGTGGTACGTTGAAGAGGCTTGGTGCGTTCAAGGACATTTTGTGATTCTGCTTGCGAGTCGTAGTCGTTTGACAAGGCTGCACTCAATCAAAGTTTCACATACGAGGTGATGCCCACATTTATTGACTTCATAGAAAATAGCGCCCCGCAAAACAGCGGCCTTATAAATTCATACAATATATCAGACAATCACGAACGATACAGATGATGATCCCGACGTTCCGGTTGCTTGGTCAGCATTTGATCAATGATCATTGTATTGACCATTGATCAATATAGTGATAGTGCCGGCCCGCGGGCCAAGTCAAACTGAATTTGGGCCGCAACTCGTCCGTGGCTAATGTGCTTAAAGCTCCACAGAACCTCGGGAAGTTGTTCAACGTCGTGAAAGTTGGCGTGGTGGAGACTATTGAACAGATCATCACGTCCTTGGTATATCATTCAATTCCTCGCTTCACTACCCCATGATAAGATACACAACGTCACGTTACAGACCCCCCTAAGGCGCGCACCTTTGTGACATCGTAAAAGGTTTGAAGTGACAACGAAGACGCAGTCCGTTTCATTGCCGGTCGGAACTTAGCCATGCTAGTCCCAAAGGCTTTTCCATTCACCACTGATGGTATTCTTCCCGCTTTCCAGTACGTTGCTTTGAGTCAAGCATATGGGAAAGGTATGCATCAGATTGGCAAGTTCCAAGCCTCTCAGTGGTCGCCCTAGATAGCCGTCTTCACCATGGATGATCATGCTGAGAAACAGAGTTTCATGCCATTCTCCCAACACAACTTGTTGTGCAACGCTGAACAATAGGAGTTAAATGGGATGTATTGATGAGTCTGACCTCGATGACTAGGAGGTTGAGGACTATGATATATATAGGCAAAAGGAGTGACTATTCTCTGCCCAATTGAGGCTTCTTTTGTTGCTGCATCACAGGCTACATGTTGGCCTTGCCTGACACATCTTGAGTAGTTGCAACAAGCGCTCTGATAATTGGCAATAGAACGGCCTATATATTGCTGTCAACATGATATAGTTCAATGAGTGAAGTGATAGTTGGCTTGATAGTTGTGAAATGAGTGAGTTGAGTGTTGTGAAGTGCGCAATAATGAGTGTTCTAGGCGGTGGGGTTCCTCTGGATGTGTTTGACATGAGTATAGAGGTTGTAATGTTGAACAAGGCTGAGTTGTGACGGGGTCATTACAACCTCCATACTTGCGCCGAACGCCTCCGCGGGACTTCGCCGCCTAGAACGCTCCTTTTGCAAACCTTGCAACACCATGAATTCACTCACTTTAGTCACATTTTCGCTATATCATAGTCCTCAGGATGGAGGAACAGGACCTCCCCGACGCAAGGACGCCGGCCCCCGACGAGGAACTCATCGGTCGCCGCCGATGCCCGGGAGAAAAACCTCTCCACCAGGACGAGAAAACTTCCACTCCTTTAACATACAAATAGATAGAACAGCGACCTCCTAGTCCTGGAGGTCGGACTCGTCAATACATCCCATTTAGCCCCCCGACATCGCCTAGAACTGAGCGTTGCATAACATGTAATGACACTGTCACAACTTGACCTTGTCCAACACAACTTGACCAAGTCAACTGCTACCTACACATCAGATCTTGTTAGACCACGAGTGAGTGAGCACCCTTGGGGACGCCATACCTGCTTCCACCTGTGAACATCTCTAAAGTAGCCACCGGATGGGCCAGGGACATATGGACTGAGGCGCTCAAGTGATGGCATGATTTCCTTCTGCAAGTCGATGTGTTAGTTATGGTGTGTCTGCCATTTTCTAGTCATCCAAAGGTGCCTCTCACATATAAATATTTCGCCATGAGCGAAGCCATGGAGCAGTGAAGTGCTCCTCTCCTGTTTGTACTGTTCCCGGATCGACATCAAACATTAGATGGTCTAAAGAGTAACATTACTTTCGCGCTCAAAGCATGGATCCTGAAGTGGATCTACTCACATATAACGTCGAAAGCGAACATGCGGGCCCAGAAGTGCACATTGAACGCGGTTCCCGTTGCAGCAAGTTTCGCCCATTGATCCAGAAGTGTTTGAATCTTGTCAGAAATTTGTGGCTCGAACTCCATTAAAGCACCTTGAGAGAATCCGGGAAAGCTGCGGAGGCTGTGAAAATGTGCGTACTATATGCATTGACCGATGAAGTGGAATATCGCGAGGCCAGCAGTCACTAGGATCAGCGGCACCAACTTGTCCATGTTCGATTGATTTTGGAAGTCATCGAGGGCGCTGGCAACAAAATCTCGTGAGATGAAACCCATATTTCGGAGTAAAAGCAGTTTGTTCAAGTCGGAAGTCCGAGTTTTCGAGAAGAGCATTGTTACGAATCGACGAACTGTTCGCTTTGAATGCATCTTGAATCGCCGTCGCCGTGCGAACAGGCTCCACTTGAACTTGTGGCGACATCATTGGAGGGCACCACACCGGCAAAGACATATTCTCATAGGGGCTGGGCTTCGGTGGCCTGCAACTACGGGGATCCACCTCCGCGGAGTGGAGAAGCCCCCGAACGTCGGTACGCCGCTGCTTTGAGTCCGGCACTCTCTTCTGCGAAAGCCTGGCATGCGACCTTGTACTATGTGGGCGTTCCAAACGTCGCCTCAGGTCATGAGGATAATAGAACGTTCCACGATCATTGGTTCTTTAGTACTTTCAACTCAAGCATTTGGTTGGTTCTTGGGGCTGACTAGCCTCTCGTCTCAAGACATTTTGGGAGTCATAAACTCTCAGAAAGTCGACTAGACGTGCTTTAAGCTCATCTTCCACGACTCGCTCTGCTCGACCGTGCTAATAAGGACAGATACAGTTCTTCCATACACTATGAATATCAGGGCGATTGCGCTGTCCCGACTATGCAATTGCTTTCCTGGTTCACCGACGAATGAGCACTCAGAAGAAAATGTTGTGAAGTTAATTCTAGATCGACGAACTAGTGCTCGACGAGGAAGACTGCCCTATTGTTGAAACGATACCTAATTCATAGACTCGACGTGGATTGAGACAATTAGAACCAAGGAACGCTCATCTATTCAAAGTCTAGCCATGACTTCGTATATCATCTCCCACGATTCATGCTGTATGTATTCAAACGCCATCGTTCATCCCAACCTGGTTCCGACACACCTTTAGATACATCGCTCTCTTTCTTGTCTATCTGACTTTCTCTTCGTTCGCCAAACAAACCCTGCTGCTTCCTCAGAAGGACTGGATCTGTGCTCTCGTAGCCTTCCCTGGGCCGCTCGTAGCAGGAGAAACTAAAAATGTCCTTTGACCGGTCATTTAATCCGAGCACAGGGTCTACCAGAGCTTCAATACCGCTTCTAATATCGTCTGTGGACACAAAATCGAGTTGAAGGACGTGATTCTCAATTCCAGCATACACGGTAGGTGAGCTCGGGGAGGGACTCGCAAGAGAATATACACATCCGCGGTACCGTTCAGTTCGACGAGCGCGACGACCAGATCGGAGCGGCTCCCACAGTCGTTCGTCGTATTTGACACTTGGTGTCAGGAATATATTAATGTCCCTTCGCGTCTTGTGCGAGCCAGAGAGTGAGAGCTCAGTATCCGCGTCTCCTGGTTTCGCTTGCGACGTAGAGAGCTGCGTCCTCCCTTCAAGATATGAATAGGGCCGCATACCAGGCATTCGCAAGTCATATGTTTTGAGGCAACCGTTCTGAGAACTTCCAGCAAGGAAGCGTTCGTGACCAATTGGTAGAATGGCAAGAATTTGCCCATCGTCGACCACGTCAACATATGTCGAAACTGGTCGAATCGGTGTACGGGCGTCATGAAGACTGACGATACCGTCAGACCAGCCGGACAAGAATAGCTGCCCGGGCAAGTTGGAGATACCAGCAGCGTCATCCAAAGGTACCACAGTATTCGCACTTTGGCGGAGGTTGGAGACGTTCTCAAGTGGGTCTGAAAAGAACTGTGTAAAAGGTTTCGATGTTATCCCTGCCGTATTGATATGATAAACATCAATCGGTGCGCGCTCTCTGCCTTCGAGGTACTGGAAACACATAGCAAATGCCGAGTCGGAGAGAAACTTCGCACACCTGATACGATTTCGGACATCTCTCGTCGTCTGCAGGGGGACAGTGTCAATCGGTTGCACAACAGATGTCGTACCATCCACGGGAAATAGCGAGATTCCATCGTTATTGCATGTGGCAAGGACAGGCTCTGGGCTTTTGCTGACATCCATACGATGAAATCCGTTAGGTTTGGTATTGTACACTGATTGCTGGACCAGCTTTCCTGAGTCGTTCGACACAACTCTGACAACGTCACCAGATATCCTTCCGAGGATGGCCGTTTCATGTTCTGAATACTTTTCGGTCTGATTTGGTCGCAACAAATTGACATCGACTATATCCATGGTCGGGACATGGTCATGAGGACATGTAAAAGACTTCCACGTCACTTTGCCGTTCTTGGTAACTCTCATTCGAAGTTTTCCAGCCGCTCCCCATGCCAGCACCTCTTTGCGTTCTGACCAAGTTGAGCCTGTCCAGGTCTCATAGCAGTCGATCACTGGCTGATAACCTACTGCAGTCCAGGATCTTGCTTCAGCCATGTCCTCAGGATCCACAGGCGGATAGCATTCTCTTGCAACAAATGCGCGACGATCCCAGGCTCGTGACCGCGAGGTCAAAACACGAGCAGCCTCCCGCCATAACGGTGGAGTTTCAATGGAGGGAAATGATCTCTTAACGAAATCGCGAAAGCACGCATAGTCGTCCCTAGCTATAACCTTTTGTAGTTTGCGACTAACCAGTGAGAGGTTAATGATGGATGAGGCGGTAGGCAGATGATGAACAATGTGCTGTATCACTTCCACAGGAAGGCCGTCAAGCATCTGAAAAATAGTGTAACTGGTGTTTTCCGAAGTGGTCTCGTATTCAGGATTTGTCGACGATGAAAGTTGGTAGATAATGACTGTGTAAGGACGTCAGGTTCGCCGTTGAATACTTTGTAGCCGCGGAGGCAAAAATGGTCACTTCTACACGCTGCTTTTGCGCGACGTCATCTTGGCCTCACAAGGCTGGAAAGGCGGCGAACGACCGGAGATCACGTGTCAGAATCTTTCTTACATAATCAGGCTTGAAATCCCCCCGGTGCGACAACCACGGATGAACCAGGCTGAATCATTCCAGCCGTCGTCCACCATCGACAACCATGGTCTGGTATGGCCACCATCAAAGCCATCGAGGCTAAGTCCATACATCAAATTCAGTCCGGCCAGGTCATCGTCGATTTGTGCTCAGTGGTCAAGGAACTGGTTGAGAACAGTCTGGACGCGAGCGCGACTTCCATCGAAGTACGATTCAAGAACCATGGCCTCGATTCAATTGAGGTGCAGGACAACGGGGCCGGAATATCTGCCGAAAACTATGAAAATGTCGCCTTGAAGCATTTTACCTCCAAACTTTCCAAGTATGATGATCTTTCCAGTTTGCAAACCTTTGGATTTCGCGGCGAGGCTCTTTCGTCCCTTTGCGCTTTATCCAAATTCTCCATCACAACTGCACAGGCACAGGAGGCACCAAAGGGAAGACGTCTCGACTTCGACGGTATGGGCAGACTTGCCGCGAGCACGCTCGTTGCCTGTCAGAAGGGCACGACTGCCACGGTTGAAGGGTTGTTCGAGAGCTTGCCTGTACGCCGCAAAGAGGTAATCAAGAATGTAAAACGTGAATATGGCAAGGTACTCGGCTTGCTGCAGGCATATGCTTGCATTTGTGTCAACGTGAAGTTGACGGTCAAAAATGCTATGCCAAAGGGCAAGAGCGTGACTGTTTTCTCAACCAAAGCCAATGCCAGCACTCGAGAGAACATTGCGAATGTCTATGGGGCGAAGACACTCTCAGCTCTGGTACCGTTAGACCTCATCCTGGAATTCGAATCGACCGTGGCACGCACGGCACATAAAGACACGTCCAGCGGCAAGATATTTGTCAAAGGCCATATCTCGAAGCCTGTTTTCGGAGAGGGGAGGCAAACTCCAGACCGTCAAATGTTCTTCGTGAATGGCCGACCATGTGGATTGCCACAGATTGCCAAAGCCATCAACGAAGTATACAAGTCATTCAACGTTTCCCAGTCACCTTTTATATTTGCTGATTTCCAGATGGACACCAACTCCTATGATGTCAATGTCTCGCCAGACAAGCGGACTATCCTGCTGCACGATGCTGCGACTCTAATTGAGAATTTGAAGGCTGCATTGAATGAAATGTTCGAACAACAAGATCAGACAGTTCCTCAGTCTCAGCTACAAGGCCCCAAGTTCCCCACGTTTCGAAAACTGGACTTTGAAAGACGCTCTTCCCCAAATTCATTGAGTCCCTCGATCCAAGGAGAATCTGTGCCGGCAAGATCGGTGCTCCAAGATGAGAAGAGTCTCACTGACGATCCTGAGGCCTCTGACGACGAAGGCTCGAATTGGCTGATGCGTGAGCATTTTCGAAACTTTACAAGCACCAGAGACGAGACTGGGGGAATCAGTCAGGTTCGAAAAACACCACAAACGGAAAAGGAGAGCCAAGCGAACGCCTTGGCTCAGAAGATAGCAGAAGAAAATGAGGAGAGATCCAACTTTGCTGATGACGGCGACACACAGGAGACAATTCACACACAGAGCACCGAGGGGTCGCAGAATGACCCTGTCAACCTTCACATACAAGACTTTAATGCACGGATGGCTGAGCAAAGCGTAGACTCAGTGCACATGGATCAACCGACTGCGTCCAAGGATGAGAGGGGATCCGAAATCCCATCGCTGAGCCAGCAGTCTCAGCAGGGAGATAAAGGTATTGTTCCGAACGCCTTCGAACGCATGCGACCTAGGAGACAACCAGCAGAGCTTGCCACAGTAACAATTGGAGAGGAGACAATTACAACCATTGTTGGTTCGCACTACCCGAGGTCTCCAGCTGGAAGAGGAATGATGGAGAAAATCAGGGCCCAAGCACCAAGACAGGAAAGGCCATCACCAGCTACAGTCAATTTCTCCCAAAAGCTACGACGTTTTGACGCAAGGGCTGGAGATGATGGGCAAGAATTGGATTCGACTGATGACTTAATGTCCCATGAGAGTGGCTCGGAGCATGGTACGGAAGCAGAAACACCAGAATCGGACGACGCAATCAATCTGCTTGTCGAATCTGATGATCTGAATGACGAAGGTGAATCCGCAATTCAAGATGGAGCTGTTGACGCAGATGACGATCCCGACTATGTGGACGAAGAAGAGAAGCAAAAAATCGAGGAGGCACGGGTGGTTGAGCTCATTCGAGCCGCAGAAGAAGTTTCGGCCATGGCCAGCAAGGAAAACACCAAACGGGCGGCAAACTCCCTTTCCGGCAGTCGAATTAAAGACTCAACGACAACTACGCTCGCGACAGTTGACTTCTCTCTAGAGAACGTAGCTAAAGGCCTGGAGCAGCTTGTAGCAATCGGTGCCAGAACGGAGGAGCTCAGACATCGCCAAGAACACGCGCACGTCGCGCAAGATCCCGAAGCACAGCTCACGCTTACCGTGTCCAAGGGCGACTTTGCGCAGATGGATATCGTTGGCCAGTTCAATCTTGGATTCATCCTTGCGACAAGGAGTGGTGATGATAAAATTGAGACCGGGGCAAGAGCAAGGCAAGACGAATTATTCATCATCGATCAACATGCGTCAGACGAAAAGTACAACTTCGAGAAGCTCCAAGCCGAGACAGTCGTGGGCAATCAGAGGCTCGTTCAACCCGCTATACTTGATCTGACAGCGGTAGAAGAGGAAATTGTGCTGGAAAACATGGACGCCCTCGAGAAGAATGGCTTCCTGGTTGACATCGACACGAGCGGCGAGAGTGTGGTAGGGCGCAGATGCAAACTTATTAGCCTCCCACTCAGCAAGGAAGTTGTCTTCAATACTCGTGATCTTGAAGAGCTCATCCAGCTGCTCGCGGAAGCTCCAGGCCCTGGTACGCAAAGCTGCCACGATGTCCCCCGGCCCAGCAAGGTTCGGAAAATGTTTGCAATGCGAGCGTGTAGGTCCAGCATCATGATCGGCAAGACGTTGTCCAAGAAGCAAATGGAGAAGGTCGTACGACACATGGGGACCATCGACAAGCCGTGGAATTGCCCTCACGGTCGACCAACGATGAGACATGTTTGCAGTTTGACCGCTCTCCAGCCTTGGGTGGAAGGTGATGCGAACACGGTGGAAGGCGGTAGAGCTGTGAGCCTTGGTGAGGCACTGCAGAGGTTTGTCTCGGGATAGAATGCGTCTTCGGCATCCGTATAGCACAAGACATGGAGGGGGTGGCGACAGGTGGTCACTCATCATCCCAGCCCAGTCCAGCCCAGCCCAGGGTCAGGCGGGATGTTATTGTGTATGTATACCTAGTCACTGGTTCGTAGGCAATAGCAGTACTCGGTGAACTCGTGCGTAAGCGATGGGCAGCCCCAGCGTCACCCGGAGTCCTCTGTGCCCGCCAGTTCACGTGTCCCTTGTGCTCCGGGATTTTCCATGCTGGGGCCGGAGCCACTAGTCCCGTTTCGGCCGCGGCGGTTGTGATTTGCCTCGGCTCACCGGAGTCTGGCAGTTGATGCGCTCTGATGCTGCGTTCGTCCAGACCGTCTGCCTCACGCCCATCGACGCCGCGGTTATTCCCCAGTCCTCGTGCGCTTTTCTACCCATTGCCGAAAACCATCCGATCCCAAAAAGTTCGGTACAAGTAGAGCCTTGCTGTTGCTGTCCTGTCCAGCTATAGACTTTCGATTCTTTTCCTCCCTCACCCCCTTGTCGTTGCTCTCCTCTCCCTCACCAAAGTTGATCTGGTAATGTTGTCCTCCATCGGCCGAGCGACTCCATCACTCTCTGCGATCTCACGTCCTCGTCACTCATCCCTCGCTGTCAAGGTGTGTATGGATACTGCTACAAGCATTGCTGTCCGTTGCTGATCATCCTCGACAGGCTTTCGCAATGGCGCCCGCAAACAAGAGAAGGTCTTCGACCACGAAGCAATTCTGGGTGACTGAGGGTATGGCCGCCCAATCACTCTAGATGGACGACTGCTAAAGCATCCCAGAATACCGAGAAGACAAGTCAAAAGGAGCCATGCTCCGATTCGAGGACTCCCTCCCCAGACTCCCGGTCCCCTCCCTCGAAGAGACGTCCGCCCGATACCTGAAAAGCCTGCATCCTCTTCTGTCCAAGGAGGAGTTCGCTGCTTCGCAAAAGGCCGTTGCAGCCTTTAACCAGCCCGGTAGCCTTGGCGAGAAGCTCCAAGAACGGTTAATAGCAAAGGCACGAGATCCCAAGGTCAAGAACTGGATCATCGACTGGTGGAATGAGGCAGCATACCTGGCATACAAGGATCCCGTGGTCCCTTATGTCTCGTACTTCTACTCGTTCCGAGACGACCGAAAGAGGAGAAATCCAGCCAAGCGTGCGGCAGCCATTACCACTGCTGCACTAGAATTCAAACGCCAGGTCGATGACGGGAGCCTGGAGCCAGAGTACATGCGAAAGAAGCCAATGGCCATGAGCAGTTATGAGTATATGTTCAACACATCCAGAGTCCCCGCAGAGCCTGCCGATTACCCCGTTCAGTACCCGGCCCAAGGCAATGAGTACATCATTGTTATCCGAAACAACCAGTTCTTCAAGGTCCCCACGCACATCAATGGAAAGCAGCTCAATACGTCCGAGTTTGAACAACAATTCAACAAGGTCTACAGAAGCGCACAAACGTCGGACCCAATTGGTGCCCTGACATCCCTACCACGAGACCAAGGTGCGAAGGCACGAGCGAACCTACTGGCTGCATCTCCGGTCAACGCGGGTGTTTTGAAGGAAATCGAGGCGGCCTCCTTCGTTGTCTGCCTTGACTCCGCAACTCCTGTCACCCTGGAAGAACGAGCACACGCCTACTGGCACGGTGATGGCTCCAACAGATGGTATGACAAGCCTGTTCAATTCATCATCAACGACAATGGCACAGCAGGCTTCATGGGTGAACACAGTATGATGGATGGCACGCCAACTCACCGACTCTGCGACACCGTCAATGCCTACATCGTCCACAACAAGCTCGACTTCGACAACCCGAGCATTCGTTCCGACCTGTCCGATCCCACTCCTCTCAGATTCGAGACCAACACCGCTGTTCTGGAAGATGTCGCCAGCGCACAAAACCAATTCCGGCAGACGATTGCCGCACACGACCTGCGCGTGCAAGCATACCAGGCCTACGGAAAGGGCTTGATCAAAAAGTTCAAGTGCTCTCCTGATGCCTATGTTCAGATGGTCATTCAACTCGCTTACCACAAGATGTACGGCAAGAACAGACCCACCTACGAGTCGGCAGCCACGAGAAAATACCAGCTCGGACGAACAGAAACCACGAGAACCGTGTCGGACGAATCCGTTGCCTTCTGCAACGCAATGGCAGACCCGTCTGTCTCCCGAGAAGAGACCGAGCGACTCTTCCGCGAGGCCGTCAAGGCCCATGTCCAGTACACCGCCGATGCAAGTGACGGATACGGAGTGGACCGACACCTGTTTGGCTTGAAGAAACTCATCCAGCCGGGCGAAGAGGTTCCCGAACTGTTCAAAGACCCCGCATACACGTACTCTTCGACATGGTACATCAGCTCGAGTCAACTGAGTTCAGAGTACTTTAACGGCTACGGATGGAGTCAGGTCGTCGACCAGGGCTGGGGTATCGCTTATATGATTAATGAGAACAGGTATGTCACGCTTCCCCATTGCCTGGGATTAAAAAAAAACTCGTGGGATATGTTACTGACACAGATTGACTTAGTCTTCAATTCAACGTCGTCTCCAAGAAGCTCGGCTGCGAACGAATGAGCTTCTACCTGAACGAAGCCGCCAACGACATCCGCGACATGCTCCTGCCGTCCTTGGAGCCTCCAAAGGCCAAACTGTAAAAACTTCTTCGCCGGTGGTCCGGAAGAAGTAGAGACAGGGAAGAGGGCTTCCCGCGTGCCCATGCTTATGAGTGTGGTGGCGTTGCCATATCGAAGTCGGGTTGCGTTGGCGTTTCGAAGAGGGGAGAGGAAGAGCGTGTCATCGATACCGTTTCCTTCTTTTTCCCCCGCCTTTGGACCAGGGTACAGCGAGGCCCGCATTCTACCGTCGGTGAGTCGGTTGGTCGGGTTCGCTTTCACTTTCCGAGCAAAGGAGTTTCTCGACGCGGCATACCCGGCTTGACCGTGTGTGACCTGTATCAATGATATGAGTGGTTATGGCTAGTCAGCTCCAAGAGCCCCCTATACGGGTGTATTATTGTACATAGCCTTGTTTAGATTTTCTTTTTCTGTTTTTCTCTTTTCTCCTGGATTTTTACGAGAAAGATAGAAGAAGCAAAGGGAAAAAAGAGATGATCCAAATTCCCTCTCATTTTCCCGCCTTTGATCTTCTATTAGAAGTGCGAACCCAACAATGCCTTTCCTGGCATGTGAACATGGCATCTCAGGTTCTGGATCTCAGGCCTACGTGACGGGGAGTACGTATATGAAGTGATATTACCGCTTACGGCATGGCGGCACAGAGCCACGGTATGACGACGACCCATCTTTCACACGAGACAGCACCTGTATGTATGTAGATAGGTAGGTGTGTAGTCATCTTCATTATGGTACGAGGCCGCCCCAGACTCGCCCCCCGCGCATGAGCACCACTTCTTCCCGCCCTGAAGAGTCGTAGCGAGGAACCACCGACACGTCCTCGAGACCCAGGTTGCGCGCCGCCTGGTTCCACAGAATCTGACGAATCCTGCCGCGGAGCTTGACGGGGTGCGCAAGGTCATTGCTGTCTTTTGTAGAGGTGCTCGTCTCCGCGGATATCATAGACGTCGAGTCCTCTCCGATCGCTTCGTTGGTACCGCTATCGCTATACCTATCGCCATCGGCATTTGTATCGGAGACCTTGGAGGGTTTGAATTGCGGATCTTCCGCGCCCTGCCACGACACCCCTCGCGCGCGGTTGAGGCTGTCGTTGAGTGATGTACTGTTTGGATCCGGGGTGTCTTCTGCAGCATCCACAACGGGCGATGAAGATGAGGACGGTAATGAATCAGCGAGATCGTCAACCGGCAGTGCTTGTGCTACATCTTCTCTCTCCTCCTCCATCATAATCCATCCCAACGCCCTATTCGACCGTCTCATGCTCTCTATCACGCCCTTTGTCGCTGCTCTCGTGCCGACCAAGATCCCAATGGCAGGCGTATTTGATGACACTTGAGCCGTCGCCGTAGCATCGTTGTCTCCTCCTCCTCCTCCTGCTGCTGCTGCAGCTGCCGGTTCCGCTCCACCATGCGGAAAGATACTTTCGAACAACGGGGCAAGTCTCGCTCCTCGCACTGCACCATCGAGTTCGCGGATGAGGTTTGGCCCGATCCTTGCGTGTTTCCCGACGAGTCGTTTACACTGTACCAACACACGAAACGTATCGGTGGCGGTGACCACGCTGCCGTCGGGAGTTGTGTGTTCTTTCCAGGTCCCTGTTGTCGGCGAGAGGAGGGGAACCTGCCAGTGTCCTATCAGGTCGACGCCGCGGTCGCCTCGACCCCCTACGCGGTGCAGATGGAACCCATAGCCTCGCAGTGTGCTGACGGCGAGGTACTCGTAGACTGTGCCTGTGTAGACGGTGGACGAGGGTGAGAGCCCCGTACGCGCGGCGTTTGCGAGGAAGGTCGATAGGGTAGAGTGAGGAGGAGTGAACGAGTTCGAAGAGGAGCGAGCGGCGCGGAGAGAGTTCGACGAGGACGACTCCGGAGGGAGTGAGGACTTTATCCCGGTATGCTGGGTACCAGTGGACGAGCCGTCGTCGTGATCAGCGCCCGAGTGTGCTTTGAGGTCTTGCTTTTCGTACCGGGCGGAAGGAGTAAGGAGCAAGCGACGGTGACTTGGGGTGTAGGGATAGAAACTGTAGCCCTTTCTGGTATGGCGCGTGCTCTTCAAAAGAGCGCAGGGCAGCGTTGAGTCATGACAAGTGTGGTGCTGTATCCATCGTCTGCTTGCTTCCTGAGCGCCGCAACAAAACACACCTGCGCGACGTCGAATCCATGGTTGACGAGTGAGGGTTGATACGATCACAAGCCGGCTGAAGACACTCTGCTCAGTGGCGGAGGCATGACGATGAAGCATCAGCGGCGGCGAGGCGATACTCGGGATACTCGGTCTGCTCAGACAGGAGCCTCATTGTTGGTATGACGGACGAGGCTGCGGTGGATTTCTGCCGATGCCCAGCGTTGATCGAACCGCTCGCGGCTCCTGCCCGATTAGGAAACTGGCTGATGCCGCCCTTGCTCACCCCCGACTCGCGCGATGGAACCTCGTCGTCCTCGTTCAGACCATGCCTGATGTTCTCGTTTGATCTATTGGGACATTGGGATGGGAGCATCCGAGCTGGAGATGGTGGAATGGTTGCCAGAGATTCCATCAGGGGCGACGAAGAATGGTGACTGCCTGGACGTCAATGACGATGGAAATGCATGACAAGAGTAGACAGGTCCAGAAACGGGAAATCATCTTCTACTGTATCATTCATTCCATGGAGGTGTCTACGATATTCGATGCTGCCTGTATAGGGTAGGTAACCTTGGACCAGTGCACCCGCCCTCTCTCTCTCTCTCTCTCTCTCTCTCTCTCTCTCTCTCTCTCTCTCTCTCTCTCTCTCTCTCTCTCTCTCTCTTTCTCTCTGTTCCTACATCCTCCTCGGCCATTTCTGCACAGTCACGTAACCCCGTCCATGAGAGAGTCAGTACAGTCCTTCCCTGATCTTGATACGTGACCCGGAATTGTACGAGTATCCTTATCTTCATTCGTACCATGAGTGAATGTTCCAGTTACCAAAAGGAGCACCTGGAACCATTTTTCCTTTTTTCCACTTTTCCCCGTGCGACGGCTGTCACTAGATCCAAGGAGAACAAAAACCACGTCAATATGCATTCGCTCCATACCTAATGGAGACGTGTGTGACTCAGGCAGACAAGATACTTGTATGATGAAAAAGACCCTTGTTATTTTAGCTCAAGGCTTCCCTCGTGGTCCGTCATTAGTCCCCCGGGTCGATTCCAACGCCATACTCCGCAACATGCGCTGCGACGACAATCATTGGTTACAGAGCACGGATCTTGGTAATCAAAATAAGCAAACCCCATTTTTTAAGCTTGAATGAGTCTTTAATTGTGAATACTCTTTATGACTCTGACACTTTGAACAAGTGTGCTCCGTACCTGTACCACGGTACTTCTGAAACCATGTCGCGTATCCGAGCTATGGACATGGAGTATTACGAAGACATACTGACTCGTACGTGTCACACTGTACAGAGTACTCTGTACCGGTATTGTAAATGCCTAGCAGGTTCACTTTTTCTCTTCGTCCACCAAGCGACTCCGACGAACCACTTTACCGAGCCTTGCAGGTGCTTACTGCCTCTCGCTCTCGTTCTCAGAAAGTAAGGGATGGATCGATCCCCTTTTTACGGATGACTGCCTCCAATAGGCAGTCAATACGAGTGAGGACAGGAGGAAAAGGCTATCCCGGAACCGTGTGCGACCTATGACGGTGTGTCACGGACCCGGTCAACCCCCCAATGCTCGCGCGTCCTGTCATTCCGTTTTCTTCGTTCGTATTCGGTTTTATGGTTTCTACTTCGAGTATGAGTACGAAACGAATACTCCCACGACCGGGAAAATTACGTCTCATGCACCTCCCGTACGTCCACAGGTTTCGATAACCTTGCAAGGGTTCTCGGGCCGGACGCGAAAAATTGATGGTCTGCGGTCTGCCTGAATACATTACATGTCGTGGTAAGATTTGTTTCAACAAAAAAGGCGAGAATTAAAACAGTAATGATGCTTGTTGCCTGGCTCAAGCATTCCGTGGGTATCCACCCAAACCCGGCATCTGGTCCTTGCCTTGTACTTGTACTATCCCTAGAGGTATAAAGGTGCTGGTGGATGCCTGAGAAAAGGAACTCACAAAGACTTTTCTCTTCATCTGATTTCAAACTTGATCCCGATCATACTACCTGACACAAACAAAAAATCATCCCACACACTCTTGGCATCATTGCACCCTTGAATCAATCATCAATCATCAATCATGAAGCTACACGGCGACCACTCCGAAGCTTACATCTCACAACACCGCGCCGCATTGACGGCGAGGTCGCCAACGAGCGACAAGTCCACACAGTCAACGCCAAAAACAACGTCTTCAACAAACGACAAGTCCCTCAAGGAGTCGGCCTCCTGGGACGCCGCCTCCATCTCCACATCATCCATTGCCAGCGAGAAAGAGAGGGCTCAAGCAGAAGCAAACAAGAAGCCGTCATTGCTCAAGAGGGCTGTCGCAGGCATGAAAGACACACTGTCAGTCTCCTCCCTTTGATGTCGACCACTATTTCCTGACTGTGTGATCCGTCACTTATAGCAATTAAGAATTTCAAGCCGCCTGATCCAGGTTCCCACCTGGAAGTCGACACGATCTACCTGCGTGGTCACGATTATAGTCCATACGATACTACTTGACATTACGAATCATAGCAAATTGTCAGACTTTGCAGAAACACTTAATAATGAAGCACCCTTATTGTCGCCAATTATGGAACTCATCTAGAGATGGGGCTTATCAGAGGGGATGTAGTAGAAATTAGACCGTCGCTTGAGGGTGAGTGGGAGAGTGAGAAGAAAGTGAGTGAGATGAGGGTGAGATGAGGGTGAGTGAGATGAGGGTGAGTGAGATGAGGGTGAGATGAGGGTGAGATGAGGGTGAGATGAGGGTGAGTCGTCAGCAACTGGTCTCAAAAGCGGCACCGTCTGCGTGAGCGCTTCGAGAGTTCCGGAGCAGTTCGACCGACCATTGCTTGTAGCGCCATGGTGTAAGAGATGGACGATTGTGAATAGATCTTCGTCCTCAACTGCAGCATCCATCTTTTTTCGCGTCGAGTTTGACAGTTTTTGAGGAGGGAGAGTTGAGAAATGGTTTCAACGTTCAATTTGGAGCTTGTGTCGAAGCCATGAGGCGCACAAGCAAAACGCTCTTCCATACTTGGTCTCAGTCACCAGGACGGTAAATGTCAAGGGAACTCGACCGGTCTCTCTCTCTCTCTGAGACATTCAGCTGAGCCATGTGCCTAGTCAGGGTGGTTGGATCTTGACCATCGACCTCAAAGGGAGACCAGACCCGTATTTTTCCACCGTGAATATCGCCGGCCAATTGCCCAAGTGTTCAGTTGCTAGAACCCAAGTGTGTTTTGGTGTTGCCTCGATCATGAAGGTCCTGGGAACTTCCGCTTCGATTCGGTGACGAATGATTAAGTAGACGCCAGTGGTTTCTTGATTGTTTTTACAGTTCAATATCGTCTCGACGCGCGTTAGTGTTACCATGGTTCACCCATCTCTCACATGGTTTCTACCCCGTCGGGTACCTTTTGTCTTCGGGAGCGTCGGTCATCATCAATTCGCTGTACTCAAGGTGTGTTTTCCCGCAGCGACTATTATGTCCCTTGCATCCACGTCTTGCCTAGTGATTCCCAACCGGAAAATCGAGGTCCTGCGACTCGAACCGCCTTCCATTACAGTGGTTAGGCATTTACGGCTGCCACTCATGGGAGCCATACGTGGTACGCTTTAATTCCTGCAGCACCATGAAGGGGTTTTGCGTCTGAGCATGAACAAGGTAGTTTAACGAATGGACGCGCACGAAGCGACAGCTAGTGAGGAAGATGTTCCTCGGATCCCTGCACGACTTAGGCTGAAGTCGATGCACGTTACGTGTTGTTCATCAATCAGTGGCTCACTCAATTGGGCGCTAGACGCAATTGTGTTGCCCGGGATCCTGGCACGATTGGCACCCAGGATGACTGCCTCTCATGATAGTCCTCGTGCCTCACTGCCCCTGGCTGTCACAAGCAGGATAGTGTTGATGCCTACCCTCCCTTATCGGCCCAATATGAGCCTCAGTCGCCCTCCACGATGTAAGCTGCTTTTGAAAGTATATATCAATGTCACACAATCCTCCTGGATCCGTGCCACATATGATGCAGTCTGAGAATCGAGCTCGACGCTGAACAACGCTTAGACTATGGCCGCAAAGATGCCTCGCCTATTTGAAGAAGGGGGAGAGGACAGTAGCTTGCGGAAAGGACAAAAGTGAGTGTTGCGTGCATCTGTTGGGCACTTTTCTCACCCTCCCTGATACTCTAGAAACATCAATGTCGTCAAACCTGTCACTGCTAAGCGACCCGTCCCCTACCGTGCAACGACTAACGCGTGGGACGGATTTCGAACGACCGGCCAAAGATTCCTCCTTACTTACTCGCAACTAAGGTTGGAGACCTTCAAAATATCAGAACTTGGCCAGCACCTAATGTCACTCTTCAACAACCCTGTTACGTGTGTCCTTGCAGCTAAAGAGAAACATAAAGATGGCGGGGACCACGTACACATTTATTTGGATGTCGGAATAGAAGTTCAGATCCAGGGTTCCCGCTTTTTCGACTATTGCCAACGTCACCCGCACATCAAGGCCATAACAAAGACGCCGCATCGAGCCGCTGCCTACGTCATGAAAGACGAAAAGGTCTTCTTCAGGCATGGAGAAGTTCCCGGAAAAAGAGTCGTCAGTTTATGTCAGCAGGGCACCACCAGCAAGCACAGTTTCGAGCGCAGACGACATGGGCTTGTTGCGTTGGGCGGAAGTTCCACCGTCTCTATGGAGATGCTGAACAAAGATATCGAACGTTTGACGCTCAACTGAGCTGTCTAGACGCCGCTTGAAGAATTTAGAAGTGGAGTTGCTCCAGTCCATTGACAACTCGCTTCCTGAGTTTTCAACTCAACTCCTACCGTAGTTGCCATTTCACTGACTATTCCTTCCTACGATCATGGTTCATATTCAGCCGAGTCTAATGACCCCAGAAGAACCATTCAGACACGGTCTCCCAGACTGCCAGGCGACTGGTCCTGAGTACCATCGCCCGTCGCGAAGGACAGGGGCCAAGGGAAGAGCACTTCTTGTGGGGCCGCATGACCGTAGAAGCACAACCCATTTATCCATCCCTTGATTCGTAACTGTGGGAGTCCCAGTCCGATAGGATCCTTCTCTGAGCTAACATCGAGTTGTACGTGCTTGTCCATCGGCTCCTGCATACCGTCTGAGGGCCTATCCGACGTGAAATGCCACGACGAGAAGACCTTCAGAGGCATGATCTTTGGCCTAGAAGGCACGAAAATCCCCCAACCGGAATCGTTTCCCACAAGCTTTGCTGAAATTAGCGGACGGTTGTCTCTCCAAGCCCGAGCGACTTCATGAGCCATCGCAGTCATGTATCGACTGCGTGCATGAAGTCTGTCGATGCCGTTCATCTTTGACACAAACTGGCAAAGAAGTTTTGCGACTGCTGGATGCGCAGGTTTTGATTCCGCTGCGAGTTCCTGGAGAAGTATCCAGACTTCGGGGTGCGGTCCGTCGGATGTCTCTGGATGCCTCGTGTGGTCTTTCAAGCGCACAGGCCTCCTGGGAAGATACTCCACACTTTCCCATAAGTATCCTTTTGTGACTACACCCTCACGACGAAGACGCGGATTCAGGAACCGACAATGTTTGACAAAAGTAAGATCCTTCATCATTGAGGGAGGCCGCGTCAGCCTAAACATTTGTTGCTGGAAGAACTGAGCAAAGCCTTTTGTGGGCGGCTTAGCGACCTTTAGGTTGTTGTGAAGTATCTCTCCGTTCATGAGTGCTTGAACGAACAAGGACAACGATAGACTGACATCTCGTTCTTGTGCTAACCTTCTCTGGTCCAACCGTCGACTGTAGGTACAACAGTTGGCTGAGATAGGAAGCAAATCCGCGGAATATTTTACGCGGCGTTCTTGTAGTTCGTTCATGATCTTGGATGACAGGAGGTATCCTGAACATCTGTCAAGTTGGTACGAAACCTGATATCGTTCAGCCTTGCCACGTAATTCCCGTGATATAAACCTCTTCTGCCTTTGACTCAATCTCGTCGCCCGCTTACAAGCCTCATGAAAACGTGTCAGCTGGGCACGGAGTTCTATTGCCTGGATCTCAATTTCATCCCTCATTGTTCCGAGAATCGTGCTTCGTCGTTTCAAGTTCTGGTTACACGGGATAAGGAGCCGCATGTTCTGTGCTGCGCAGTATTCTTCCTGGAAGATCCAGCACCGCGTCCACCACCGATCAGATAACAAACGGCGCAACAATCTGAGTGTTGGCCAGACTCTGTTCGAGCGCAGTCTTGGGGTTTCTGACTCAACGCTTGGACCTTTCGCCGGTTTGAACAGAGATCCATCCATCAGCGAATACAGTGCTTCTAGCTGCCATTGCTTATCCACAGACACTTCCAACATCCCTACCGAATAAGTACTTACGGCATAGAGCCGATCCATGGAGTGAATGGCCGACTGACGACTCTTTTGACCCACCGGATCTAGACACTCATCGTCAATCCAGAAACCCCGAAGTCTATGATGCTGCACATATCGAATTGCGCGCCATATGATCGTGTCTCGGACGACATTCGTTCTGGTGGAGCCATCGCGCATTTGGATCGAGAAGCTTCCGGGTCGTCCTGATTCACGTTGAGCCGGATGGGACGGGTAAGAGATGGCCGCATATTGAAAACGCCCCTTGTCAAACACGTTTGCATATTTTATGTGTAGGATGACCTTTGGGTCTTTATGGTGATCTAGAGATCTGTGCTCTGCTGTCGGCGACTGGTAAGGGGAGAGGCATCGAAGATTCTGCATCCACCGAAATGACTTTTGTCTGGGGTTCGTAAACTCAAATTCTTGTATCTTCAAGATCTGATCGATGAGCGGACTTTGCGCGCATTGCTTCGTGAGAGTAAAACTTCCTACATCATTCTCCATTTCACACGGGCTTGCCACATACGCTATGAGTTTCACTTTCTGTTTCTCAAACATCCGCAGCCGAATGCGCTTAATAGGGTTCCTCAAAAGTGGTTAAGACGTGTTGCTACTGCACGCTTACAAAATCTCAGTATATGACTCAGAGAACGAAGCGTTTCGAAAACCGGCCCGCGGGGCTGGGCTCTTCAGTCCATCCCACGGGTTTATGAAGCAGACCAATGGTTGTTTGCCACATACGTTTGAGAATCAAGGCTTGTCGCATATCTCCAGCCAGTACCTCCGATGGGTCATCTTACCAAGCTGGCAAGCGAGAGATCTCGTTCTTGTCATGGAGATCCCTCCTCTAAGTCTACGCGCATCGAGATCTCACACTGGCAAGGGACCAATTGCCTGCCATTGCAGGCCTCTCGTGGTGGTCCGCACAGGAATTCTAGCATTCCACTGATAGATTACATCACAGGGCTGTGGAGGCCTCATCTCCTCAGGCACTGTGATGATACCATGAACACATGACGGGAAATGATGCGTCTAAACCCGTAAGATCGGACAGAATCGTGGTCGTGTGCTACCTGGGACTCACAAACCTTCCATTCCAAAGAGCTCTTGGGAAAAGTCAAAGAGAGCACGTACCCTCGGCTTGCTCAAATTTGTGCCCAACAACCTCCTTCACCTCGACAGAAGAAGTTCAATCCGAAGAGTATGAAAACAAAACCGATCAAGCCGAATGGGGAGTTTTATCAGCCAGGAGAGCCACGTGGTAAACTAGTCAAATGTGCTGGGTGGACACTGGAATGGGCAATTCCGGCGCTCTATGCGGCCGGTATGTTCATATAGCAGAATATTGCCGAAGTTCTCCAACGAGGCTCTAGGCTGCAAAATCGTCTCTGGTTACAGAAAAATGCCGTGGTATATTGGTGATAGCATCGCTATCTGAAGGGGGAAAGCATCGAGACATATCTCAAGCAACTGGGGCCAGTCGTCATCCCAGAGAAAACTTGTGTAGCTGATGAAGTACTCGAAGTAGCTGGGATACCAACCTGCGTCTTCCCAATCGACTATTGTTAGGCTAAAGTCATCCTCGTTGCGAAAGTCGTCCTGCCCCTTCCCTATTTTGTCTACAAGTATGTTTTTCTTCTGTATGTCTCCGTGCGTGAATGTCGGTGGGTGCCCTTTGAGTGATACAGGAAGATGTTTTCGCAGCCATTCGACCCGAGACATATGTTGATTGTTGTCACTGTATATCTGACGGAGTTGCTCCACGAGGCCAAGGTACAGTTGCTCCTCGGTGTCGAATGGGCCGTTAATCATCTCCTGCGGTTTTGGCGTCCAGAACAGAAAGTACGGGAGTGGCCCACGATCAACACTTCCGTAGAAAAGAGGCGACGGTGGTGTGAGAGACCTCATGTCGTCTAGGACTGTTCTAAGCTTTCTTAGAATCAGCCTCCGCTCACGATCCTGAAGACCTGGCCAGAGCTGTTCGAGGGACTGGCCGGCGACGTATTGCATGACTAAATAAGCATTGCCCTTCTCTTCGTACAAAGCGTACACCAATGGACTCGGAGTTGTGAGATTTTGGTTGACAAAGATCGTATTTAGTCCTTCTTGGATGCGTCGTCTTATCTGTGGGCCATATTTGACGACGAAATGATCTCCGACTCGGAGGACTCTGGAAGATCCGTCCTTGAGTACGGAGGTCGCATTTTCTATGTCTGCAGTGCTGGGAAGAGAGGCCGGTACGAGGGAGGAGTCGCAAAAGTACGGGAGTGGCGGAGGGTTCCACATCGACCCTTGTATCCGGCAAGATATCTCGCGTGGGTCCTGCTATCAGTGGTGACTTGAGCTTGCAGCTACACAAGGCAAGTTATTAGGGAAATTGAATCGACGTCAAGGAAAGCAACCCACCGATAGACGTTGCTCCTGGGAATTGAGCTTGCGAAGAAGGCCAAGACCTTATTTAATGAGGAAGCTCTTTCGAGAATATTCACTGATGCAGTGTAAGGCCACTACAATAGTCACAACCTGGTCGAGCAAGGACTGTTGCCCAAACCCTCCAGTCCAGACTGCCTTAGGGGCAACTGATATACTGCGATTTAGAGCACACAACACTTCATTCCTTCCGGAATCCAACCCAGATTGCGGCCCTGTGGCACGTGAAGACTGCTGCGACGACAATAGAGCATGGTCGAGGCGGCAAGGACGGAGTTCCATTGGCGGGCAGCCTCATTCCGAAGTTATGCGCGTCCTGTCAGCTTGCGAGTCTTCGTAGGGGACGCACTGGCTTCTCTCATTCCCTGCAGCGATTGTCTGATGCACATCCACCTTCGTCGGCAACGCTTCATCGTGATGCGGGGGATCCCATCATCTCGTCACAGACTTGATTCGGCAAGGAGATTAAGTGCACACTCAGCTCTAGTTGTGCGTGTCTGGCCAGGTCTTCTTTCTTTGTAAAGTCAGGCGTGTGGACGGGAGTTGTGTACAGTTTGAGCTGTCGCTTCTCAGGCACTGCTTGCAGTGGATGGTATCGAGGAATAGGAAATCACGCCCCTCGGGTTTTTTCAGCGGCATGGAACATCTCCGGTAAATAGTGCAGGTGTAGCTTAAGATTGCCGCCGAACTGCTCGATACACTCATGTAC
Source organism: Exophiala spinifera (assembly GCF_000836115.1). NCBI lineage: Eukaryota > Fungi > Ascomycota > Eurotiomycetes > Chaetothyriales > Herpotrichiellaceae > Exophiala > Exophiala spinifera. The sequence goes on from NW_015622516.1 coordinate 3,281,674, forward strand.
GCCGGTCGATACATAACTTTGATACGTTGTTCAACGGCCTGCCCACGGCTCATCTGAAGTGGTGTCCCCTTGGAGGCGTAAACTTGATTCCTAGTGGGTGATGAGCATATACGTTTCCGTGTCGACAACAGTGCTGTCTTTGCGGTGTGGTCGCTGTTTCATTTGACGTCGCAAGGATTGTCGTGACGACCTTGAATATTTTCTCCTCTACCGGTCATAGAGCGTAGTCGGCAACAAATCAGACCGTGTCACAGCTTCAAACACTATCTCACTAACTCCAGTAGCCTGTGAATGATTCAGATGATACACCGGGGATCGTCTGGATTTCGAAGGTCCATTCTGCGCCAGTTGTGGAAATAAACGTTCGCAGATAGTAAGATCGTATTCGCGAGATTCGAATATGCCGTCCCCAGGGCCCTCAAGGATCGGTGAGAGTTGGATATTTCGACGTCACGAATGGCTTTCGTTGGACTTCACTGCGCGGGCCCAACTCATGTCCGACAATGCCGAAGCGAATCGCCGGGTAATCTTGTGCTGGATGACACCCATAACGAGTGTCAGCGCCCTCAATGCCACAAGAACATACGGCCGCCTTTTGTCGTTTTGAGTCCAGCTGATGTTGATCATGGTTCCTGACTCATTCGTTGATCCTCAGCTCACTGATCAATCCTTCTTTAAAGTCGAATCCAGTCTCTTTCGAAACACCTTCCTCTCCACCTCTCGGATCTTTTCCTTCTCTTCCATCTCCCTCGTGATCTCACGCAGCTTGGTCTCTCGTTCCTCCAGCTTCTGCCTCAACATGTTCGCCGTCTCCTCGCGCAGCCTTGCAACCTCCTCCTGTTTCGCCTTCACGCCTGCTTTGCCCTTCGCGTCCACCCCACGTGCAGAATTCACTTCGGCACGGACCTTTTCGTATCCGTACTTGGTCAGCTCCTCGTCCGTGAAAGGCTGAAGGGTGATGGGGTTCAAGTTCCAGGCTGCGTCTGCGGGGACCTTCACGGCCGGCACAGCAGGGTGAATGGGTGTCGTTCGTAAGGGTGAGTCGAGCGGAACGGGACCATGTTCAGCGCTGTTCGCGGGCACCGTCGCAGTGGTTGGCGAAGTAGACATCACGACATCATTGTCGCCATCGTGAACACTGCTCGCAGTCGGTGTGGGCGCAGTCGATGTCGCGGCGGTACTCAAATCCTTGTTCACGTTGACGTTCGAGGTCAAGGATTGTGCTTTTGGCGGCAACGCTGATGCCACCGGCTCTGCCATGTCGAGAGCAATGACATATGTGCAACACAACACTCCGAGCTTGGAACAGTTCTTCGCGGGTAAACTTCTAGTCCGCGATTCAGAAATTCGGAGTTGATACTGCCAAACTGGCCGCCTGATCCGCCGTACTTTATGTTCGTAGCGAAAACGTCTTTCTAGTCGGCGCAGCCTTTGAAGGGGCCACCATTCTATGATTTTATACGGCTTTCCATTTGTGTATCAGGTTTCTGTCTAATCAAGAACTTCCAGTGATGCCAATACCACCCAAAGAAGCTCGCCGATTATCCTGTGTCAGAGCTTGAACGTCACAAACTGACCTATTCCAGGTACACCATTCGCAACTATATAAACAACATAAGGTCCAGGCGCAATCTTGACTCCATCTGGCATATAAGCTTGTACTTTCGTGCGGCCGGCATTCGAGGTCTCCCAGCTGCTGTGCTCCAAATATACCATTACTTGACCCATGTGCAAAGAATGAGTCACAAAGCCTCCCGAGTACAAAACGATGTCCAAACTTTCGACGTCTTCCACGCTGCTGAACTCGATTTCGCAGCTAGAGTTGGCAGCGAACGTTCGATCTAGCAACTTGACATCGGTAGGTCTGCGTGATGCATTGTTACCTTTCAGGTACACCGGAGTATAGCTCTCGATCCTGAACTCGGTCGGAAATGCTTTTTGTTGGTCATTTCCATCGACCTGGTCTATCGTCACTGGCATTTCATTGGGGTTGCTGCTAGCAACGAGCACTGTGCCATCCAACATCAGCAACGCAACGGAATGATACAGTCTCGGTATCCTTGATTTCCCATGTACCGACCACTTGCTCGCTTCGGGGTCGTATATTAATGCTTCGAGAGCTGGCTCTGTGGCCAAACCAAAGCCCTGCGCTCCTTGCTGATAACCATTGAGCCAGAGGACAGTGCCGTCGAGAAGCAGTACAGCTTCAACCATTCCTCGAGGCTCGGGCATCGAAGTCATCTGCCACTTCGGCTTCGAGCTGAGCGGCCTCAGCCTCCCACAAGTGGCATCACACAAGCTATCAACTGCCTGTGCTTGTCCTCCGCCACAAATCATGATCTCCGGTTCATAATTGTTGCTCCGGTGTAGGGGAAGCATTACACTTCCGCCAGTGTTTGGATATGTTCTGTGCAATCCGGGTAACTCAGGCATGGTCTCAATAGTGCGGCTCGATGTGACGTCGAAGGTCTCAGACGATCGATCCGCGAAGATGAACAGCGAACCATCGGGCAGTAAGTGTAGGAACGGGTACATCTAGTACGGCTGGGTTTTGACCAGGATGTCCATTGGCATACTTTTCCCTTTACTGACGCTATTAGCTCCAAGTATCTCGTACGTGGGATTGTTGTTGCTATGATTTGCTGGGCTCAACCCATTGAGGCTCCCTGCTGCAACGAATATGTCCCCATTCGACATCGTTTGTGCGGAAGCATACCATCGTTTGGAAGCCAACTTGTTTCCAGGCTCTGTCCAATGATAAGCTGCGTTGCTTGAGCCGAGGAAGCGAATTGCGTCGAAACCATCACTAACAGTAGGGTCAAGCCAGAGCAGAGGTCCATTGCCTCCAAGAGTGACCAGCCTCCCATCGGGTAGAAATGTTCCTCCACAGCAGAACGGGTTCGTCGCAACAGATAACGGATACAGTTCGTGGCTTATTGGGTCATAAAGAGAAGAGTATGCGTAGCGGTTGTTCGGCAGCAGAAGTTCGGTGTAGTTTTCCACCTTATCGAGAAATACGACTTTTCCATGCGGTGGGAGAACTGCTGCGTGCATGGCCGGGACGCCAGAGGAACCCGCGAGCTTGAAGTAGTCATAGTCAAGGCTCACATCTTGATCGTATAATGGTGCACTTGCAATAGGTGCGAGGTAGAAGAAGAGGTACTGTATAGTTAGTAAGTTCATACTGATTTACATGTGTCGCTGGAAGCCCATGCGGCTAGAGGAGCGAAGTGGATGACATGAAGCTGAACATCACCCACCCAAAGACATAAGGGACGCGGTGTCCCCGGCAAGTAGGCACCACCTCTGACACCTGACTCTGTCCAGGAAGCTGCGTTCCAAAAGCAAGCAACTGCGTCGTCTGTACCAGTGAAAGAGGTCTTTACGTCTGCCCGTCGGTAGTCCAGGTAGCCCATAGTCCAGTCGATCCACCTAGTCTGTCTTTCACGGTCTCAATGACATAGTGAGTCTGCTTGGAATGCCCGCTTCGATTTCTTATCCTGCCCAAACCATCATGCACGATGACAGTGCAGTCGAAGCCGGAATCCATAGTCCTCGCCAGTGTCTCGTGACCGCACATTAAGCTTAGACTTTCTCCTCTTGGGCCGCAAAAGCCAGAGTCCAGCGGAATACCATGAAGAGACTTCCTTGTGGGATCCTGAATTGAGCCGACATCTACAATGCCCTCAATCTCAACGGGAAATTCAACCAAAACCAAGGCGTTTCCAGGCATTCTTGAGACTTGCACAATGCTCCGCATCAGCGATGCCAATAGCGCATTTGCATGGACAAGCCCACTTCGACGATATGTGGCCGTCACTGTCGGGCCTAGACCCTGAAGCAGGATGATGTCCTGATTCTGCGATGGGGTCATCATAGCATTTGGGTCCGGCTTTTCCGGTCTCTGTGGCCTTCTGTACAATGCTTCACTGATTTCGGCCACGGCCTCGACAAGTCCGGCGAAGTCAAAGTATTGTAACAGTTGGACACCCTTGAGCAGCTCAATCGCAGTCGCTGAGTCGGACAACGTCCGAGCGAGGTTAGCGTGAAGCAATGGAATAGTCTGCGCGGTATGCGGTGCAATGATGTAGATTGTTGGAGAAGCTAAGTCTCCCAGCAATTGTGAATCCGACGAGACGACCGCTCTGAGGACTTGCGACAGATCTGGTCTGCTCAAAAGTGCCGCGGAGATGAGGTTGAGCGACAACAAAGACTTTAAGACGCACCGATATTAGCTCCCAGGAAAGAATACATCACGGCTACTAAGACGCGATGTCTCTGTATGTGTCTGCAAGACCGAACATATGACAAACTCACCTGCTCCGAGTGTAGACTCGTCGGGTCGTCTACATCTGTTGAACCAATTCCCACAACCCTTCCACCAGGCCAAACAGACCGAAATCGGGTATCAAGACCTCTGATCCAGACACCCGTCCTCTTGTTGGTATCAGGGACCGTTGAGTTAAGTGTGTCTCGTAAATTGTCCCCCAGTTCTAGGTCAAGAAGGATCGAAGCTTTGATGGGTTCGTGAGCATATCCAGCGGCGTCTGTTGACTGCGCCATGGTTTGATGAGATGTCGTCCAGTCCAAGACATCTTCTTGCAGCCTGATGACAGTACTCTATTCGTGCTGGTCTTGGATCGAATTCTGTCGCGGCAGAACTGTAAGAGCGATGTAAACCGATGTGCTGACCCGTCACCGGAATGGAATATCTATTTTCCGCAACAACGAAGATGCAACTGAGCGTACAACAAGACACAATGAACAATAGTTGTATATTTCGTGTTCCTTTTCATCTACCAAAATTTCTATCCTGTCATCCATGAATAGATTGGCGACGTCTCCGACTCCTAGCCTCCAATCTCAACATCATCGCCCCAAAATATACACCTGGCTTAAATGAATCAGAAAAGGACAAACGATGTTCTAAACCCATGATGGTGTACAGTGCTCGCGTGATATGAACTAGAATTACATTGATGCTCAAATCTTTGGTATGTGAACCAAGCTATTAGTAGGGAGGTCTGATCAGGCGACTGTTTCGATTGTCTGCGCCTCCCGTACTTTCATCACTAGCAGAAGGGATTTCGGCCAACAGAGAGGTCAAGTCGAGTCTTCCATGTGCTGAACCGACGACCGGGCTGGCACCCTTCCGACTGGTTGGGCGTGAAGATTTCAAAGTGCTCTGTTTTCCAGGTGCAGATGTTATTGAATAAGCACCACTGATGACACGCTTTGATTGGGAACTTGTGTTGTGTTGTGGCAAAGATGGGCCTTTGTCGAGAGCAGGCTCATCGGTCCGGGCGGGAGAAATGTCGCGTGGCCAGGTCCCAGGCAAGTTCAATGACGAAGGAATCTTGGGCACAGGCGGGATGTCTGAGCTGTCGTGAGACCCGCCGTCTGTTGAAGGCAGCGTCACGGCGTTATATACGCTTCCAGCTCCGTCTCTCGGGGCTTGGGCCGATGGAGATGTTGCTGGTCGGAGCCCGTCGGAGATCTGATGGACGGAGTCACTGAGTCCACCTCCAGTACTTACGTCAAGAAACGACAGGTTTCTGTCATCCGCCTCATCCCAGCTGACCATGCTGCTGGTCAGACTACTCCGTGTACTACGTCGTGAAGATGTCAGCGGCTTTCTCAATGGGCTATGTCGTCTACCTCCGGTGGCGTAGGTAGAAAGGGCTCTCTTGAGATCCGACACTCTCATAGTCGAATCTCTGCTCGACGTCGTCGGAACCCGCGTGGGCGATCCGTTGGCACTGGGCCTCCGCACTCTGGTCAGAGATCCTAGCCCACTTGCCAGCCCATATGTGGGGGTCGTACTACCGTTGGCGTTTACTGGTGACTCCTGACCACTGACAGAGCCGTGATTGCGAGCTCCATTGACACCGAGATGATATCGGGGAAGCGAAGAGCCACCTGTCCTTGAACCAGTCATGGAAGTGGCGCTCTCTTTCTCAACTGCTGCAATACATGCTTCTCTACTCCAACCAGCCGTCATTTCTTCCTTGACTTTCTCAGGCAGCTGCTCCTCCTTTGAAGGTTTATGAACTGGGGCTGCGCCGAAGCCATAGCCAAACCCAAGAGTCGGAACAGAAAAGACACGGCTTGGAGATGAGGGTGCAGAGCTCGGCGGAGTCAGCAAAGACTTGTTGTAAGACGTTGCTATCTCGTTGACCAATTCGGTCACCGATAAGAACGGTTTTAGCGTGTTGACGCTTTCTTCGGAGTACTGAGGTTGCTTCTCAGACCCTGAGGAGGTGCCGCGTATTTCGTCAATACCGACAGCTGGAAATCTAACCTTGTCACACCAGATGCTTAGCCGTTTTCTGCGAGATATTTCGCTGTTGATTTCATGACCAACGGCGCTCATCTCAAAGTCAAACTTGTCCGCAAGAGTCCACAGATAGCTTTGAACAACGCTAGCAACATTGACCCGTCCGGCGGTCGGAACAACTTCTCCGTTCAAAGCCGTCTCCTGAAGCTTCAACATCATAGGCAGACCGCTCCGCACTGCATTCACCCCAAGCCGTTCAACCAATTTTGTCAGCAGGAGATGAGAGAGGAGAAGATTAGCTTCGTTTTCAGCATCGTCCAGAATGCTGTCATAGATAGCTAGATGCAGTAAGCTCACGAAGCTCGATCGAGTAGTTTTGGCCTCCTTTCGAGAGGCACCAGAAACAGCTCGCTTTGCCAAGTTCTCGCTCGAAGCTGGCTTCTTGCTCGAAGCATGCTTTCGTGTGCCGTTCTTTGGTAGCAACGTATCAGATTTGTTGGTCTCCAACCGAAGCCAAGTCAGCAGAGCCTCGACATATGCGAAGCGAACTTCCTTCTCCCCGTCCTTGAGAAGCCACTGCGTCCCCTCCCAGACCTGTACACCGACTCGTGCGCGTGCTTCTATCGGCCCACCGGTGCTGCTCCTCTTGCTATTTGCGCGGGTTAAGATGGCTTGGATTACTTGCAGTGCCGTCACCCTGGCTGTTCCGAAGGAGAAAAAGGACGATGTGTTTGGATCTTCTTGGATACTCGCTGATTCAGCTATCGCCTTCGTAGCTGCGGCAGGATCGTCGATTGCAGCTGCTGTTGATGGAACCTCTGATTGAGGAGAAGGCTTTAAGCGGGCCAGGATAGCAGTGATCATGTCACTTATCTGATCGGTATAGTAAATATGGTTAGAAAGAGAGGCGATGCATTTCTGCATCCTCACCAAAAGCTCCTTTCGGGTTGGGGAGGCAGCAAGCTCGATTTTAGAAGGTGTTGGGTTGAGCCCAGCACCTGCTAGGACCGTACTTGGGTCGAAGGCTTCTTTTGTTTCTCGAATCAGTCCCATGGGGTCATTCTGACGAGATGCTCCAATCCGTGGATTTGAACCTGCGAGCTGCAACAGGGACAACATGTGTTGAATAAATCCGAGCAAGACATCCATCACGCTGAGTCCGATCAGGTTAACGGACGAGCTCAAGAGCCAGTCGATCATTGTGGCCAACACCAATTGCTTGTCAAGTAAGTTTTCTGCAACAGGAGTTCGAACCAGGGTTTCCATGGCGGTGAGCAAGATGATGAATCTATCCTGCACAGGGGTCCAACGCGCGATGGCTTCAAAAAGCGAAGTCGCCCATGTACCCTCACTGACGTTGTCTGGATTGGGTCGAGGCGGGTTCTTGGACGCAATGAATTTCAGTGTCAAGGCCGTGGCCAACCTCGTCTGTCCTCTTGTGCTGCCAACGCCAATTGAAAAGATTTGCTTTAGACATCGCAGCGCCAATGCTCTAACTTCTTCTTCGGCCACTTTGTCTGCTCCAGCTGTGGTCTCAACAGCTGTAGCCGGATCCCCATCGGTTGTGTCCACCGTTGTGACAGTCGACAAACTGATTCTCCTTCTTCGTGCGATTTCGTCCTCGAACCTCTCCGATGTCTTTGCTCTCTCTTGCAAGTGTGACAAAACATCCTCGTCCTCTAGCGACATGTTCTCGAGAATCACAGGCATGACCAGATTCAACTGCTGGCTGGAATCGGTGGCCAGAGCATCAGAAGCAACCACAGCTCGTATCGCCCGTAGGCCAACTGTCCGCCATCTTAGTGACAACGGTATCGAATCGCCATTTCTCCGGCCAGCTGATTTCTGCTTCTCTGCGAAGCCGGCGTACAGCTGCACAATCAACAAGTACTGTTGTGCACGCTGCTGGTCTGCCGTCAGGGAGGCAGCATCTACATGTTTACAGTACGCTTCGAATGTCGGCACCGTCTCTTCCACCATATTGATGTCCTTTGAGCGCAGAACAGTGCCCAGGATGGTAAGGATAGATCCGGAGTAAAGGGAGAGGTCGCGAGGAGCTTTTTCAATGATCGCGGTTAGGATTTGGAGGGTAACTTGAACATTGCTACGCGTGGTTTAGCAGAAAGTCAGTCGAATGGCACTGACTGCTTACCCGAGTCTTCCTTTCCAGACATCGTGGGCGTTTTTCTTTTCCAGGAATGCGCCCACCTTTTGCAGCTTACTTCGCCGTGTACTGGCATAGTACAGAAGGTAGCTGAGCTCGGAAGAGTTCGGTTTGACTTCTTGCACGTTCTTTTGATATTGCGGATAGCATTTGAGCACAAGAACTTGGTGCTTGGGCCGGCACTTTTGGCTCGCGCTATGGAGAGGATGAAGTAGGGAACTCATGGTGAGTGATGGCTAGTAAGACGAGAAGAGGCGCCGTCATGTGCGGGCAGGAAGGTTATGGACGCTGTCGCAACATCGTCGTCGACTTCTTCTAAGTGACGCGTCCAGAAAGTACCAAAGGGCGCAGGATTCGAGAATCTGGTAGACTCGGAAAGGATGGACTTCCTGGAGGCTCCAGGACAGCGAGTCGATTCAATCGTACGCGATGCCGATCTTGGGGCAGCTGCAGGATGGCGAGGGAAATGCGGGATGTTGGGAACGTGGGAGGAATAGCTAGGGAATGCCGGACATCGACCAGGGATTTGATGCTGATCTGGAAGTATTTGGCGTGGAAGAGATCGAGCATGAGCCAGAAGCTGCGCTATCACTGGCCATGGGCCTGAACCGGAGCGGCCGGACACGAGGCTTTGTACGTAGGGCGAATACGAATACGAATGCGAGGATTCGGATCAAAATAGCTCCGGCTCGTGGGCGCATACATCGCTCTCCCTCGTGCTACTTAAGGTATGTATTTATGCCTTCGCACTAGTACCGTTCACAGTATGTTGACGTTTAGGTCTTTCACAACGCCTTTTCTCTTCGACTCACGGATAGGTACTGAAATAACAGTATGGCAAGGCAGCATCCTACACTCTGCCACCCTATGGAGTGATCTCGTTGCCCAACAATTTGCCAATCTCCTGCGCAATAGCAAGAGTTCGCTCTTCGCTGAGTCTTCTGCCCACAATCTGTACCGCAACAGGCGCCCCGTGATATGCTTCCGGGTCATCTACGATGCATCATCAGCATCTGATTAGCACACATTAACTGGGACTGACGACTTACACTCGGCTTGGACAATTCGATCGATGTCTGACAGCGGCTCAAAGTCCGTCAGCTTCTTATCTTTCTCCTTGTCCGCAAACGTGACCGGCACAACAACACTGGTCCAGTCGAGGAGATTTATGGCACTGGCATAGCCGTAATATTTGAACTGGTTGTGACGAATGGCTGCTGTAGGCGTGATTGGGGCGATGAAAGCATCAATCTCCCTTCCTAGTTCTACTTCGCGGAGGCGCCACTGTTCCAGATACTCGCTTTGATATGCCCATTTCTGACGTTGTACATCCCAGGCCTCATTCATATCGATCTTCGGCAGCGACGGATTGATGAGGTCTTGGAAATTAGGAATCGCTGGTTCTCCAGACTTCTTGAGATCCGAGAAGATATCCTACTTGCCAATTAGCCTTTATCACCTTTTATCATGACTCTTAACTGACGAAGCCTCCGTCTGAAGCATAGATCTTGTTGATCAAATCGACCCCAAAGTCGTGTTTGTACGGCTTCCACGGTACAACGGTGTGGCCTTTGTTCTTCAGAGCAGACACGACCATGTCTACGCCACGAAGTATGGGGGGATGCGGTAGCACCTGTCATTGGTCAAAATGCGTTTCTTCCAGATTACCCCAGATACTAACGTTTCCATCGCAGTTATAGAATCCCAGAGTCAACCCTCCACTCGAGATCTTGGTATGGATAATATCCTCCTCTGCCTGTCGCCATGGCATGGGAATCACCTTTGAATCATACTTCCAGGGCTCTTCTTGAAGGACGGAAGTTACGAAGAGTTTCAAGTCTAGAACAATCGTCAGTTTACCCTGTGACACCGCAGAGAAACCAATTACCATACCAGGTACTGAGTGAGCAAGTGGCCCAACAACGCTATGCACCGTCTCTTGACCTTCCATACTATTGGCCATCTTTGCATACGGCATGCGACCATGGCTAGGCCGAATACCATAAAGGAAGTTGAACGCAGATGGGACACGAATCGAGCCACCTATGACCTGATTAGCGACTCCGAGCTCTGGTGAGCCGAATTGTCGAACCCACCAATGTCTGTTCCGACTCCGATGATGCCTCCTCGAAATCCGATATTGGCACCTTCACCCCCAGAACTGCCACCGCACGACCAGTTCTTGTTACGCGGGTTGAGTGTCCTTCCGATGATATTGTTCACCGTCTCGCAGACCATCAGACTTTGAGGAACACTCGTCTTGATGTAGAAGACTGCTCCAGCTTTACGAAGCAAGGCCGTTAACACGGAATCCTCTTCGTCGAATTTCCCCAGCCAAGCAACGTAACCCATTGACGTCTCGAGCCCTTTAACTCTAAGCTGGTCTTTCAACGAAATCGGCAACCCATGCAAAGGACCCACTGGCTTTTTGTTCTCCTCATAATATTTGTCGAGTTCTTTAGCTTGGGCAAGGGCCATGTCGGGGAAGAACTCAAGCGCAAGGTTAAGCTGTTTAATGTTCGTCAGTGTTTGTGTCACAGCCTCAGACCACAATGAGTTCCGGCCTGATTTCTAGCTTACCGCTTGATGCGCCAGAGCGGCACGTTTGCAAAATGCCAGAGTGACATCGACCGACTTCAACTTTCCAGCGGCCAATTTCGACACGAGGTCGACTGCCGACGAATTGGTGATTTCAAGCTCGTCAGCCGTCAAGAGACCACTACTTGCAGGGAGGTCCATGAATGATCCATTTTGATCCTTGACTTCGACGCGCCATTCCTTGGGGATCGACTCGTCGATACGTTTTCTCTTATCTGCAGCGATCTCTTCCCAACCCATGACGACGAATTGAATGACTTGAAATCAACCGTCAGAGATGCTTGTAAAGAAGTAATACTCGGTGGTTCTCGACTGGTAAGGCACTTTCTCTCAAGAAACTTCATTAACTGCCCGCAATAGCCCAAATATCTAGGTACGTATCCTGATCAAACGCGCTACCCCGCCCGATGAAGTCCATCGCATGTCATGATAAGGACTTCTCCACCACGGAGCGAATATCCTTGTCAACATAGTCTCCTTTTGTCCACGAACACATTATTCCTTCTTTGGCAGGTCAGACCGATCAATAATGCCAACCCTCTGTTACGTATTGTTTCATTCACGAGTATGAGCACCGAATTTTTCCCGTCATAACACCACGCCGCCCAGACCTGATATCAGGGCCCACGTACAGTCAGTCTACTACGCGGGAGGTGCACCTGTCTAAAATTATTGCCTCTGTCTCCTCTGGGCAAGTGGAGGGCGCTCCGCTTCAAGTTCAAGAGTGTCACTTTCCTGTGGTGGTACAATGGAACGTGAACGTGGCGTCCAGATCATTATCTTGGTTTAAGTCAACACTGAGAAGTTCATCGGCCTCACCAGAAGTGGTGTACGTTGAGGAGGCGTTCGTATTCTCTTCCATGTTGCCCATTGGTCACCACTGGGTGCCATTCGACCCGATATGTCTCATCGTTGTTGAGCACCATACATTTCGTCTGTTTGTGTTTTGCATCCGTCTGTTGACATTAGCCCGCTTCCTTCTGCTGTTTTATTTTCTGGCCATAAAGCCAACAATGCCATTTGACAGAATTTGCTCCACTTTGTGTGGCCTTTCTGGGCGAAATTTCCGTTGGATTGCGCCTTGGTACCGCGGCCTTGCTGTCTATTCCATTTAGCTAGGCGAGATCCTGTTGGGTAATGAGGATCATATTGGCAGTGACACTGTGACCGCGATGTTGATCTCTCCAAAAGTCGTTATGACGTGTTGAATTGCCCGGACTACCTGTGATTCTTCGAGGACATCCACCCGATTAGTCAACACTTCACTTTCAGGGGTATATTGTACCAGCAAATCTTTGGTCTATTCATCGCCTCTGAGCCGATGTCGAGAAGTCCGATTCTTCCGATGCCATGTTGTGCAAATGCTACTGCAGTAGCATTAAAGATTTATACATGGAGATTCTACTTGTGACTCCCTTGGCGGTATGAGTGAAGTCTGGTTTATGATTTGCGGAAAATTGGTACGATACCAAACAAAATAGTGGACTGCGAAGGAACGCAAACGTTTCTTATTCTCTACACGTCTCGAGAAAGATCGCTGCTGATGGCACTGCACCGCAGTGCCCGTCGCCACAATAAGCGGCCCTCGTGGCAGTCAGTTCTTCCATACGCCTTCTAGTGCTTCATATTCTGGGTGTTTCCTTTCCGGCTCAGCAGTAAATAATTCCATTCAATCATCTCAATTCCATCTTCTGCTCGTCAATAGTGAGTCGGTTTCATTTCGCGTTCGTCCAGAGTCCTTGCTGCACAAAATGGCCGGAGACTCTCGCCCCTGAAAATGGCTCAGACAGCTTCGACTACGTCAGTATGAGCAGGTTCTGAGGTTTTCGTCTGGATTTTCTGGGGCTTTCGGTAGGTGTTGGTGATGAAAAAGCGTTCGGGCATCCCTGCGTACCTGCCATCGAATTCCCAGTCGATATCGTCAGAGGACTCGATTTCGACTATTCCAGGTCCATCCTCGCTGTCTGTGGCCATCCGTCTTGTGATATTCCAGGACTGCAGTGGACAGCTGTCACCAATGAGTCCCTCCTCAGCCCTCTTCCATCTAGGATCGATCAGGCACATCTGCCTCCACATCTCATCTGCATCCGCGTCGACAATTTCCTCCTCTGCCAGGCCGAGCAATTGTTCGAAAACGATCCAATGGAGTGTTCGGATCACCACCTCTTCCAAAGAATCAAGACTCTCAATGCGCTGGAGCAGTGTGCGGCGGAGATGCACCATGCCACTAGTACCACGAATGTTGCTCCCTCTGGCCTCATCAACATAGTACACCAGCTTGCGGATATTACGGAGTTTGTAATCAGGTAGGGAGGCTAGGAAGTGATTTGTGAAGTGCTGCACACTACCTCTTTCTCCCTTGTGAATGTGGAACTCCATCTCACGAAAGAATATGGGCGAACATTCCGTGGAAACTTGGACGGACACCATCATCAGCGATTCTCTGGTTGTACGCTCGTCTTTGCCCTGAGGTCTATCGAAGTAGCCATATATGCTTGAACGTATCTCTAGAGGCAGGTCGAGAAAGCGGAAGCTCGGATGGTTGGTATCTTGGTGTTCGCGTGCTTCAGCATTCTTCGCGCTTGCTGGAGGTGCGCAGTCGCTCGGCATCGCCATTTTGGTATTCTCAGGCAAGGGATTCATGTTGCCAACTTTGTAAACAAGAGCCGAGTCGACTCCGGGAGAAAGTGGAAAGACTTGTTGGAAAGACAAGGCAGAAAAACGGAAACATCCCAATCTTCCATAGTATTAAATAGTTCTTCTGACCCGACAGTGAAGCCGCAAGGCAGCGAAGTGAAGGCGGGATTCATGGTTTGCTCCAGAAGGGCGGAAAGACTGTTTCACTGACCAGGCGATAATAAAGACTTGAGGCACTGCTGGTGAATCATGCTGCAAGTTGTAAACTTTCCAACCAAACATCAAGACGAACAACTTGCGCTTTGTTGAAAACTGGGACGCATGGAGGCAACCCATTAAAACTTGATAGTCACCTCCTTTGTCCTCAGATCTTGATTTCCAGGCAAGGACAAAACAACCTTTTGATGATACATCAAACAGGGCTGAAGACTGTTACAAAGAAATTGCTTGCGACTCACCATCATGGACAAAAGATAGCTGGCCATAATACTCGTAGAGTTGACTACAATCGGTATTTTACGGAAGACAGATCTCAGAATTTCCCTGGCAGAGCGAGGGACGCTCGACATCTCTCACTCGCCATGGGCAGTAGTCTCGCCAACGGCTTCAACAAAACCATGAATACGTCTACAACATCAAATGGCTCTCTCGATGTTCACCATCTCTTGATGCTCTGACCGCGGAGCCAACTTGAAACCCTGAACTTCTTCGAGCTCACGGGCCATCGGTGCGTCGATTTCTGCTGTAAAATTGGATTTGTTGTTACGGAACAAGCACGAAGCTGTTGGGATGTGAATGTCAGCTGGTTTTCGTGGAAGGCTAGGAAAGGAATAAGATTACTTAACTTACCCAGAAAACCAGCAGCACAGAAACTGGTCGCGGCAATCCAAACATGGCGGAATGAGATCGCATAAGCCTTGAACAAAGCACCTTCGGCCGCCAAAGCAATCTCTTGATTGATTCCGGGCACTTTGGCCACCAGAGCAGGTTTGTTGCTCAACAAGGCGTGAATCAGTGCTGTCAGATTTTGCGCAGGGAACCCCAAAGGCAAAACAGCGCGGGTAATCTGTGACGGCACCGAGTGGTTTATGCTATTGCTGAAAATGGCATTGTTGACGGCAAGAGCAATGGTGCCTCCAACGCTACGGCAGGCAATGAGAAGACCCGTGGTCACGGAGATCATCTCTGGAGGAGCGCTCATTTGGGCGGCGATTGTGATGGTGGTAAGGATGAAGCCCAATCCAATGCTACCGAGCACGGCAAATGCCCAGAAAAAACCCTCTCCGGCGGTGGATTTGATGCTTATCATGCAGGCATTGTATGCTAGGAGTACGGCAAAGCCAAACACCAACGGCTCTCGGACCGACTTTGTGCGAGTGACCATCAATCCAGCTAAAGCAGAGCATATGATGCCTCCGAAGAAGAATATGGAGAAGTGTACCACTGCCTTGAAAAGACTGACGTGGGTCAGCACCGCCACCTCATACGCGAAGTAGCTGTTGCTGGTCAGGAAGGCCAACCCCTCTGTGAAGATGGCAAACAGCGCAATAGCGAAATTTCTGTCTTGGAAGAGGCCGTGATGGAGCAATCCATCGGAGCGCCCGAGCCATTCATACAGACAGAAGGTTATTAGGAGGCAAACGCCGACGATGAAGGGGCCCAAGACTGGACCGTCTCTCCAACTGTACGGGTTTCCTGAGAACTGAAGGCCGATAGCGAAGAGCGTAAGCCCAGCGGTGATGAGGAAAAAGCCTATCCAGTCCAGCTCCCGTAGCTTTTGACAAGCGGTGAGAGTCCTCTGCAGAGGTCTCGTCGGTGGGTCGTAGCCGATGAAGACTCCTACCGTAGCCACGGCGTACACGCCACAGGTGATGTACCAGTAGATGCGGAAGTGATATGCGTTGTGACGGACAAGCGCCCCGCCGACCAGGAGGGCAAAACTTCCGCCAGCAGCAGAGGAGATGTTGAGTGAGCCTTGTCCAATGCCTCTGTATCTTCGCGGAAGAACTTCTGAGACGACTGAGTACATCAGAGATTGCGATCCGAAGGAGACCCCCATGATGCAGAAGCCGACAATGCATGTTGCGATATTCTCTGATCTCGATATGACGATGCACCCAACCACGGCCAGAGCGTTCGTTACGACAAGGAACCACTTTCTTCCCCAGTAGTCAGCTGCTTGGCTGATGGGAGGATTCAATGTAATAGTAGCAATTGTGAGAGAAGTGCTGAACCACACAGCTTTGGATGTGTCCCCCAGTGCTGTTGCCATGGTCTGAGCCAGAAAACCCGAGCCGACCAGAGATACCAGCTGGCCGAACAGAGCAAAGTTGACAGCCTGGGAGCAGAATTAGCGGTGGATGGGCGAATGACTGAGATAGGCCGGCATGATCTTACGATAACAGCAACGACCGTCCCCATGTGGACGTGGACCTTTGGAGGAGCAGGCCCATCCCCTTGGGAGCCTTGGGTTGCTCCGAGAAGATCGATATTGGGAGAGCTCATGTTCGATTTTTGAATCAGTCGCGGGATGGGTACAGAGATGTAGGTTTGGTAGTTCAAGCACGGCTTCCAGGGGGAATCTGGATCCTACTTTATCAAGGCTCAAGGGATGGTGGGTGTCGAAAGAAGCTCCCTTGTGGGGATCGATGCTTGACTTCCAGGTAACACGCGGGGCCCCAGTCCAGCAGTTTCGATTCCCCCGGGGGCTCGGGTCTGTTCTTTTCGATCACTATCCGGGAAAAGACAGTTGGGAGTTCAGCACATCCCCAGAAAGAAGACGGTTGGTAAGCCATTTCAGACGAAAGTTACTGATTCCTGGTCGAAGCAGTGCTGTGAGTCTGTGCTGGCCGATATCAAGTCAGTATATTCAACCGGCAAGCTGGACCTGAGGTATTCCAAACACACATTTGCCGGTCTCATCAGGGCGCAACTGATATGTTCTACTGAAGCAGAGGACGTATTATCCTTTTCTTGGACACCAGTTGGGAGAACAATACGCTTTATGGTTATCGTTTAGTCCTCTTTCCATTTAATCTACAACTCACTCAAAGGCTGTGTCAGGCCAAAATGCACCAGTTCCTTAAACTCATGTTCATCCCAGAACGACTGTGGCTTCCACCCTGACAGTTTCCAAACACCGCCTATCTTGGAGTAGTGTTGGATCAGCAGGCCATGGCCATGGCCTCTGAGTCCCTCTTGCGTACGAGCCTCATCTTTCCAGCGTAAGTGGGCGGCGCGGACTTGGTAATGAGCCGTGATCTGGGTGTCTGACACTTTGATGAACTTCGGAGCCCCTATTAGATGCTGCGTCGTCATACGCTTGCCTCCCAGGAATCGAGGATTGGAACAGTACTTGATCCAATCATCCGGAGACGTGTCCGTGAAGACATCGCCCGTGACGATGGTGTAGTCAATCTTGTTTTATGCCCACGTCAGCGTCTTCTTCATCACGCCAACGTTTATTCTTCAACTCGAACTCACATTGAGTTTGGGTGCTAAAATGCTTCTCAGTCGATCCCAGTCCTTCAAAAAAAAAATCGGTGTCAGTAGAGCACCCAGCGCCCGCAGCGAATGCCTACCAACCTTGGTATCATAGCTCATAGCCCATTCATGAGCCAGTTCATAGACCTCGAAGGCATCTGTGAATACGTTAGTAGTATCAACAAACCGGGTACATGGAAATCATACCAGCGGGATCAACGCGTGCTGATTGAGGAGCCTCTCCCATGATTCGAGTCACGACTCTCTGCGCGTTGACTGGAGTAACCTCTGCTTTCGCTTCGCACTGGCTAGCCATTGGGGATAGGTAATTAATTCACTGGCAATCGAGGGAGATCCGTCGCGTTAAAACGATCAAGGACAAGAGACCCTTCATCTCTACCTTGTCCGTCCTCCAGGAGACGACTAATGCTTACGGTCGCCGCCCACATCGGGGGTGGTGGCTTGGAAGTTGGTAGCGAGGGGTCACTCTAATGGCCACAACTTCACAAGGGTTGTCCCCCGGACGTGTGGAGTTAGCCCTATGCACTCCACAAGCCCCGGCCCTCCAGCATCCAGCATGCGTGGGTCGCTAACTAACTAGTTAGTTAACTAGTTATTGAGACAGTCGAGACTCCTGCGAGGCTACTCGCGTGCGTGGGGCGCGGGGCGCGGGGCGCGGAGCCAGTCAGGGAGCGGTATTCAGTTTTCCCACCGCAGGTCTCCCATTCCTCTGAAAACACCCCCCTTCCCCGCCGCGGCTCCTCAAAATTGTGAACATCTTCGTCGTACTGAGTACTCATGCTCGTACAAACGTTGAGTCCTCTCGGCATGACCTCCTCGCGACGCATCACAAGGCATCTGGAGCTACTGCACGGTCATGAGTTATCAGCTTCAGCACTATTGGGTCTCGAGCGTTTGCCCTAGACATCGTAAGGGTCTACGGGAGTACTCGGTACAATCGTAGTATTTCCGAAAGTCTGAGGTTCTGGACCCCTCCCAAACTATGACTGCACGCCTCCCAGCCTCTGGACAGAATACTCGTATTTGGAAAAAGCATCCGTTGGTTTTGACGACTCTGATCTCATATTCTTTTGTATTGTATTTGCGGTCACGAGAGCAGGGGCGCTATCAACTGGCTAGGATACTTTCCACCCCCATGTATCTTGTGCCGACCCACATTTTGGTTTGTCATTTTCTTTTCCATGTCTGGCCGTTCAGGCAAGACTGGATCATGACCCTTGATCTCCAGTCTCATGCTCTCTCCGGCCTCAAAGACCATCCCTCCGGGCCAGATTGCAATCTCCAGCTCAACAATATTACCTTTGGGGACCTTGGCTGTCTTATAATAGGGGTACCAGACCTCGGTAGGGTCTCTGCTCTTCCTCATATCCGATGTCAAACCAGGTTCCTCGGCGATCTCCCGTTTCGAGGCTCGAAGACGCCCATTGGGGCCCACGTACTTGTACACATTGATATGGTCAATGTCTTCCGGTCGAGTGTGAGGCTTTTGGTTGATGAAGGGAATGTTGTAATGCAGCAGAGCCTGCCCATCGGCATCGAGTTTTCGAATAATAACATAGACGTCCATGTCGTCCAATTCGTCACAAGACATGTAAAGCTTTACTTTCGAAAACCCGCAGAGTTCTGTATGTTTGTCAAAGGTGTAGGTGAAGTGGCTGCCGTCGTCCTCCCAAGTATCGGATTGATAACTGGTCTCTGATTCGACCTTCGGTGGCGACTTTGTAAGTTTTCCAGCATCGCAGTCCAGGTAGAAGGTCTCGTACTTGGTTCTCGAGGGAGGGTAGTTGTCCTCTGCGCGATTGATGATGGGAGGTGCATTGTATCGCAGAAGAGAGATCCTAACCTTGGGCGTAAATTCCCATCCGTTGTCCTTTCCAAGAAGGTAGTGATCTAAGAATCTCTGGAGATCGTCAGTGGCTTCGGATGAGTAAATATCGAACCATTCCTGCGTCGGATGCACTCGTAACCTGAACATGAAACGTTAATAGTCAGCTTCTTTGACCATGAAGGACAGTACGTACCATTTCTCCGTGGAACTCGAATACTTCCAACCCCGGATGGATCCCTCCGTGTGCAAGCAGCTTGAATAGCTTGCCAGAGCATACATGGGGATTTTGATATTCTGGATCTGGGCCTTCTTGTCCTCCCAGTACGCATTCATATGGGGGTATTTCTCTAGCATACCAATGACATCCTCGCGCAAATGCTCACCTTCGAGACATTGACCCAGCAGATCCCAGAAGAGCGGGTTGGGAATTCCCCCACGACAAAGCGTTTCACGGTAAAAGTCTCCCAGTCCTTCCCAAGGTGCCATCGCCTTCAGATGCGGCGGTTTCTCCGCCGCAGTAAACCTAAGAAAACAATGAGCTGAGAAGCAGCGGTTGAGACGCTGACGGGTACAGGGCGTACCACTGTGAGATTCCAAGCCATGAATTTCCAACCGTAGCAACGGACCCGTTGCACCATTCTTGCTTCGCAATCCATTCTATCGTGTCGTACCCATCCTTGCCTTCCTGTTTGGAGAGGAATGCATGAGCAACCATATTTCGGCCCTGGTGGAGGATCTACTATACCTCAGTTCCAAACCAGAGTATGTCACCTTCGGATTTGAACGCTCCGCGAGAGTCGACATTGACTATGGAGTAGCCTCTGGCGCACCACTCGGCCGGGTCTGGGGCCTCGAACTTTTCTAGTCCGCTTAACGAGTTCTTGGGGATGCCCAGAAATTCGAAGTTGGTAGTCAAATAGGAGCCTGGTCGACATCAACCTCCCGGTCAGTGAAGTTCTTTTCTGAGCTTAGCAAAACGTTCCAAGCAATTACCTGTCCCAGTCTTGCCATATGGACTCCATGGCAGCAGCGCAGGAACTGGTTGGCCCTGTAATCTGGCAGGTCGGAACACATCCGCCCTCAGTCTGACCCCGTCACGGAGAGGAATCGCAACATCCTTCTCCCATATGATGGCCTCGGGCAGTGCTCGGCGATCTGGGTCTCTCTGCCATCCTTTCGGTAAAAGTTGCGTCGACGAACCGTATTCGCACCAGACGTTGCTGAAGTCTCGCTTCGAGGGAATGTATTGCACCTCGACTTCACCAATCTTTCGGGCCATGGTTGCGAGGCTTTTTAACGTCCAGCTTTGATCATCCAGGGAGCATAACTCAAACATCACAAGCCGAAGGAGGTTGCATGATATAGCGCCTGATGCCGATGTGGGGTCGATGGGACAAGTACAATTATGAACGCGGTGTCAAATTGTGCAAAAGAGCAACGTGCAGCGGTGGGACATCGGAATATCCCCATTGTCAGAGACATCTGGAACAGACCGATGCATATTCATTGACCGGCCAAAGGGCCCTGGCAATAAATACCAAGACTACCTTGACATCTGAAACCCTCGAGCCAGATCTGAGTAAAAGTTGGAGCCTAAACCAATATACTCTCATGGCGATTGAAGATCTTCTCCGCCAATGGCGAGAAACAGAAGGAGTAGCAGACCAAACCAAGGCTTGCTGGTATATTGTTGCAGTAGGTTTCTCCTGTCCACAGCTCTGATACATAGTGCTGAGCGTTTCTTTCTTCAAGGCGTCTGCTATGGCCGCGTCCAGCTGCGGTCCTGATTCAATCAAGCTGTACAAGACGGCTGTGGAGGGGTTGGATCTGAAGGACGAGTTAATTGTCCAGCGGCGCCTTAAAGAAGCAATCTTGAAGTCCAGCGCATTATTTGGAGTCCCAAGATGTCTGCAAGCTCTCCTACCTATCTTCCATAGCCTGGACGACGATCACATTGACACGTTCTCCCCACGGTAAGATGCCCAGAAACTTCGTCGCAGCTGTTCACATTCTGGTACTGATGTTTTCCTATAGCTACGACTCTCTGGGGGATCCCGAAGCACACAAGGCCCGCGTGGCCAACGCGCAGGCCTACTTCGACGTTATCTGGACGCCAGAGTTGGCCGAGAAGAACCGTCAGTTTAACTTGAAACATCAGAAGGATCTTTGTGAGTCCGGCGCTGTTGGTGATGAAAGTCAGCGACTAACCTGCTGATGCAATGAGCAGATGTCACTACGTTGTGCCTCGTCTACGAGTGGTACTTTGCCGAAACTGCCATTCTGCCAGCTGTAGAGACGCAGATGTCGAATGTAGGTGCGCTGATATGCTCAGCCTGCCCTGTCCAAGCCATGTGGCATACCCGAGGTATCATCCGGCACGGCGGCACTGTAGACGAAGCTTGGTTCGCGCAGCGAATGAGCCTAGACATTGCAAAGCATTACGGGGTGAAGACGGGCGAGATCACACCGGTCGACCAGATCCCCATGCAGGACAACGTGTCGCTCTGACTTGAGACTAGGAGATCCGGTAACATGGAACTGCAGCCCAAGCTCTACTTTTACCTTGGACCACATATGATCAATTAAATTGTTGATGACTGCTATGGCCCTCCGAGATGGTTCTCCTACTGATAGAAACAGCAAAGACCGTAAAGCCTGAGAGCTCCAAAATCCGCTCTCGCGGATAATTGCACGACAACAGTTAGAAGTAAAGACCGGAAGTCAGACCTCTCCATCTCGTAGTGTTTTGCTCCTTGAGACGCCAATACCGCAGAACAGGGAGAAGTTTACGTCGTCAAGTGACTCTTACTCTAGTCAAGCCCGACAGAGTGTATTGTTCCCCATCAGCACTGCATCCAGATGAAGCCACACCCCTCAACGGACTTCAATATTGCACACGGAATCCCCACGATCCGCGCGAGTGCATACGAGACGGCCATCATTCGGCAAGGCTCGCCCACCACGGGGGTCCACCACCGGGGACTTGTGGGGATATCCCTTCCTTTTCCCCACCTCCACAAGCTCGGGTATACATTATGTCCGAGCTATCTCGAAGCAACACTGGAGCAGTACTGACCAAGGGTCTAAGGTGGACAACATACATACTCGTACACGAAGCCAGGACGCGCAGGATCATCGTACAAAGCAGCGAAACAGTCGAGCTGCGCAAAGCATCTGTCCATCGCTCCGGACACATACGTAGCTGGTACACCCGTTCTCCTGCCTTGGTCTGCTCACACTATAAATCGGTGTAGTGAGGAACAATCAGCTCCCTCGGACGCAGGGAGTTAGTGAAGACAGACTTTCGCACAAACACACACTCCTCCCTTCATCATCACATGGTTTGATCAAAGCAAATGGCATCCTCACCAGCACAGCAGCAGCCTCTCCCGCCGGTGCGTCGGGTAGTCACGAGCCACAACGCAGAAGGCAAAGCAACGATCCTCTTCGACAGCGTCGTCAATGGGATCCAAGCACCACATGGCCCATGGCTGACACCGATCTGGAACAGCGACGATGTGCCACCAGACGTGAACGTGACGGTGGACAGAAGTCCCGTCAAGACAGGAATCGTCAACAGTGGTACTGTGCTGCGCTACGTCGACTTCCCTCCTCGCTCAAAGGGCTCCGTCCACCGAACCATCAGCTTGGACTACGTCCTGGTCCTCAACGGACAGTGCGTCCTCACGCTCGACGACGGCTCGCGGACGCCGATGAAACAAGGAGACATTTGCATCCAGCAGGCGACGATGCATAGCTGGGACAACGAGAGCGACGAGTGGTGCCGCCTCTTGTGCGTCCTCATTCACTCGAAGCCACCAGTCGTCAACGGCAAAGCTTTGGGGTCCAACACGCACATGTAAACCTGTACGAACAAGGGCGATGGTCGAGGACCAGAATCCAGGTACTTTCCCGTCAACTCCAAGGATGTCCGCAGACCGTCGTTGCTTGGGTAGAGCTAGAGCTACTGTGCAAGAGAGGTGTTGAGATGTCTTGTTCCCTGGGAGACTACCTATTTTGTTCGCAGACGACGTGGAGATTATCCTTGGATGATAGGTTGAGAGCACGACGCAAAGGATCCCGAGCGAGAATTGCAGCAATGGTAGTCCATGGACGGCAAAGAGTCCCAGCACGAGTGTGCAAGTCTTAGTTGAGGCGGTGGGCGAAGGCCCAAAGACTTGAGAGTTGACAAAAGAAGAAATAGAAATCACATTGAAGTGTCTCACTACGGCCAGCGTTTGTGGCCATTTTGCCATTTCCAATTTTCATCTCCCACAACCCCGAAAAATTTGCGCCCACTGTTCGATGACTTCCTGCGCCGCTCGTGTGATCCCCCAAGTGCCAGCCATTGCCTGGACTTGAGAGTGGAACATGTTCATCTCAGAAGACAGCTTCCGCAGTGTAGTTATGCCGCATGCTCGCGCAGATGTCCCTGCCAGGAAGTTGATAGTTTCAATGGACCGGATATCGAGCGTCGTCGAAGAGTGCACCGGTTTTGACAGATCCTCATAGAGAACAGCCCAATCGATCTGCACTGGCACGTGTAAGCTGCGTGATTCGGCGGCCAGAAAGGCGGCTACAACTGTGGCAGCGGAGAACATGGTGAACGGTGTGTGGATGGAATATGCTTCGCCAAAGGAGAGCCGTTGCGCGAGCTCCCTGATCTCCAAGGCGTGAAGGATGGCTCGTCGGGCGTCTGTGGCATGCACCCACGCCCTTAAATCAAACAGGTTCCGCCCCTTTTCGAGCTCTTTTGGTGGCAGATGGAACAGCTCTGCAATTAATTGAGATGGCCCGACTTCCTCGCACAGTCGTCGAACATCCGCCGACATGCTCAGGCACACAGAGTGCCACCGCAGTAGCAGCTCTACCCCCGAATCCGACCCGTCGAAATGGTGATATTTGAGGTTCAGTAAAGCAGCAAAGATTTCACTTTTGCTTATTGCGCCGATCGTGTCTTCTCCACCGTCAGCCTCGCGAAGTATGAGACTCTGGAGGCATTCAAGCACAACACGAATGCCGAGTTTGGATATTGGTCTCCTGATGGTATCAACATCACCGCGAAAGAGCGCTCGGACATATTCGCGGACTGTGAGCTGGCTATGACGGTTACAATCCGACATTTCCTTAATCCACGCATCTGGCGAAGCAGCGTTGAATGCAGCTGAGGAGGTCGGAAGCGATAGTGGGTTCGCCTCATGCCGGAGAAGAGTCGGATGGTGGTAGAATTGTGAGGATAGTCCGTCGATAACATACTGCCAAAGTAGTCCCCTCAATTGTGTCTCTCCTGCAGCCCACTTCTGCCATGCGGCAAGCTTCTCTGCGTTGGGAGCCGTCAGTGAAGGGACTACAATGCCACGATAAGAGTCGATGCTAAAGAGGCCACAATCGCGGGCCCAAACAGAGCCAAGTCCTCTGGCACTATGGCTCATTTTCCGAATGCGTGAGTTCCTACACACAAGTGCATACGTTGCACCTAACGAACAACTGAGTACGAGTTGCACCCCATCGTTCCCATCGTGAGGTCCCCGGCAGGTCAAAAGCTGCTCCCAAGCGTTGGCCATAACGGCATGAGAGATTAAGTAAAGTGAGTCAGCCTGCCATAATCCAGGTCAGTCCGGCATTTTTAAAGGAGAAATCTCGAGGAAGGGTTATGATGAGCACTGCGACAACTTACCTCGTAGGTTGGACCAGGAAGGAAACAAGACCCTAAAGAGAGGATATGAAGGAGAGAGGTCGTGTTGCATTCCCGCGGGTTAAACGTTGGCCTATGTATGATGGGCACCACGTCAAGGTGGTGACGAAAGAAGAGGTCCAGGCAATCCTCGAAGAATATTGAAGCCGCGTTCTCGCTTTCCAACACTACCAAAGACTCTGGTAGGCTTTGGATGACTCTATTCATGGCCTGCACTGCTTTACGTCCAGCTTCTGCGGAACCCTGAAGCCAGTCGCTATCCGGATTGGCTTGCGCAGAACCCTGTAAAACGCCGAGGGAACTTTGTGGTCTAGAGAAACCACTGGTAGATGCGGCTGTGGGAGTGGCAAGCAGTATTTTGAACAAATCATCGTCATTAAAGTTCCAGTCAAAGTCGTCGCGATAGTTCAAAGCATTTCTACCGGCATCATTGGATGCAGCAGTATCAGCAGCTGCTGTTGCATTCGAGGCTCTTGTAGAATTATGAACTCTATCAGGAGAGGAGATTGGGTGAGTCTGGCATAGTTGCATCGATTCCTGGGCGAGGCCAAAGCCTGTTGATGGGTCTGTCCCGGCTAAGGAGGAGGATAGCAATGACGTCGCAGTTCCGAATCTCTGGTCCTGCTCACCGAATCTGGCATTCTCGGTTGTTTGAGTGCGGTGTGTACGGATATGTCGCAGTAGTGAATCTTGTCTCCCAAACCGACGCGTGCATATGTCGCAAATGAATGGTTTGAGGCCGAGGTGTCCTCGTTCATGGCGCGCAAGGTGCTCGCCCTTGGTGAAGACGGCCGAACAGCCGTCTTGTTTGCAAAAGAATCTCCGTTCCGACATCCCTTTCTAAACGAAGACAGTAGAAGTGTATTACTGACCAGGTTGACAAGGAGAAAAAGCCAGTCGAGGCGCCCCCGGGCACAGAGTTCACCCTCCTCCCGAGCGGGGGTGACGCAGCCCCGGATCTTCCCCACAATCGGCTTCAGGTCCACCCATTTAAACCGCGAGGTTGCTCAAACGTATTGTACCCTTCAGGTCTGGTACTGCACGACTGCGCTTCGCGGTGGATGTGAAGACGAGCCAGAAGATATCGTTTGTAGAGAGGCGCAGAACGAGCGCGGAGAGAGAGGCTGAACCGATACGATTAACTGTAACGTAGCGGGGAGAGAATCTATTTGATAGAGATAACGGGGGGCTGTTCGTCCTTTATTCTTTCTTCTCCACGCAAAAGCAGAAAACTTCTACGACCTCGCTTCTGCTGGCTTCGTACTCTCCAACCTCGCAAGAAAGTCCTTCAGATACGCACTGTCGACCCATTCGACAATGTCATCGATCAAGTCGCCGGTCTCGTTCATCGTCAAGATCCAGTGGTAGTCGTTCTCATACGGTCCGGCGTCCGTTTCCGCGTGGCATTGCAAGTGTAAGAAGACCTTGCGTTTCTCGACATCAACCATCGTTTCATCATCGTCAGCAACGAACAGCTTGAAATTCCGAAAGATGCCGAGCATAGGGGCCATGAACTCCCTGAATTGGGCGTTGTTCAGGTTCATGTTGCCGTGGGATTTGGGACCGGTGCGGTGAATACATGTTGGGCTTCGCACCGAGAGGATGGCGTCGAGTGAGAAGGCTTTGTAAGCATCGAAGAACCTGTCGACGGTAGCCAGGAGATCGGCACGGGTGGGTGCCATGTGTTTCGACTCTTAAAGAGTTTGTAAATTGCTCTCTCTTCTTGCCCAACTGAACAAGGGATGGATCAATGCAATGCTGACAGGAAGAAAGTTCGTAACTTCTGCAAAGACAATCGACTGTATGAGGTCGACCTGGCTTACAGCTACTCTCCGCTACTCAGGATAAAAGTCAGCAGAGAGTGGACATATATGTGGTTGTGGATGTTGCCCCACGAGAAGGCCAATGTTGGCACCGGCACAGGCTTTTTCCAACGACGGCCCAGACAGACCGGAATTCGAGGATCCCCAAGGAAGTGTCTCCGTGGCAGCAATGAAGACTTCTCTATTACGCAGGACGGACCAGTGAGGGGTTGTTCGGCGACCCGAAAAGGGGCATTATGGGGGAAATGAGGAAAGGCGCAAGGCTGACCAATAGCATCGGTCCATCAAATCTGCGAGAGAGTCAGGCATCTAGTGAGCCATCCACCCTCCCGAGAACTCTTTCAAAATTACACGTAGCACCAGCGAGCAGCATTATTTTCTTGTACAATCGGTAAGGTGAAAGTGAAACCATCGCGCCGGGGACTTGTTGTCTCCCCTGCGCTCGTCTCAAACTGCGAGGACCAACTACTTAGAACCTCGAAACATCCCGGCCAAACACCTTGACCGCCAACCACTGGATAGGCACAAGAAACTTATTCCGCCAGCTCAGCGTCATGGTCAAATAGGCGCCTCTCCAGACAAGGAAAGCAATCCATCCCTTCAACCCCTTCGCCATACCCTCGCGACTTGTATGCGGTCCCTGCAAAACGGCCTTCGCACCACCCACATAGGTCAACACCCCGAGATTTCTGAACGTGAACCCGGGGGCCTTGTCAAACTCCTCTGCGGTCTCAAACTTGTTCAGCGTCTTCCCCAGCCACAGGGCCTCTTGGTTCGCGACCTGCGCCGTCGCCGGTAATGGACCCGAGATCAGTTTTGCAGTGTCTCCGAGCGCAAAGACGTCTTTCATATATGCTTTCGCGGTCGCCTTCACCTCAGCACTGCCCTTTTCACCATCCTCGGCATTCTGCGTATTCAGAGTCACGTGGAAGTGATCGTCGACCAACAGCACGCCGGTTTTGGGATCTCGTGTGATCATCCACTGCTGCTCTGTCGGATTCTCCATCTGTCCCTCGGTCATCACCGCGCTGCTGACAGGATATTTGCGAACGTTATGCAACGCCTTGGCCACCATAGGGTTATTCATGTTTCCCGTACTCCACACGCACATACCTATACCCACGTCCCCTTCCTCCTTTGTGCGAATGGTATACACTCTCCCCTTCGGCTGCTTGTCCTGGTTCTTCCTCGCCTCCTCGTCGTTCGGGAAACCCCTTCTTAGTTCTTCGACATGGTGACTCGTCTTGATCTCAATGTTCTGCCGCTGATACTGCTTCACAGCGTAGTCGGCCAGTGCAGCGTCAAACATGGGCAAGACCTTTGGTGCAACATCGTACAGGCTGATGCGAATGTACTTCATCAAGCCAGGATGTATCTTTGACAGATCCTGGCGAATGAGGTCAGACAGGCACGCGGCAAACTCCATACCGGTTGGACCTCCGCCGACGATGGCGAAATGCAACAGACAGCGCTTCGTCTCCTCGGGGATGTTCGGCAGGCGCGCGAGTTCGAAGAGCTCGAGGATCCGCTTTCGAATGGCCCTCGCGTCACCCACGTCCTTTTGGAAATACGCATTCTCGCGGACCCCCGGCGTGCCGAATGTCTGGCTGTACGCCCCGACGGCGATGACGAGCTTGTCATACGCGATGGGAAATGTAGGGACAGGGTGCTTGCCCGTACCGCCGAGACGGACCGCCTTGTCCGATTCCCGAAAGAAACCTACTTCGGTCTTTTGCTCGTTGGGCTCGCGGGGACCCGTGAGGGCGTGGCCGACATCTGGGTCCAGAACGGACGGTTCCACCGTTACCGTCTTGTTCGAAAAATCCAGGTCGTCTGCCCACGCCTGGACGTACTCGACGGAAGATCGTCTCCCGCGAACCGATTCAAGTACGTTGCGAGACTCGAGCGTACCGACTGCCGTGTCGTTCAATAGCGGAGTGAAGACAAAGTATGAACGTGGCGAAACCACCACCACGCGATATTTTCTTGGGTCGAGGCGTCGCGCCAGTACGAAGCCTGTGATGCATTGATGGATGAGCATGCGAGAGGAACCAAATGCGAGGAAAGGGAAAGGGAAAGGGAAAGGGAGGAGAGACACACCAGCCCAACCACTGCCCAAGATCACGACCTTTTCTCTCCTATCGTTCACGTCGGCTTCCTCCTGTCCATGCGTACGAGCATCCGGGGCTGCATCAGCGAAGTACTGTCTCACGCCCACGCCTTTCAATCGTCCAAGTTGATAGCCAGCACTGCCCCTTGCACTGCCGCCTGATACTCTCGTCTGGGAGTGCGAAGTAATCTTGACGGCCGGTGTAGCTGTAGCTGTAGCTGTTGTCCCATACCCTCGCTTGCTCCGGCAGTGGCCACAGCAATACTGATTCTGTTGTTCTTGTTGGCGTTGCAACCCACTACTCACTGCTCTCCATGCCACCCGTCCACTGTGAGTGGTCCTTGGAGATCGGTGACCTGCGACACCAACAAGGCGACCCCCGAGCTTCGGCAGGTCCATATGTATCATGGGCGTGCCGAATAGCAATGCAGTATCTCCAGTGTATCTATACAAAGTACCAGGAACAGGAGTAAAGAATACGCTAGTCTCCTATCGTCGCACAATCCGGTCTGTAGGTACAAGAAAGGATGGATCCCTGGGTGCATGATACAGAACGGCCACACCCTCCCATAGAAGTCCTTCATACAGAGGTCTCAGGTCGTCCATGCGTCATACTAATCATTTGAGAAAATTACCTGTGTGTCATAATGCGCCTTGGTGCCGTATTTCCTGCCCTCCTGGCCGCCGCCTCCTGGCGTCCCGCGTCCGTCCTCATGCGGCACCGTGTCAACATTCGGGTGCGCGGATATGACAAGCGGACGGTGACCACAACGCCTCGCGTCATTGCTCTCATACCTGCAGAGCCAGTCCTTTACCATTTTCCCTAGCGACGACGATCCACCCACCATCCGGCGGGCTGAGGGACGAAGGACGAGGGACGAGTGGAACAAGGATACGAGTCCGAGTGCGAGCACGTCCAACTCAGAGCGCTTTGCTATACATCCATATAAACAAGATTCCGTAATCTTCCGATGCCTAGATTTATTAGTCAACTATACAACCAGCTTCATCGCCACCCACTACTACGAGGTAAATACGATGATGAACCGTCGAGACGCCTAAGGAACAAGCGGGGGCACCAGGAAGCAAACCCTGAAGAAAGCTCAGAACGGATGTGTTTGCTCATATTGAATATTTCGTATATCTGCCCTTTGCTGATTGTCCCTACTGTCAGGCTTGTCGTGTGCCATGCTTCCAATCCAGATCAGATGTGCCGCTTTGTACTCGACTCTGAGCTGCAGCATCGAAGCCCATACATGAGACAACAGATCTCTGGAAGCATTACAAAAACACAAAGCCTTGTGCGCACCGATTGCGCCTTCAACTTTCATGACTTCGCCGCTCCGTACACTTGACGCAGCTCGATCTCCAAGCCATTTCAACGCTTAGTCCAACAACCAAAACTCTGAGCAAGCAATTTTCCTAGAATCGCCCCTGGTGCCACCCTAGGAAACCACTGTGACCGCCCAGACCATGAACGCCGTATTATCATGCCACGCTTGCAAATAACGAGTGACAAGCTAAATGCTGCATTGATGTCGTCACCAATCGTCCCAACCAAAAAGAAAACATAGAAAAGGTATTATGTGCAACGAAGGGAAACTGTCCTGGTCCCGTACTTGAGGCGTTATCTTTCCCCTTTCTGCCAGGAGTTCAGATATGCCATTAAACCAACCCCTATCAGAACAACCCCTAGCATGGACACGTACGGCGCCGACTGAGCAAGCGAGTCACCATTGCGATTCTTCTCTTCAAGAACTGTGACCACCGCACGTTCGAGATGCTCAGGCAGCCTTGGCCCTCGGACATGTCCATTAGCATACGGTTGCTTCTTAATGGGGGACCGAGTCCTGGATACGCTGTCTCCGTCTCGGGAACGGTCACTGCCATCGTCACCATCCCCTCTCGGTTGTCTGGTGGTCTTGCGAGGTGATTCATCGGCATCGGCGTTCTCTTGCCGCAGCTTTTCGATCATTTCAGCCAGGCTTTTTCTGGCACTGGCTGCATCGGCTTCAGCGGTCTCAGCACGCCTCTGGTACTGATCGACGTCTGATTTTAGCCTTTGCATGTCTCCAAGAACTTGATCAAGATGCTGCTGGAGCGCTTTCGCCTTCTCCTCGGCAGTTCCATCCGCATTGGTCGATATCGTCGTTTCAAAATCCTTGGTGTCCGGAGAAGTTGGATTTACTTCCGTCTCTACTTGTTCCTCCACTGCCGTTACAGGTCGAGCTGCGGCATGAAGTTCCAGTTGTCGTGCCCGGTCTTCAGCCTCTTCTCGTGCGATGCGTTCTTGTTTAAGCATATCTTCCAATTGTTTGACTTTGGCCCCCTGTGAGTCAAGCTCCTTTTTGGCAATTGATAATGCCTCGATCAAGGAGAGCATCTGGCTGTTTTGAGTATTTGTGGGAGAATGAGAGGTATTATTGGGTGGCTTCGCCGTATCGGCCCGTTTTAAGAGATTAGTAAAAGACGTGGTAACTGGACTTGCTTTGGCGGAGTCTGGTTTCTCTGGCAAGGGTTGCTGTGGTGGAGGAGCTGGGGGGTCGGCAAACCGGGCCAAATGATCTAACTTCGAAGTTTTCGACCTTCCATTGGAATGTCTTTGTGAGCCTGGTTCCTTTGTCGGCGGCTGAGTTTTCGGAGCAGCGTCATCTACGAGGGTGACTAATGAATGCAGGAATGTACTGGCTTGTTGTAGCTCTTCTGCTTGTTCTCGTGCCGCTCGCATTTCATGCTAATTTTGTTAGATATTTGTTGCACTTTGAGGAGATCTTCACTTACGGATAGAGACTTGACCAATTGTTCGACGTTTAGAGGTGCTCCCCAGAAGTTCATCTGACGTTGCTGGGCGGCGGAGCTCATCTGACTACCAGCAACACTCGGTGGTGCGGTTAGGCGTCCATTCGAAATCTGCGCACCAGGTCTGCCACGGCTCATTGGTGAGCTGACTGGCGATGGTAACAGTGGATGGGACGGGTCCAGGTCACCAAAACTTAGGTCCAGGACATTGCTGGTGGTCCCTGGCAGACCAACATATTCGACCTTGGCGGAGACCTTGTGATGTACAATGGTCTTTTGGTCCTCGCTCACGATATCAATGCCCAGTTCCAAGGTGTCATGTTGACGAAGCTCGTGCGGCTCGGATTCCCGGTTTTCTGGAGACAATCGTTGCCCGTTAACAAACGTGCCGTTAGAAGACTTAACATCCCTGATCCAGACTTTTCCATTCCGGTCGGCCCAGACCTCGGCATGTTGTCGGGATAACACTTTTGAATCAAAGTATCCATTGACGGGTGTAGGAACTGTTTTCGCATTTGTTTGCCGCCCAATTCGGAGCACCTCTGGGAAGAACGGGAGATTGATCTGTTTTCTTTCGAAAGTGCCATTCATCGGCAAGAGCGCGAGTATTGCCGCGGGCTCCGCAGCAGATTGCCCATTAACGACTCTCATTCCATTCGTTTGAGCGACAGAGTTTTGGCTCGGTAGAGCAGGCTGAATTGCATTTTTCCCGGTAAGAGATGTTCCTATAGCCGTTTGTAAAGATCCGTTGGCGCGCGCAGTGGAAATACTCGACGTTGGATCGGCTTTGCTGACAGGCCAAAAGCCTCCTCTTGCTTTCTTCTTCGCCCCATGTGCTTGCTCGCCACTGAGATCGTTTTGCGTAAGAGTTACAGTTGAGCCGGTCGAACTTGTGGACGAAAGAGATGAAGACGAACTACTTCGGTGGACAGTTTTGCGCTGGGGCATGAATATCCGTGATACTTCGTCCGTGCTCATGGCAGAAAACCCCCCTCCAGTGTTTCCTGCACCATTCCAGTTCAGCCTAGGTATGTTTTGGAAATTTGGTGGTGATGCCACCGCGGTCGTCATGAGGAGAGTGTGGGGGTGGAGGATGAGATAGCCCAAAGATTTATCGATCTGGCCCGCCTCTTCAACAAAATTGTCTGGACAGAGCAAGCAAACAATATAGGATCTGGTTGAGACGCAGCAAAGGACTTGTGTTGTTTGAAGTCGTCATGTGGTGGGCTCGGGACTCGAAAATCGTAGCAGGTCTGAGGGTATGATTGCGTCAATCGATTTCGTGCCTGTGCGGCAGGCTGAGCATGTAGTAGAGGAGGCAGACGGCGATGCTCAATTGATTAAAGATGTCCACAGATCGCTCTTGATAAGATTTTGAAGATATTCGACTTCTTCTGCGCAGTGAAAGAGGAGTCGGGGGTCTGACCGGAAGCAGTTACGGAGGAGCCAGTTGGGGTCCGGGGATCAAGAGACGGAGAGCATCAGGATAAATCGGTCATGCGAGGACAGAATGTGAGATCTGGTCACATTTGCTGGTTGTCTCGTGGTCGGGCAGGCTGTATTGTCCTTTTGAAATTGTCTGTGAGATGGGGCTCGTGTCTCCAGGACATGTTCAGATGGACACTTGAGAGATGCAACAGGCTTAGCGCCTCGGCCGTGAATAAAAAAGTCACTGTCTGACAGACGCCACTGCCCATTTCATGCATTTAATCTCAGAAATAAATTCTTGTCTGACGGCGATTCTTTACTGGCGCTAAGCACCACGAGGAGGTGGAATTCTAAGCGCGCATCGGCCATTCGGCGAGAGACTCTTCGGCTTGACTTGAGGCCCTCACATCGCATTGATTTCAACTGCTGTAACGCACGCAAGTGCATCTCTCACCAGGAAAATTGAGCCATAGCTTGAGAAGGCACTGACAAAATGCCTCCTATGCCACCTTCAGCTCAGAGGCATGGCCCAACTTGGTTCGATAAGCGTAGGCAACCCAGCACAGCCTTGTTGAGAATGTGGACTGACCATTTCCAGTGAAAATGGGAGCCCTAATGGGAGGAAGTAAGTCTACCACCATCGCCATTTCATGAACCGGAAATAAAGCAGACTAACATGATGTAGCTGTTGGTGGAATAATGGGGTTCATCTATGGTAAGTTGCCATGCGCCTCATGCGAGAGTTCAAAGACCTGGACTAACAGTCCAATTCAGGCACCGTCACAATCTTCCAATACGGCGCAGGTCATGCCGGCGTGATGAGAACATTGGGAAAATACATTGTAGGGTCAGGAGCTACATTCAGGTGTGCACTCACAAGTCATTTTATTATATTCCCAGCTAATCAGGTGGTAGTGTCTTCATGGGCATTGGCAGTCTCATCCGAACCGACTCTCCTCAAATGGCAGCTTCAGTATGGGCACGATCGAGACATCCTCCTCTGGTACACCCCCGGCGCGATCGACCCCATTTTCAGCGATGATGGCTTGCGACAAAGCCCTGAGCGCTGACTGCTCCACACGATGATGTACATAAATGACATTCGGATTTGGAAAAGTTGGGCATAGCTAAGCGATACCCATGAAATAATAATGTTGATTAGATGCCATGCTATCGAATAAAGCTTCAATGGATGGACTTTACGAAAGGGCGGAATGCCACACGCTCCCAGTAAATCTGGTAAAACTCCTTTGTCCGCTAGGGAAATACTAAGTAGATTCTCGTTACGCTTGAGAAATTGTTGCTAGAACTCCAACTCGTCCCAAGCCTTGCAATGTACAATCGCAACCTGCTGTTGGGCTGTGCTTGACAAAATTGTGCGCGTCAAACCTGGCGTCATGGTATGGCGGCATCCATATGTTGACAACAAGCCTCATAAGCGTTGGTACCGGGTTCATAGTCATTGGTATGGCGGTCGGGTTGCGCGGGACCCTGCATGGACACGGGACCCTGCATGGACATCGCGTGCTGTTATATAGAAAAAGAATACTAATCTTTTTTGCGTGATAGATCTCTTGGAAGGGTTATCTGAGGCGCAGATGTACATAGCTGTGCACACAGGACGAGCCACGCAGTTCCAACCGGTGAGGTTTTTGTGTTCCGTCAGCTTGCGGCGAGAGCTCAGCCAGATATTAAAACCCATAATAAGAAGAATATCTGACAGTGTTAGCACCATAACAGCTCACTGACAATATGTCCACTCACCATCAGCACACCAAACATTTTCGCTACAAGCCATCTGTTCCCCTGGACCCGGTTCCAATACTTCAAAAGTTCTCGTTGGGCACCCTGGACATTATCCACTACGTCCTCGGTGTTTGCATCTATTCGTTGAAGCATCTCACCCTGTTCCGAAACCATACTTGCAAGTTGCCCGAATATCCCTCCCAACTCGTTGATTGTGCGTTCGATGGCTTCGATGGCTTGGCCCCGTTCTTGAATGTACATGTTTGCCGGTTGTGCTTCTTCCATAAGTAAAAGCTGATGATCGGACTGGGGTCCGTTCCGCATCAGTGTCGATGTGTTGGAAGGCT
This sequence comes from Exophiala spinifera, assembly GCF_000836115.1. Classification (NCBI taxonomy): domain Eukaryota; kingdom Fungi; phylum Ascomycota; class Eurotiomycetes; order Chaetothyriales; family Herpotrichiellaceae; genus Exophiala; species Exophiala spinifera. Next base: position 3,316,630 of record NW_015622516.1, read on the forward strand.
CCAGACTCAAAAGATCCTGTGTCGAGGTTTGCGGCGTTCTCTGATGACTTCCATTCTGATATAACGGCGATTCTGACCGGGTTTCGTCCAAGTGTGATTGTGAACGCGCCGAGACTGACGAGACAAAATTCTCCGTCCTGGATCTTGACGCCTGGATATTCTTCGTGCGGACTTCCAACACATCCTTGAAATTCGCAGCAACGTCGGTCACTTTGTTCTGGAGCAGGAGTACAACGTTCTTGTTATGTTGCCCTTCTTGGTCTGCGGATCGTGGGAGTGAGGCGGTGGGGTGTTGTGACTGCGTCAGTTGCTGCAGCGCAGAAATTTGAGAGTTCAGGTTGGCAAGGTCTTGCTTGATAACGTATGTCAACTCGGAAATTTCCACAGGCCGATCATCGAAAATTGCCTTTCTCTTCGCAAGCTGGGCGAGTCTTTCTAGCTTTCCCATAGTGGCTGTAATGCCACGACCAATTTGGGCGGCGTTGCGAGCGAACTCGGACCGAGTGCTCCTTGGAGGACCATTGGGTGTCCCGTTTGCTTCTCTTTTCTGGCCTTCGCTCAGTAGCGACTGTCTTTGAGGCCCCCCCTTCGTGGCGGACTGTCGCTTCTGCGCTTGGGCTAGGATAGTGCGGAACTCATTGGTTCGGTCTTGTATCGAGGTGGACACCATTGTGATGCAGATAAATGTCTCTGCGCCTGCGCAGGGAGGCGGAATACGGAACGATGTCGGGACTTCTGGAACTAGTCGAAGAGCGAGGGCATATCACGAAAGGTGATGTTGGAACTCCGTAGCGGCTGGGATCGAGATTGTTTGGTCTATGAAGTTGATAGTATTACACGGCCGGTCGCTAATCAAAGCCGGCAGAGAAACAGGGAAGGATATGTACAGAATCGCGAAGAGTGTAGTGCAGTGACGGAGGAAACCCTGGTGCGGTGGTGGCTGCGGCCGGAAAGTTTTAATAAAGTACGGATACAAATTAATTGTACAGGGTGTTTCAAGCAGCCGAAAGCGTCGAGTGACAAGCGCCAGGGCGGAAACGAGAACGTGGAGATTTGAGAGGTGGCCGATTGCGCCGCCACACTGCGCTGCACCAGCCACACGGACCAACCTCACTAACCCACTCACCCACTAGCACCAGTCCCGGGGAGCCCTAGTGGCCTAGTGAGCCCTAAATCCACTAGTTGCTTTAGGCCTTGTTCCCGCCTAAAGCGCCCAATGGCTCGGGGCTCCTAGGCTGACCTTGTGGTTATGGGCCACTTTCCGGCACCTCATACAGACCCGGGGCCTCGCAAGGCTGGCGAGGTCTGGGTGTTGCCATTGAAGCAGATGCGCGATGGTGTCCTGGAAGACCTGGGTAGGATGTGCTAGTATGGATATATCCTAAGACGTTTCCTCAGGTGGCATCCCCCTCAGCAGTATTCTTACATCCCTACCTGAATCATCAGCGAGCTATCCAACTTTGCAATGCCCTTTGTGCTCTGCAGATGTGGCGCAGCAAATGACGCGCATCGATCTGCAATGCGTCGTCAGGCAGGAATCTTGAATAGTGGTGGCTAGTTCGAACTCATCCTCCTCGTCTGAGTGCACAGCACCAGCTTCTTTGCTAGCTTCATTCTCTCATTCTTCAAATCCTACTTTTTTAACGTGTTATTGCTATCATAACGATCCACGGTTGGGGCCTCTTTCCTTGCAGTTGGCTCCCATTCCATTGCGCGACGCATATCACTCCGAAACCACCCCTGCGCAGACCACGCTGTCCGCTGTCTGCTTATTCCCGCTTGCGCGTCCGTCGCGGTCCCAGGTCATAAATCCTAGCTGCATTGTCTCACTGGCCAATTGGCTCAAGAGGGCGACTCTGTGAATCTTCAGTCACTAAGCGCATGGTCCTACGAGATGCGCCAAATCATGCGCTGAGTCCAGATTGCCTCCTTCAAATTGACTCTCCGGCAATTTCACCATGGCCGCTCCAGGCCAGTACTCCTCGATCAAAACCAACGTTGGTAGAACAGTAACAAAGAAGTGGAAGAATGCAAATAAAATAAGCTATGATGGCGACGATTGGGGGGACGAAGATGAATATGAGGAACCTGTCCCCGTTTCTGCAGGCAATCCAAGGCATCCTGCCTGGGGACAACAGCCAAACATACACCCTTCAAATCGAAGCGTGACCAATCCCTCTCCTTCGCGCGGCGGTGGACGACTGTCATTTGATCGCGACGACGAGAGACGGACGTTCTCCTCGGGTGCGTTTGAGTCAGCATACCCTACCACGCAAAGGTCGCCTTTTCCTGAGCCCCAGCATGATTATGAGGATACTCCATTCCCAAACTATAATGGACCTCCGCCTCTGCGAGTTGATACACATGGACAAGGTCCGATGCCCCCGGGGTTTCGACCAGGCTCAAGAGGGCGTAACTTTCAGCCGTATGAAGAGGCTCCCTTTTCTGCGCCGGGCACTTATCCACCTTCACAAAGGTCTGGTTCGAGCAATCGACCTCCGCCTATCGACCCATATCAAAGACACGACAGTCCCATGAGACCAGGCAGTCGAGGGTCAACGACATCAAGTAGACAATTTCCACCTCGGAAGCAGAGCTTAACACAGCAAGCTCCTCCTTCGCTTGATCACTTGCGGCCCAATCAACCAGTCAATGCCCCGACTTCAGATGCGGTAGAGCCTGATGACAGTAGACCTATACCAGTCTTTGTTCGACCCTCAGACATTTACAAGCGCATGGAAGAAGAGAAGGAGAAAGCACGCAAATCGCAGGACTCTTCCCACCGTCCGAGTATTGATGCCACTACCGGCCCAGTAAGAGGCGAGTTTGTTGATGCGCCACCTCCACGTCTCGACTTTCAAGCCCGCACGACCGGCGCTGCCCAGACACCAGTCGAGGAAATAGACAATAAGCGTCGCCTGAAACCGAACACTCTTGACACAGTCCCGGAAAGGAAGAGTGAGTACGGCTTCGACAATCTGATGAGTCAAGCCGACAAACCTCAATCTCCTGCGACTGATTCACCGATTACTTCCGCACAGCCTAAAGAGACTCCAGCTGTCGGTGTTACGAGACGACCAACTGACGCCTCATCGGTCTCAAACTACACGGACCGACCAGACCCGATTTCGGCGTCAACAATCTCGCGCAACGTCTCCGTAGGCGAGCGCGCATTCGAGCACATACCTCAAGACCATTCTCGCCCAACTTTCGATCTTCCTCCCATAAATCGAATTTCTGATTTTGGCATAGACCTTAGTCCACAGAGTGCCGATAGCCATGGAGTTGCTTCTGGTAGAACTGAGCCTACGACAGGCCTGCAGTCACCGAACTCAAATGCTTCGCAGACCGTTGAGCCGCATTCTTTGCAGCATCAACCCTCACTTGGCTACAGATCCATGGTCCAACAAGCATTCGAACAGAGTGAGAGTCAACCCGAACTTTCCCCAACGTCGGCTTCGGACACTATCGACCGGTCAAACAGCGATGCAACTACGGATATTAGTCCGATCATTACACGTCAGAACTTACCCATTGCCAACCCTCACGTAGTTCCTCCATTAGTCGGTGGAGGGGCACATGGCCATTCACGACAGACATCGGATGTAACTGTCAAAGCATATGAACCTGGCTCACCTGATATCGATCTAGCTTCTCCTGGGCCTGTGCGTACAGGTTATCGCAGGGATATTACTCCCCCGAGCCGAGACAACAGCCCGGCGAGAAGACCGTTGAGTATCGAGCGCTCTACCCCCATTCAGCCACAGCAAGGGTTCGTCGAAAGTGTACGCGAAAAAGACGTTGTTCCAGACGATGCGAAACGGGCGAGTTCGCCACCCGAGAAACCCCTCCCACAACCGCCTGCGACTCAAGAAGCTATCAGGGACACTGATTCTCCGATCCCTGAGCGCACAACGTCAGATGAATGGCAGGAATGGCAGGCTCATAAGAAACAGTTCAACCAGCAAGCTGGCTTTCCTGACAGCGGGCCGGCCACTCCGTACGCACCTTCGCCGCTGCAACGCTCAGAAACACCTGCCAAGGGTACTGTGAGAGATTTGGCCGAGAGACTAGAAACTCAGTCAGGAAGATCGACCCCAAGCAATACTGGCTCTCAGGTAACATCACCTGTGACTGAACAGACACGACCCTCCGTTCAATCTCGAAACGAGAGCTTCCGACCTCCGATTCCTGGAGGCTGGCAGTCGTTTACCTCAACCGCTGGAGCTGATCAGTCGGCCCCCCGCATAGATGGGCCCTCGTCTGGAGATGCTCCCTCTCATACCGATCCACCGTTCGTACCATCACGAATGGACAGCACTGATAGCATACCTACCGCTAAAGCTCCCGCTAATCGTTCTGACGAAGACGGTGGAATCAAGGGCAAAGCATTCGCTGCAGCCGCTTCTGCTGGCACTGCTTTAGCTCATTCTCTTGCTGGTCGTAGGCTCAGTGAACGCACAGAAGACTCGAAAGCTCCTTCAGAAGAGTCGAGCGAGAATGAATGGGACGCCTCAAGCACCGATAGCAAAGCTGAATCGAAGATCGTTGATGGCTCTTTGGAACCAGCTATTGACCAATCTCCAGAGCATGAGACCCCCAAAGCTCCTAGAATATCTCCAGATAAGCCTTCATCTTCCCCTGAGCCTTCGAAAGAGGAGAACTCCAGCGATGCTGAAGTCGTGGAGCCCGAAGACAGCTACGTGCCAGCACCTCTGCGTACGAGTCGGAACCTTTCTGACTCCTCAAACCCTAGACCAAGAGTGCCTGGTCTGGTGTTGCATCAAGAATCGCCCACAACAGCTGACAACGAACGGTTGGAAGAGGAAATCGCAAAGAGCTTGACCCCTAAGAGTTCAGCATATTATGGAGAAGTGACAGCTCAAGACAACGGTGCCAGTGCCATGAGATCGACAAGTTCAGACTCAACGCCGTTGAAATCAGCCGCAGATCCATCCACAAGCGCAGCTTATGGTTCTCAAAACCTGTCTACTCTAGCGAATATTGGATCATCATTGGCAGGTGCAATTGCGCCTGCGCCAATCGGAGAGCCCTCCTCAGGCAGACCATCACCTTTACTGTCGCCGGTCTCAACCCAAGCTATGAAACGCCATTCTCCCAGTCCGGAACTCCCATCAGAACCGGGGCTGGATCAACGTTTCCAGCAAGACTCGAGAATGCCTTCGGAAGAAACGCCAGAGCAATTGCACGTGTCAAAATCGGCACAACTAGATCGAACCAGACCCTCAGGCTTTGATGCATCGCAATCACTTTGGAGTGGCTCACCTTCACAGCAAGCAGATCCTATTGCCACATCGGTGTCAGTGCCCCACGCAGAGCCCGAAAGCCAGCCTAGGCCAGACTCCCAAGCAATTCCTCATTCGCAATCTGCACCTCCACAACAGCCAAACGAGGTCGGGCATAGCATGCAGAAAGATACCATCGGCGAAGCGGGCTCCCAGGCTTTGCAGCCTGATATGTTGGACCGGACTCTACCTCAGCATGCAGTCCAAGAAGCCTCTTCTGAGCCTAGACCTTTTCTCAAGCAGCGGTTTTCGTGGGAGACAGGTAGCGAAGAAACTCCTACAGCGGTAACCCCCAAGCAATCGGCTGCGACGCTTTCGACCACTTCACCAGCTACTATCAAAACCGAATTACCACCGCCCTCTGGTGCCGCAGAAGCTTCTCGGCGCGGATCAACCGAGGAGGCTGGTCCTGGTTCCCACACTGTTACTCTGCAAGACTCAGACAGCAAAGTACAATCTCCTCTGCCAATGGAGCCAAGCACGCTTCAGGCCACGATGCACTCACCACCCATCGGCTCTCGTCCTAGCGAGACGTTCAACACTCGACCATCTCAGACCCAACTCTCAGCTAAAGCACCGGGGTCAACAACAGTGTCCCTCCGTGATATCATGAGCCTTGAGTCCCCTCAAGCACGCATCAAGGCCTACGGTGAAACCAGGACCGCGTATGCTACTTCTGATGGTCAACTAGAGAACTGGCTGCTATCAATGCAAAATCCGGAGCATGCAGAAATTTTCGCGATGAGTGGGCGGGAATTCCAGGACGCTAGTGAAGCGATGTCCTACAAACCATTCCCCAGAAGAATCTTGACAGACTCTGCTGGAGCCAGACACATGCAAGAGGACGGCAAGAGGTTGATGATAAAAGCGGGAAAGTTTGGTGGGAAAGCAGGAATTGCCGCCAAGGGCTTGTTTGCAAAAGGGAAAGAGAAGATGCGCCATGTCAGCCATGGAGAAAAGGTACCTTAGTCGATCTATTTCTTTCCGTTCTATTCTCGTTTTTTCCTCTTCTATCACTTGATAGTTTCTGCTTCATTCACGGTGGAAATGCAAGGAATTTTACGAAGAGGGACCCAGAAGCCGGCTCCATTCAGCAATGCTGCTCGCATTTTCGATTCCATATAGTAATGACAAAGAGACTTCTTTCGGCTCTTCTTTTTGAACTGTCTGTTGACGCCTTTCTCTTCTAGGGTCCTACACCTTCGTCAGAACGGCAAAAACCCGCGGGTCCCGTTTCGTCGCTTTCCCTAGACGAGCCCAAACCGACCGAAGAGAGCCGTATCCCCGTGCAGAGGAATTCAACAATGCTCGATGATCCGCCGCAACTACCACTAACCATTTCTTCGCCAGCGTCCCCGTCGGATTGGTTCTCAGGCCCGATACTGGCGAATGCTTCGATTGATCAAGCAGTTCCGGCAACTCCATCGAGTCCCGCGATTTCTGCCATGGACAGTGATCAGGGAGAGAACGGGCATCAGAACGGGAGTGGCCCAAGCCGTTCAATCAGCCAGGTGACGCGACCAACGGCTGAACATTCTCCTGTGGAAGCTCCTCACCTTCATCGAAGCATCGCAGATCAGCTCGTTGACCAAAGTCGTTCTTCCTCTGTAGAAGATGAGTCAACCGTCGCTAGGCTTGCGCCGCCACGCCCAATTAGTGATCAAGCAAATAGTTCTCAACAGTCTGGAGATGGAGGTCTACTTGTTCCACAAGACAGACGGAGATCCGTCGTTTCTGCAATTTCTAGTGCAAGTCGGGGTTCGGGATCAGTTGTGTCCCAAGCTCATTCACGACCGAGCATTTCCCCTGCCGATGCAGAAGAGGTCTTCGATGTCGAACCAATGAAAGGACAGCCTGGATCTCAATTGCAACCATCAGCACTCAATGACTTTGACGATGTACAGTGGAGATCTTCTCCGGCAGGTGAGGCCGAGTCACCTCGAAACGACACGCCTCCGCCAGGAATCGACGAGCCTTACGTACCTTTGGATATAGATGTTGATTCTGAAGCCATCCGACGTGCACAGGCAGGAGAAGAGAAGCCGGAAATGACGGGAGAACAGGGGAGTGAAGGAGAACGCAATATTGCATCTAATTTACCCGGGCATCATCGTCCATTCTCGTTCTCAGGCATCGAAGACATCGATGGTCACCACTCGCCGCCATGGCATTCTTCACTACCCATGAGCCCAGTCAGCCAAACATTCAGCAACTCGTCTCTCAACAAAGAGATGTCCCAAGTCAGTGTTGACGAGGTTGTTAATCAAGCGGATGCCGTTTCGGGACAGAGACAGTCAAGATCCTATTCACGACCGTTCGGAGTCGATCCTAACGTGCGGAACCATCCTGCACTTAGGGTTCAAGAGGTTCAACCCGAGCAACCGATGAATAGAGTACATATGTACTCCTCTGAAAGCCCCCTGCCAAGCGCAAGACGACCCCAGGAGGAAATGGAAAGGTTGCGGCAACAGAGGGAGATGTACCAGCATGGACATGGACGACCAGTCAGCACCGAGGTCGAGCAAGGTGGCAATGGAGAGTTCCGTATTGCAGGACCATACATCCAGGAATACAGATCCCCAAAGCCTGTAACGGCACCAAGAATTGGACGAAGTCCAGTACAAGTGGAAGCCAGCGGCCAACCCATGCCCGGTGCGAGGGTTTCTTCTTATCCCGGACAAAATTCATTAGGGGCTGAACAAGGACAGCAGCAGTTGCAGCCGAGCAGATTGTCTGTTGTTGGAGGCACTGACGATCCTCGCCGTTTGCCCGATCAATACGCACCACACCAGCACCAACGTAGCTATGGATACGAATCAGCTCCTATGCGCGAGCAGTCGTATGATATGGAACCCGAGTCCGAGCACGGACATCAACCGCAATACCATCCAGCACCGCAACCTCCATCTCAGCTGCCTATTCAAGAAAGCACGTATGCGCAAAATCAGCGCCAGTCCATGCCGCCACCCTCGGTACCTGCTCCGAAAGAGGATCTTCCTCCTCAACCGTCGAGCGGCAAGACAGGCATGTTTGGGAGCATCTTCGGAGTCAAGGGGCGAAACAAGCTTCAGAAAATAAGCCGCTCTGAGTCGCGTACCGACGAGAGAGATGCCTACGGCCAGAAAAAGGAGAAACGAGCTAGTCTCTTCCGGCGCAATAGTCGTCACGACAGTATCTCGTCCAAGCGGAGCAGTCAATACGGTGAACATGACCAATCCAGTCACCTCACGCAAGTTCCATCGCACCCTACCGCCGGCAGGAGACTTTCGCGAGACGCATTGACGACGCCCGAGCCCAAAGAACTGAACCCAGTATCCGAAACTGGAAAGAAGAAACGCTTTTCGGGGTTAGGTGGACGAATCTTCAAGACCGGCGGGGCCAAAGATTCCACAAGAGCAAACTCTGCACCTATCGATTCAACTTCAGCGAAACGAACGTCGACACAAAACCTTGAGCAGCAGATTCGTGCTCAGACATTCATGTCGCCGCAATCCTATTCACAATATTCGAGTGCGGGTATGCAAGGATACTCCTATGCTGAGGACGCTGCTGGGCAACTTCAATACCCTTCGGCATCAGCATCGAACATGGGCATGACAACAACTTATCCGGGACCAGGAGCATATCAGCATCAGCAGCAACCATTTCCCGGTATGTATGAGAGGAATATGGTCTCGCTACCACCGCAGTCACAGCAACAGTTTACGGGTTATGACTTTGGTTTACCTGGTACATCAGCACATCAAGGCCTCCACGAGCGTGAACGTGAACGACCTTCGCCCTTGCGGATCGATACGAGCGGTACTCCAAACCAAAGTGGTTTTCGCTATGGTGGTAGTGGTAACCCCGTCACGACGGCACCCATTCAGACATTTCCTCAGCGAGATCCAAATTTCTCGCGGGGGGTAAGACCAGAATACGCGGCAGGTCCCACGAGTGAGGGTGCGGGTGCTAGTGTCATGAGTAGAGGTGGTGCAATAAGCCCACCAGCTGCCGGAGTAGCCAGGACAGTCAGTCCAGCCTTCGGTGGTGTTTCTGCTTCTATTTCTCCGTCTGCCTCCCAGCCTCGAGAAGACAGCAGAGCACATGCTATGAATCTCCATAAACGATCACGATCACCGAGATTGGGCCGACGGCCGTCCAGCGAGGATCTGGATGCAGAGAGGCGTGCGCAAAATGGAGGAGTTAGTGTCGACCACAGGGGCAGTGCTGGCCGGGGGCTGGTGGACAAGTTGGGTACGTTTAGTAGTAAACGCATCAGTCCTGTCGGTGGTGTTCCCAGAGATGAAAGTGAGCAGGAGAGGCCTTTCAATATTACGGTACCTGGGTTGGATGAAGGTGAGGATAGTTCGGGACAACAACGAAGCAGCAAACCCGGTGTTTCTTCAACTATGAGAGAGCGAGTGGAAGGTGGTGCTGCGAGAAGCGACACACCAATCAGTGTCGAGTCCGGGTCGAATGTCAGGTTATCCTCAGCTGCGTCTCCGCCGGCAAAGGGAGACGGGCTTGAGCGAGGAGTTAGTTTGATGGAGAGTGACAAGGACAGGGACAAGAACAAGAACAAGACTGCGAAAGACCGATCTGGTGGAGTCATTGCAGAGTTACCTGGAAGTCACGCTGAAGGGTACGAAAGTGACGAAGAGGTCCTTATGAGTGCAACTGCGTATCCAGGACAGGAATGGGTCCCTGTTGTTGTTGGAGATGGTAGATGGGATGATTGAGGTGATGTGGGATGGTGATGGGTTGTAAGATTCTACGTCGCCATATCATACGACGCCTTTCCTTTGGGTCCAGTTGTCCCCGACACCATGCTACATCACGGTGAATGGAGGCGCACCACAACAATACATACGTCCCGCCAGCTTGTATTTATCTCAGGGCTTTTTGCGGCCGGGTTGGGAGTTGTTGTTATACTTTGGGCGTTCGAGCAAGCGTTTTGCCTGTTCTGTCTACAGTTATTGGTTCTCATGACATGACTCTCTTTACCAAAACTATCCAGACTGTTCACGTGGCGCTACACAGTAAATCCCACGATGGATTATGGAGAACCAATGTTATATGTCTATGCCGGAAGGAAATCTTTCGCGGACGAACAAGGACGACGATATCATGTGAGGCAGAATGCAGTCCCACGCTTGATCCGCAGCGTCTCCTACAATACGTTTGGAAATGCTAGCCTTTAGCTACCTGGTTAACTCCATGTTCAATGCATACATACAGGTACCCGCCATTTCATGTTTTGGCTCATCTCGAGCAGACGAAGCCGCCCAACCCGTTGAATGGCTAGTCACGTCCGGATCCATTCTTGTGGCCACTTCTGCGCCGGGGCTGTACCCCCTGTCGCAGCGAAGTTGAGTTGGTTGGAGACGGCGATGTCGCGGTCCTTTCACGGTCCAAGCTATCCATGACTTGTACCAGGTTGTCGATCATTGACCCTATCCGGGCTCGAATCTCCCCAACAGCCTCGCGCTCGGCGAGGAGCTCGCGGACTTGATTTTTCAGCGACGCTAGCTCCTGGTCCTTTCGCTGTCTGAAGGCGGCCTGTGAAACTCGATTCTGGCGCCGGCGTCTTTCTTTCTTTGAAAAGTGAGTCAGCCGCGCCACTTGAACGACCACTGTCTCTACACGCCGATCCATACGCACCTTTGCGCTCACGGAATGGTCAAGATTTGATGATGGGTTGGAGCTGATCCAGCTGAGATGGCTCTCTGGCCCAGAGTCAGGAGGCGAATAGCTCGATACTGAGTTGCTGCTATTCGACTCGTCTACGCTGGGAACTTGGTTGAGAAGATCGAGGAAGCCGTCCCCAACCTCGATTTAACGTTAGCTTTCAGCTTTGGACCGCCGTACGGCAAGATCAAAAGACATACGATTGATTGATATGGGTCATATAACTGGTCCAAGCATGGCATGTCAAATCCGGTATCGTCAATGACCTGTTGGCCCACTTGCTGAGTGTACAGATCGAGATCAGCGGCGATGATGGCCATGACGGATTTGTATTCGAGTCTCAGAGGAGGAAAGGCTTTTGGTGAGTTCGTGTTGGTGGATGGAGCGGAGACCTGGCCGACAGACCTGCTAGACCCTGGATCGAGATCGCACGACTTTATACCCTCGTCCCTCCTACCCCAAAGAGCTTCCAAGAGGGTTCCAGTGCCATTTCCGTCCCACAGGGAACCAATTTCTGGATTCAGGCAGTGTCCTTGGCTTTCGACTAAGAGCGACGAAGGACAGCTTGTTGATTAACTCGATCGAGCCATTACTACACCCGAGCTGACCACAAGCCTATCGACCGATGGTACTGACCGATTCAGGCCTAGTATCAGCTGCGCAACGATCAACGCAAGAAGAGTACTGCCCCTGTTCGGACTAGTCAGATGGGTCTGGTGGATCTTGATGTCTAGAAGGGGGACTTATTTTCTTTGATCCTTTACAGCACAGAGTCACGAACGTTGCTATAATGTATCCAAATTGCTCGGTGACCACCACCTCGATCACGCTCCCTCGAGAATCTGCCTCAACCCATGCTGTTACATGCTCCTTTCTGCGGCAGCTGCTTTTCGTTTTCTACGACGGTGCCAATCCTCAGTCTTGGTCTCGGATTTTCTCACACTCCTTCCACAGCTCCAACCCAGCATCATCACAAGCTTCGTCCAGCCACAGAATGCGCACCAGTTGTTCTTTCACCTCTGCCCATGTTGATAGACCCTTGCGAGCAGCGACTCGTCCCAATCCCGCGACAAACCAAGCTCTCAATTCCAGATGAGCCGAGGCAATTCCGCCCACGGTCAGAATCCATAACAGAAGCCAGTTGCACGATGTCCAGTTGGTGGCCCCGAGTCCGACCACGATCAACGATGAACGTAGGTCTTGCGCCAACCTCTCAAATGGTGCCATCCCGGGTGCCAGGGGGTAAATCACACCCAGACTATACACCAACATCGCAACCCGGCAAGGCTCATAGTTTGGGTGATTCTTTCGAAAGACACTGGCCATTTTCTCAGCTGGGGGCAATGAAAGGAGTCTATATTGCACCAGATTCCGCTTGTCCGCTACGGCCTCTGCAGAATACCCATCCGGAACCTTCGTCATGAAGCCCCTGGCCATACTTTCGTAATCATGCATTTCATGAAAAACCTCCATGATCTCAGAGTTCAGTCGAGCGGCACAAAATACGCCGAAGAACGGCGATGATTCGGTGGCTGCGTCGCAAACAACCGGTCGCCAGACCGGGGACAGATCTCCCCCCAGAATCGAGACGAATGGGAACACGGGAGCTGACAGCTTCCGACTTGCGACGAGGACATCAATTCTGTTTTCACAATGACAGGTCAACTATACGCCAAGTCGAGTCCTGCATATTCAACTCACAGGGAAACCATTTCTCGCAGTCCTGGCACGGCAATCTGACCGATGCCACCCCTCAATTTGACGAGTTCAACGACACCCTGCATATGGACATCTCTGCAGCTGGACGACCCGAGCGTATTGAGATATTGGAGGTCCCTCAGAGGAGGTTTGAAAGGTGGGGTTCTGGTCAGAGGTGATGCTTCCGTGCCCGAGAATGCAATGCAGATGATGGACAACAAGGTTGTATCGTTGAAGGCCTTGGCTGTATCTACCATTGTCTGCCTGAGCCATGCAAGCGCTTCTGCTTCGTGATACCAAAGAGCCTCTAGATATCTCCTTGCGGCTCCAACGTCCGTCTGACGGAGGCGACGATAGTTAGCCAATGAGGAAGAGTACATCATGGAGTTGAAAAGAAGCGGATCACTCATAGCTGCTTGCGTCCACTGCTGGGTGAAGGTGGCCTGATGACCGTGGAGCCCGGGCGACAGAGCCACGGGAAGGACTTGAGAGATTTCTACTGTCATATCAGTGGATGCTGGTGCAACTTTCATCCGGGGGGTTTTACGGAAGTTGCGAATGTCGCCCGGAGGCGACATGGACCTCACAGCCGAAAAGGCCTGTGACTGACGTGAGCTTGAAGCAGACGTCAGCGTCCGATGCTCATATTGGCCTTGTGATAGAGTCTCTTCCTGTCTTTGTTCATGAAATTGCGTCTCTCGGGCGGTCATGAGACGTGGCTCACTCGCCTCACCTTGGTACACCTGTATGGCACACGCACCAGATGCCTGAGGACCGAAGGAATGAGACCGGTCATACTCCTCGTGAGGGAGGACAAGATCATTCTCAAATTGTTGCCAATCATTCTCCCACAGGTCTATCTGTCCTCCCGTCTCGTTCTGATTGATGGCGAGCCTCCAGCTTTTGGCGTCTTCATGGGGAGCCTCGTTGGGAGGGGTCGATTCTGTTGTGGTTGAAGGACTGGTATCGGATCGGGCGTCCAGGCTGGTGTCAGAAGTGCTGGAAGCTGATCGTTCAGACCCCTGACGAGTTCGGACTGATAATGCAGGACGGTTTGAACTTTTGTCACTGCGCTGTCGCCGGTTGTTCCATATGTGCTTCCCAGCATACTTCCGAATCGTGGATCGGGCTTGGGCGAGGTCTTGGGTCGATGTCGATTGAGTGTTGATGAAGACGAGCGGGAGTGGATCCGAAGAATTCGACATTGTCGAAGATACCAATCTGTTCCGTGTTCGAAAAGGTGGACAGCCTCATCCTACGGCCAGGGTCAAAAGACATACGAAGAAAAAAGGGGGATTATCACAAAGCAGATCCCGTTCAAGAACAAGTCGTCAAAGAGTATCCTAAGACGAAAAGCCGCATCGATCCGACAGGAGCAGGCTTAGATGACCGTGGGTAGTCCGGCACCTGGCCAATATCTATGCGCCCTCAACCGCCCTCAACCGCCCTCTTGCAGCTTTGACACTTAGTCATGCCCCCGAGCGTAAGACGACGACGCAGTTAGTCGGTCTCTTGGCGGGTTCCTCTTGCTATGCGGTTGCGAGCTTCGCACGCATTTTCCCTGCGCTAACATTCGGCTCACGCAATAACTGGGCTCCATGGAGCCCCGTCGAGGAGGTTGCCTAACTTCTGCCTAGCCCATGCACGTTGGATGGACTCTTAGGGATCTAAACAGAAGATATGGGGTTATGAGACGAGGGCCTCGGCACCCCATTACTCCCAAAGGAAAATCTGGAAAATCTGGAGGGATTGAAAACAGACCATGAACAGACACACACCGGCATGCATTGATTGGCGCAAGAATTGAAGGAGATGTATGTAGAACTATCACCTACGTGACTTCAGACTCGTGAGATTGTGGACGCGCAACACATGGCAATGTCGTGATTGTTGTCTGCGCGGCAGGCTTTTTCAGATCTACCATAAACTTAGCGACGCATCTCAAGATTTGTCAAGGCTCGTGCAAGTGTCGAGGAACTAGTCCTAGCCTAGGAGATTACATTTCGAGCGCACTTTAGTTGCCTCGTCAAGTACATATTGTATATCGCGGCTGATAAGTCAAAACAAACTTTGGCGTGCCCCTCCCACAGCGTGCATGGCGGATTTCTATTCGCCAGAAACGATTTCCATTTCAGGCAAAGCGACAAGCCCCCCGCCAGAGCTCCTGGAATGTCAAAGTCACTGGCGCTTCGGCATGAGACGATCCGGCGATCACCAAATAAGAGTCGCGATGAGCTGCAAGGCCTACATCTCGAGAATACTAGTAGAGCACCACGGACCACAAGTCGGAGCATGGGTGGAACCTATGCTTGCGCCGTGGAATTTGTACCGCCGCCTACAGGGCTGACGTTCGTTTAAATACGTCCCAGTTCGGTATGTGACCTGCTGCCAGATGCGGTAATGGGGTCAAAGTCAAGGTCCTTTTACCCAGTATGGAGTCCGTCACCCTTGTAGTTGACTGGGAGAGAAGACTGGTACTCCCCTGTAAATCATCTACCTCACAACTGATCCCTCATCTTATTCTATCCCGCACAATTGACCACTAGGTAGCATTGAGGAAAATTGAGAGTCGGGAATAGCCATGGATGGCTATCGAGGGCTCATCGGTACCATGGCGTAATAGAAGTAGCTGTCTACTATACTACAGTGATAGAATTTTAGTGCTGGACTGATCAGCCTCGGCCCCGGTCGACAAGCAAGGGTTCAATATTAATAAGCCCTAGCGAATTTTGGGAAGACCCTTGGGAAACCGTTAGGATTCGATGCATGGCGATGTTCAATCCAATCCGGGCACATGTTCAGGCACAGGCCAATAGAGGCGAGCTGGTCAGATGCAGCAGCACTTTCTACGTATCAAGGCCAACAACGCACCGTCTCCCGCCCGTGGCCCGCCGCAAGCCTGACCGTTACCTCGAAACGCAATAAGCTATCGACGTGGGACCCCTCTTGTCACGAAGGCTAGCGGGTTCTCTTGCGACTTGGAACTTTCTCGCTTAGTAAAGTTCGCCATGGGTCAGTAGTAATCAGCTGTGGACTTTTGTTGGCGAATTTCAGGGGTGTGAGACATCGGCCATCTCTAAATGGACAGCACTACATTGTCGATACGAAATTGAAGATCTCGTCATGCAACGGTAGAAAAACTTTGTGACTATGCGGGCAAGAGTTTGACTAGTTGTCAAGTTCGCGAGGATGTGGCGTTGTTTTCCCCACTCTAATAGCGCAGGCTTGTTCCTAGAGGATGCCAGAGATAATTTGTCATCCCCATGAGATGGGCCGCGTTGTTCAAGCCAGATGACACCTTGTTCGAGACCGCCCATGTTCAACCCATGATACCTGCAACCATTTCTTCAATTTCCGACTGGGTCATGACAGGAATGCCCAAGATATCGTTGTTCAGCTTCGGCGTGAAATTCCCACCGTATCCGGATCCCCAGCATGCGCGAGCAATGAACCCCAGGGACGCACTCAGCAGGTCCGATGGCGTACCCTTCTCCAAGGACTTGTACGCGTTCTGCTCCACGTCGGCAGTCGAGACCGTCGTCGTCGTCCAATCCCTGCCATCTCGCTTTCGCGCGATCTCGATGAGTTTGTTTTGTGTGATCGCGGTGTCGTGTACATAGATGTCGCGGTTTTTCGTCGCCTCGAGGTTATTGATCACCCCAATGACGGCTTTGCCGATGGTGGCAAGTCGTGTCGCCGAGAAGGTCACGTCGCCCCCATCGTACAGAGTCGCCGTGTGTTCCTTGAGGTTGACCATGAAGCCAATCTGGAGCTGCCAGTCGAAGAAGCTGTTGGTATAGAGAAATGAATAGCTGAAGTCGGGATATTGAGCCGCCTTTTCGACCAGATACTCTTGAGTCTTGACCTTGTCTGCAAAGACGGGGAGTTTCCTAACCCCAGGGTTCGCCGTATCATTTCCAAACTCAGAAGGAATGAATCGCGTCACTCCGGCGCGGATAGACGCGTCAATGAGCTTTTTCTGATTTTCGAACAGGTTTTGAAAACCGAGGTTTGAGACGACGACGTCCACACCCTGAAGCGCCGCCCCGAGACTCTCTGGGTCGTCGTAGTTGACTTCCTTGATCGTGGCGTTCGAACTCGACGGCAATGCGACCTTTGAGCGACTGCCCAACCGGGCAAGGACCGTCAGCGAGAAAGGTGTCTGAAGTAGCTGGGATAGGACCGCCGGGCCCAGATTTCCCGTAGCACCAGCGAGAACGACGTGAACCATGACTAGATTGATTTCTTGGTTTTCTCAATAAGGGAGTTGAAGTCCAGGCGGAATGTACTGCCGACTTCACGAAGACGTATAGACTGTAGACTCCAACAGCGACAATAGTAGGCTCCATATATCTCCCCAAGACGACTCGACATGTTGTTCTAGGCTGTGAAGGTTCATAAGCATTCGAGATTTCGTCCGTGTGAATGACAAAGCCCTCTCTGTCTTAGGCCCGGATCTTTCATATTTGGCGGAAAGTAATGGTCCTAGAGGGAAAAGCGTATTCTTCCGTAACCCCTATATTTGTCATAGCTCCAGGGACATAGGGTGGGCTGGCATCGACGAGTGATCCTGGCTTAGTCAGTGCATGACTCCCCGGAAAAGGCTCTTCGTCTGGGATCGCCAATATTCACCTACAACGGCCTGTACCGGGTTTCATTCAGTGACCTAGCCGGAATGGTACATTACTAGCGACCAACCGTTCTGTGCGAGCTCCATTAGGAACTCGGTCGCTTTTGGTGTTTGTGGATTTCCTAATCCAACTTGCACAGAAGAATGGTGTGCTTTATGGTGTTCGAAATGCCTTCCACAGGTATATATCCTGGTGAGAAGATATCTGGAAAATTACTTGCGTATAGTCACTAGAGTCCTAACGTACATCCTGCCCTTAATTCAAGATGTCTCGACGCGTTGCTTCTGAGACATCAGACCCTTCACTTCTAGCTCAACCTCTACATTTTGAGTTCAGTGGAAAAGTGGCGCCGAACCGTTTCATGAAAGCTTCGATGACCGAACGGCTCAGCTCTTGGGATCCTGAGAACTTTGAGGCGCGAGGAATCCCGGGGGCAGAGATTCATCGAGTCTATGAACGCTGGGGCGCCGGTGGTTTGGGCCACATCCTCACGGGCAACATCATGCTTGAATATGACCAGCTCGAGGCCGCAGGGAACCTGATCATCCCGCCTGGTGCTCCCTTCGAGGGCGATAGATTCGACGGATTCCGAAAACTTGCGACCCTGGCCAAGAAACACGGAAGCCTTATTACCGGGCAGGTGTGCCATCCCGGTCGAGAAGTAGACGAGCGTATTCAAAAACACCCGGTCTCTGCGAGTGACATACAGCTCGAGGGAAAGGTTCTTGGGATGCAATTCGCAAAGCCACACTCAGCGTCCCCTCAGGAGATCAAAACCATCGTGGAAGAGTTTACACATTCGGCCATCTACCTGGCCAAAGCTGGCTTCGATGGCATCGAACTGCACGCGGCACATGGATACCTCTTGGGCCAGTTCCTGTCCCTGACCACGAATCGCCGGACGGATGAATACGGTGGCTCCTTGCGCAACCGGGCACGAATAATCCTGGAGATTGCCGCCGCAATTCGCTCCCGTTTAGGTTCTGGCTCCGGGTTCATTCTAGGGATCAAGGTCAACAGTGTCGAGTTCCAATCCGGTGGTTTCACCGTCGAGGAAGCTCGCGAGCTCTGTGCCATGCTCGAAAATGCCGAGTTTGACTTTGTCGAGTTGAGCGGGGGGACGTACCAATCAATGGCGTTCCATCACCAGCGAGAGTCTACCAAAAAGCGAGAAGCTTTCTTCATGGAATTTGCAGACATGATCGTTCCAACCCTGACCAAGACCAAGACCTACATCACAGGCGGTTTCAAAACTGTCGGTGGCATGACGAAGGCCCTGGAAACCGTTGACGGGGTCGGTTTGGCGCGAGCCTTGTGTCAGGAATTCGACCTCGCCAGAAACATACTCGAAGGCCGTGTCACCGGAGTGATCCAGCCTCTTGTGGACCAAGACGATTTCTTCCTGACGAACGTGATCGCCGGTAGCCAAATGCGCCAGGTCGCCAAAGGACAAGAGCCCATGGACATGAGCAAGCCAGAAAACGTACCGACGTTCATGCAAGCACTGGCGGAATGGAGTCGGAAGAATGAAGAGGATAAGCTCACCATGTCGCTGTACGGGTACGTGGATCTAGACGTCTGAGCTGTTGTACGCTGACAGCGCATATCATTCCTGTACACACCTAAGCACGCTCGTTTTCGTAGCTTTTACGACGTCGTCAACTTCGTCGACGGTCATACTCTGTCGTATTGGCTGTGATGATCTTCGTCCATAGTACAATAGGATTTCATTAGTGGGAAAGTATCGGGAACAGTCCTAGAAGGGGTACAGTATTGAACAGGAAGTGCTGGTACACCAAGGCTCCACCAAAAGTGGCGATTTGATAAGCCGCGTTGTGGATCTCATAGGGACGGCCTTAGCGACGTTGCTTTTCGCCTCTTGGCCATGGGCATCCGTCGCCTGAAGCCGCTATCGATGGGTGGAGCTCCGCGCCCTCAGCTGGTCTGCTGGATATTCCTACCCTGGACTGCCCTGTGGCTCAAAGCATTATCATCATTCACACCTCCCGCAGACCATCGTGTACTGTAAAGCCCTCAATACAGAAGCACTCACAACATGCTGCGGGAATAGGCCTGCCAGGGGTCAAGATAATTACTGCTGCAACAATAATGCCCGCAGACGTTGTCTTTGTCCTCCACGATCCGAGGTCGGCCTCCAAATCACGGGAGAATCGTCATCTGGTCGCCAGCCACATTGGCCGACACCATCGTAATCGATCCAAACCCACTCGTAGCAACCTACATGCGCGTTCCACACGCGGTCGTGCACTGGCACCCAGCACTTTTGGACGCTTCGATTCGGGATACTTTCTGTCACCGGCAAAGAACGCCGCAACCGGCAACGGGTCCAACGACTCTGGACGTCCCAGCCCAGAGAAGCAAGAGGAAAATGCTTCTGCTTGCCGACACGAAGGTGGAGGCAAACCGATGACTCGACCTTCGTTGATACATGATGATGCTGCAAAGTCCAGCCACAATCGTCTGGTCAAGTGTCATCCGGCTCAAGGACAGCCGGCCACACCTGGGCTTCCGAGAGCATTGTTGAACTACGTTCAATTTGACTGTCCCCAACGCCTCGAGTCATCGGCACGGTTTGGATTTGATTTCCGTGAGCGCTGTCAGCTGCTAGACGTTGGCCTCAGACTGACGAGATTCAGAGATTAATTATGTCTTTCCATTGCACTCCACATGGGGTGTTCAGATAAAGAAGCACGTCGGCTTCATAGTTCAGATGATATGCAGGGATGATGGTCTCTTCAATGCCATTTCCGCTTCTGCGCACGGCATCTATGACGCTTTGACGCGGCCTGGTGCCCGGCCTTCTGCGGCCACGTTATGGCATCGCTCCAGAGCCTTGTCGAAGCTGCAAGACAAGCTCCTCGATCCTGTCAGCGCCACCAGAAATGAAACCTTACTGGGGGTATTCTATCTCCTTGAGAGTGCAGCTCGGTTTGGCCATCAAGATGACTTTCTCACCCACTACATCGGCCTACATCGATTGATACAAATCAGAGGATCCATCGTCCCCACGTCCCTCGAAGACGTCTACATTGACCAGTCGATTGTGATTCTGGAGGCGTCTGAAATGGCCTGGACTACGAAAATGACGCTGGAAGACCCTGACCCGGTGGACTTGACCTACCCGGTGCCGGGTATACCGCTTGATGCATCGACTGCCAACCTACCGGTGGGCTTTTGGGAGTTGGCCTCTGAGGGCTCCATTAGCAGGGAGGTCCTTGGACTCTTGGCCGACATTCCCCCCGCCGAGTACCTGGAGCATGAAATGGCCGCCTCTCAGCGACATCTCAAGGTCATTCAGCGAGCATGGCTTTTGTATCGGTCGTCCAAGCGGTCAGTCGAGCGCCTGGCGTGCCTCGGGGCACTGTCGTTCTCGCTTAGAACGGTCCTCGCCACGAATCTATTCCCAGGGACACCTTTCCTGCAGAGACTGGCCACCATCGGAACAAAAATCTCGCGAACCAAGGCGCTCTACCGGGAACTCATGGTTTGGGCAATGGTGGTTGCAGGGGCCCAGACCTTTCCGGTGGAGAAAGAGGAGGCGCGTCGCATACTGCTCCAGATAAAGCAAGACGAAAAATGGATACAGTCGTGGGAAGACGTTGAGTCTGCTATGAAGAAATTCTTCTGGTGGGAGAGCTTTGCCCCATTTTGGCGAGCTTGCTGGGAACAAGCGACAACGTAGCTTTTGTTGCTGCGACACAAAAATGCTTACGACAAGGCACCTTGCCAGCCGTTCGGTGAATGATGGTCATTGACCCAGTCGCCTGACTCAACGAAAGAATGGATTGACCTGATCCCCTATTTTTCTTGGTGCTGTCAATACCCCTGGTGAAGAGGTTGACTGCAAGACTGGGTTTGGGTTTAGCTTCGTCAGTTGCCGACCATTCATTCGAACCAACTTGAGCAATTTCAACGCTGTTTTCCAAGGCAGTTTTCTTTGACAGAAAACAGAAAAGAGCTCTTTCAGCAGCATCGGTGACCTTGGCGGGTACACGCGGCGTAGCTGTGAGGCAGTAGGTCGCTTGCAAGGGTATCATTCCTGATAGCTTTTAAGGCATGGCTCCTTCCAACAACCAACGGAGGGGCTCCTTCGGGAATCCGGAGTGATACAATTGTGACTTCAGCAAACGACCGTCATGTCTATCACCTTGGTTGAAGAGCCTGGCGGAAAGGGGACTCACACGGCACTCGCCACGTCTGAACACCATAAACACCGCCATATTGACAATACCGGCCAGCAGTCTGGTTCCAATGAGACTGAGAAGATTAGCACACACGACGACGGCTTTCCGTCCAACTCCATTTGCAAGCAGCCGCTGCCCATTGCGCCAGAGATCTTCCCAACGTGGAGAAGGACATCCATGGCTAAAGGGACGACGGGAGAGGCAAATCAGCGCGGCAGAGGTACACGGATCCTTCTTGTGTCGCACAATTCAAAGTTCTGAGTTATTTATTGACGGATGAGATAACTGTACCTTGCTGCTGCAGGACTCAAATGGGCAAAACGGACTCATGGAGACATCCGTCCAGCAAACATGCTACTGGATTCCAACCGAAATTTGAAGTTAGAGCGATTTGGTCCAGGCCAGAGAAGTTGAGAAAGAAATAGACGTACTCTTTGAGCAACCTGGACGGCTACTCACTAAGAACGATGACGGCCCCTTGGCGAGACGTTTGCGACCGGCTCTGCTTACTACAATCCCTTCGCGGCTATGGACCATATGCTACCGAGTCCTGGGGCGAGCAACACTTTGTCATTCCCCCAGGAAACACTCCAACTAAGAGAATTTCCACCCTTGACCAGTACCGTCAGCTACGCCGTCCTAGGAGACTACTGGAACGGAGAATATCACTCGGGAATTACGCTTTTGGCAAAGTTTGCAGACGTTGGTGGTGAGACGAACGAAAGTCACGAATGGTTGGAACTACGACAATCGGAATCCAAGACATCCATCGACAATGGCTTCGTGGATAGACTTCGGTACTCATCAGTCACGAATGTAGATTCCATCCTATCTCTACTCATATGCATGTTGGCGTGTGACCGGGTTTGGATTTAGTGTAACGAAGTAGGCCTCATCATGCCCGGGGTTCTATATAGCTTTTCTGAGCCAGGAGTCAATAGCCCCATTTCTGCCGTTTGTGATCCTATGGACTTGATACTGCAAATAGCGGCCACCGGCGCTCGTCATTGTCACGAGTGAATGTATTGTACGAAGATGTGATATGCGTGCTCGGTCCATTCTGAGCGATGATGGTCGCGTCGACCTCTGGCGCGTCCAACGATTGGTGGAGAAAGAGTCTGCCGTGGTCTGGGATGAACGCTTGCAGAGACGGCGACTTGGCCAAGATTCCATTGACCATGTCACCGCTGTCCGTAACTGGAGCATCGATCCAAGCACGCTGGGCGCATATCCAGAAATCGGAAGTCTCATTTCAGGACCCAGAAAGCATCGCTGGACCCAAGCAGAATGACAGAGGTTTAGAGAGGGGAGGATCTACTGCGACGACGACGACGACGACGACGACGACACCACAACGATAACAACAGATAGGTCATAATCCCAAGTAGAAGGGAGGTAGACCCGGGATGAGGTTTCTTTTTTTCTTTCTGGAAGGCCATCGGGTTAAGCTGTAGGCTGTACGTAGCTGAGCATCATGACCATGTGTTACGTTTCGCTCCACCAGAGGTGTCACTGCACGTATGGTTTCTTAATGGGTGGGAAGTAGAGGAGACGAGGTCACTGAGAATGGAGTACTTGAGCGAGTACTAGAGCGAAGTGATCACAGTTCAAAATGTATGGGTATAATCGTGAACGAAGTTGACTACGTAGTAAAGCTATAAAATGACCGTGTATATATAGACCATAGAATTAGTGGCTCTTCTGGGCTCTGTGGGCTCTGCACACAGAGCCCACAGAGCCATAAGAGTCATCAGGCTCTATCTTCTCTGTGTTCTCCTGACAGAGTCTACAGCCTTAGCTTAGTCATGTGATCTCGTTCTCTTGACTCATATATACCGGAGGTAATAACGCTAAATGGCTATTATCACAGCTTGATTTACAGCCTCATAAAAGGCTTAGTTTATAACACTTTCTTCCTCCTAGATTTATTTATTGTTCTCAATATATATAAGGTGAGTCTCTCTCTATATATTTATCGCTTTTTTCTTTAATCATAACTCATCATACCATAGTAATATTCTCGTAAACGCCTTGATTTCTTCATCTCTTGTCGACTAAATACTGCTAAACAAATCCGTTTCGTTAGGGTCAAACAAATAGAAATGAGTCGATATTTCTGTTATTAAGAGTAGAACCTGATCTGCTATATAATTAAGGGATACGCGAAATACAATAACTATACTATATCGAACATGCGGTATTATGATGGTTGTTTTTTAGATACCAAGTTTGACGGCCTGAAGCGTCAGAAGAAGGCGCTTAAGAAATCCATTAAAGATTAGCGTGCTGAAGTAGTCCGCCTAACTGCCGCAGCTATATTCGCTTTTGCCGCGCTAGCCGCGGCGCAAGAGAAGGAAATGAAATTAGATAAGCGATTAGATAAACTAACTACCTGTCAGTTCGAGATATTGGTTTAGAAAGCTAAGGCCCTAGATATATTGAGTGATCTAGAGGACACTAATAGTTAAGAGCCATAGATAGTCTTCTCGCTATTTAAGCTCTTCGCTTGAAGTGACTTAATAATAGATTTCGATTTTACTGGTTTTAATGATACTGCTAAATTATCTTATATATCTAGATAAGATATTCTTCTAGTTTCTATATACTTTCTAAGTTATTATATTCTAATCACTTTATTAGATAGAGTCATTATTCCTTCTCGACTTTAATGTTCAGGATAGCTTTTATATTATATATTAATTATTAGATTTCCTTATATATCAGCATTAATCCTGATTTAGCGTTTAGTGGTGCTTTTTTAAGAAGCGATTTATGGAAAACTGGGTAGATATTCATTCCTTTAAGTAGTTCCAACTTAAAGTTCACTAGTTTAAGTTTCTTCTTAATTCTGTAAGATCTAATCTTAGTGTGATTCAGTTTATTAGATGGTTATTATGTTTTAATGTTTTTTCTAAGAAGGTATACTGTCTTCTCTTCTTTAAAGTTTGGTCCCTTAGATCTTCATCTGTTTGAGTTCTTAACTGTTTTTTGTGATATTTTCTTAAGTTCTTTCTTCAAAAGTTTGTGTAGTGATCGTAATTTCTTAACTGAGATTACTGTCTTTTCTATAATTAGTTTAATGCCTTTAATATTCTTATTCATTCTTAGGTGAAACTCATAGTTTATATAGAATAATGATATTCTTATTACTACTACTTTATTATTAAATATAAACTACGCTATAGATAATAATTATACCTAATTATTCTACTGAAAATTAACATAACACTGTAAATACTGTTCTAGCGTTTAATTTATTCTTTTTATTTACTTATCGCTTTATGGATGGAAAGCTATTAACAGCTTTTAGTGGACTTTTATAAGATTCATTAGCGATTACTAAAACTGTGATATGAATAGCTTGTCTTGATTCGAGTGTATTTCTTTCGATATTCTATGTTGGCTAAAGATATTCTTATATAATATATACACTAAATCTTTCACTGTTAATGATTCCTTATATAGAATAAATTCTGTATATTTAATTAGGATATTATTTATTATAAATATACTATTAAATTCCACACTTATAAGGGGTTCTTTAGACTTTAATAGCTTTATGATGAAATCTAATGCGATGATATACTATGCTTCTCTTGATATTATTGGTGTTTAGAGTAATCTATAAGGTTTATATCTCGTATACTTTGCTTTATAATATATATCGTAGTTTTTAATATACTTTATTATGTCTCTCTTAATCTCTTTCTAGGTAAAGTCTCTTATAACTAATTTGAGTGTCTTCTTAATATCTAGGTGTCTCGCTAACTTATCATTATATCGTTTTTTAATGATTTCTTTCTTCTAATTTATTGTTAGCTCGATATTAATAAGAGTTAGTATCTCTACTTTAGATATTATGTAAATTAAGGCGTTATCCTTTTTCTTGAGTATCGTTATGAGCTCTGGTTTAATATTTTTTATATAGTTTAGCTGTTTACTAAGCGCGTTTATCACAGTATTCTCTTTTTCTTGAATATAATATATCTTGAAGTTATATAGTGTTAGTGTTTCTATTTATCGAATTTATCTATGGTTAAGTTCTTTTATAGTTATTTAGTATAGTAAATTTTTATGGTTAGTGTAGATTTAAACTTGATACTTAATATCTTTAAGATATACTCTTCATTTTTTAAGATATATCACTATAGTAAGTAGCTCCTTATTATAAATATTATAGTTTAATTCCAGCCTTATCATTCTTTTTAAGAAGTATATAATTATTTAGGTCTTACTATCTAGTTCTTTTTATATAAGGCGAGCTTCGATCGCTTTATTCAATATATCTATCTCTACTTAGTATTTTAGTTTAGGGTTAAATATTATAAGTACTAGCGTCATTATGATAGCTTCTTTAAGGCGTTCGAATATCTCTCTATATTCTGGTTCAAACTTAAATAAGATATCCTTCTTAGTAAGGTTTATTAAAGGCGCTATGATCTTCGAAAATCCCTTAATGAATCTTCAGTAATAGTTAAGTAGTTCAATAAAAGACTATACTTCCATGATATTCTTGGGTTCTGGCTAGTCCTTGATTGACGCTATTTTATTAGGATCCACTTCGATACCCTTATTAGATATAATATAGCCTAGAAATTAGATCCGTTTTTTATGAAATTTATACTTACTAAGTTTTAATGATAAATCCTTTTTCTGAAGTTTCTTTAGAATCTTTTGAATATATTATATATACTCTTTATATATCTTTAAGAATATAAGTATATTATCTAAGTAGACAACTATAAAGTTATTAAGATATTTTCATAATATATTGTTGATTAGTTTCTAGAAAGATATCGAGACATTAGTTAATCTAAATAGTATAATATAATACTTATATAACTTAAAGCTAGTTTTAAAAGTCGTTATCTATTTATGGCTTTTCTTTATTTATACTCGATAGTAGATATTCTATATATTAAGCGCGATAAAGTATTTTGCGCTAAGAAGTTTGTTTTATAGCTTCTTAATTAAGAGTAATGAGTATTGATTCTTTTTGATGATTATATTAAGTGGTCGAAAATCAATATATAATTAAAGAGATCTATCCTTCTTTAGGGCGAAAAGCACACTATATACTATAGATAACTTAAATGATTAAATAAAGTCTTTCTTTAAGTGAGTCTTTATATACTTCTTAAGGAAGCTTTCTTCTTTTAGAGATAAGGGTTAAAGCTAATCATTATGCTTCGACACTTTCTTTTCTTTAAGTATTATTTTATGGTCTTATGGCTTATGCTTTAATAGCGCGACTATTTCTTCTCTTTCTTTGAAGATATTTATAAAGTCTTTATATTCCTTAGATAGGCTTTTCTCTTGTATTTTATTTAAGGCTCTTCTTTTAGGTTATACTTATATTATTCTTTATAGAGATACAATAAAAGTTAATTATTTCTTTCTCTTTATCTTCTTATAACTATAATTTGAAAAGAATAAGGTTTCTTCTTTTTAGTCTATCACTAGTGAGTGTTTTTTTAGTCACTTTATCTCTAGAATAATATTATACTTAATTAGTATTATATTAAGCTCGATTTACTCTCTATACTCTTCAATCTCTAGATAGATATCGCGAATTTTCTATTATATTTATTCGCTATTATACTTATTTAGTGTCTTGTTTATCATAAAGACTAAATATAAATTCTTCTTTCTTTACTTATTTAGTTTTGCTGCTATTTTTAGTGATATATAGTCTTGACTTACTTCACTATTAATTATCACTTGAATAGACTCATTAGCTAGTCTAGCGCTAAAGACTAATGGCGTTAAACGCTAAGTTTATACTATATTGATATAGCGTTTTTAAGGCTTTTTTCTGTTGCGCGAGACCTTTCGCCTCATAATAGGTTCTTCGCTTAGTTTTTTGGTATATCGCTTATGATTATGTCCCTATTTCCGAAAATATATAGAAGTATCTCGATCAATGGTTCGATTATATCTTTCATTGTTAAATGCGCATATATCTTGGGTGTATAGACGCACGCTATATTAGTATATTATCTCTTAACTAGTATAAGGATCTTGTTCTTCTCGTTTGTTTCAAGATTATACTCTAAATAGTAGTGTGATGCTTTATTTAGGCAGTTTATTTGTTCACACTTTATTGGTCTCCAGAATAAAGTTAAGAACCAGAGATATATTTTCGCTATTCTCGTTATAGTAAATTAGTATAGATTATTCTTGTTGATTTCTTCAGGGGTATTGATCATCATGAGATTCTTCGATTTATATAGTAGATAATGTGTTTCGCTTCTAATCATATTGTGTATATGTTCTTCTTTGTGCGGACATTATTTGTTATGGTATAAATATAGGGTTATAGAAATTTAGTGGGTATTTAGATTAATATAGGGGCTGTATCTTTAGATCTCTTTCACTATCTAGACCTAGTGATATATTCTTATGATTATAATATCTCTTATTCTTTCTCTCTTAATATAGTGTCTTATTATGTCTTAATCGATCTCTTCTAAGGTTAGATTGTTATATTTTTTGAATGGAAAGAAGTAGAGTTCTTTAGTGTTAATTTAATGTGTATATAGGGCCAGGCCTGAGCACCTAAAGTATCGCTATATAGATACTGGCTTCTTTTTATTTTGTTTTTGCGTGTAGTTTAACTTGAGTTTATTATTAATTATACATGTTCTAGATACTTCTTCCTTATAGTAAGATTAGTTTGGTGTTTTAATGATCGCGTGATAGTATTTATAGAATAATATAATGTCACACTTTAGTTCTAAGTTATCTGTGTCTGGCTCTTTATTAAATATAAAGTTATAATGATTTTCTCTTAGTATATTGTGTATATAAGTTAGTTCTTTATATATTCTCTTATATTTCGTCATGAATACTAGGTCTTCTCTATCTCTTAGGTTTCCTTTAGAATCGAATCTTCTATATTCTGTGGTACACTCCCTTCTATATATCTAGATATATAGTGTATTCTTTCAATACTTTATTATAAGTACTATTACACTACTATAATTAATAACTACTTTGTACTTTTCTTTATATTATATCTCTATTATTAGTGTAGCTATTCTCTAGGTATTAGACTCTATCTAGATAAATGTTTTATTTTTCTCTTGGTCGCTAGACGTTTTGTTTTCTTTGTTGGATTCTTCGTTAAATGGAAAGTGATAGACTAAAGACATTCTCTATATATTATATATATATAGATAGATTCCCTCAATATAATCGAGTCCTTAATAGATATTCAAGATGAGTATCTATTTTGTTGGTTGCTGTCCTTAGTAAGGACATAGAAAAGCCTTATTCTCTCTCCTTATTTAGTAGTGCGTTTATATTATCACTAGTAGTTCTTCTTTACTCACGAGATCATAGATACCCATAATTTCCCAATTTATTTAGCTCATAGTTTATTCTTGTAATAGCTTAAATAGAAACTAATATTATTCTTCTCTAGTTAGGTAGATATAGAGTTCCTTAAAACTGTATTTTTAAAAGTATCTCTCTAATCTTAGTGGTATTCAGTCTTGTTTAACATTAATATATAGACTAAACACGGCCCTGTTGATGCTATATTCCTAGTGATAGGTTTTAATTCGTGTAAACCTATATCTAACGCTAATTATTTCATATAATAGTGGCTTTGTCTTCACCATGGCCACTATTTCAGGCTCTTCTTAGTCGACTTTCTTTCTCTTAGACTTTTTGCTTCGATAATTCTTGCGCTTCTTTTCGTGAGAGAATCATTCTACGCCCTGCTTATTAAAGTAGTGAATAGAGTAGTTATTGTTATGGCAAGCTATTTATAATAGATTCGTGTGTTTTAGTCGTTCTTTATTAGTCTTTTATATCGTGACTATTTTATTTTATCGACCTTGACTAGAATAGATTTCTGCGATGTTAATAACCTCTTTATTGTTAATTATTAACAGTGATATCGAAGTCGCTCTCTCTATCTAGGTTTCTTCAGAATTTTCTTTTTATGCTTTCTTGGCGCGGTTAGCTTGTTTTAAGTTGTCTCTCTTAAGGCTATCTAGATATATCTTCATTATTTGTTGTCTTTTAGATTCTAGATATCTTAATCTTTAGATTTATTTCTTGCTCTTAAGTCTTAGGCGATTAAGTTCTTTCTTAATTAAAGTGTCGGCCTTTTCTTCTTTAATATCGGCTTCAATTATATACAGTCTTATAGGCTTTATACTATATTTGTTAGCTCTATATTCTGGATTTCCATAGTTATAGTATAGGTTTTCTTTTTTGCGTCGCTCTCACTTCTTATTGAATAGCCTCTTGTGTTGAAACTTGCCTTTTAATTGTGAGAATCAGCCTTGTTCAATAATATCAAGGTCTATCGAGTCACTATAAAATTAGTAGTTAATATATTTATCTCTATAGTACACGCTATTTATCTTCTCATAGTATTCTTTCTTTTCTAATCTTAACTTGTATAGCTAATTATTAATTTCGATAACTTTATTAACTAATCCCTAATATATATTAGGCCTCTTTAGTTCTAACTCCTTTTTGATATTATCTTTTAAGCTAGTGTAGAAGGCAGCGATAAATATATTATTATCTCAGTCTAGTTTGGCCTAAAGTCTCTTAAATAAAGCATAGTACTACGTAGCTAATCTCTTTTACTTAAGTTAATAAATTCGTTGGGTTATGGCTTATTTCTTCTCTAGAGTTCTAAATATCTACTTAAGTTGTTTCATGAATGTCGCGAAGTTAGAGAAAATAGCAATAATTTTTAGGTTCTTTTGTTCTTTGAGGGATATTATATAGTTCATCATGATAGGTTTAAATCAATAAAAGGCTAATCCCCTTATATAGAGTCCCGCGAATAAGACCTTATCTTTATAAGTGATATATCTAGTGCGGTTCAACTTGAAAGTCGCGATAAGTTAGGTAATAAATAGTCTTAACTTCTCACGAGATCCATAGAACACATCAATCTTAATGTTATCCTTGTCATGATTACCATAATTTCTGTAACTAAAGATAATAGTGAAGATTAGTCTAGATATTAACGCGCCTAATGCGGCGAACTAAACCAACCCAGTAGAGAATAGTGAGCGAATAGAAGCTTTGGAGCTAGACATTATATTGAATACTTCCAATTAAGTGATAGTTAAAGTGTTATATTTCGCTTCACTAGAGATGTCACTATATATATAGTTTCTTAATAGGTGAGAAGTAGAGAAAACGAGGTCACTAAGAACAAAGTACTTGAGCGAGTACTAGAGCGAAGTGATTATAGTCCAAAATATATAGGTATAATTGTGAACGAAGTTAACTATGTAGTAAAGCTATGAAATGACTGTGTATATATAGACCATAGAATTAGTGGCTCCCCTGGGCTCTATGGGCTCTGCACACAGAGCCCGCAGAGCCATGAGAGCCATTAAGCTCTGTCCCCTCTGTGTCCTCCTAACAGAGCCCACGACCTTGGCTTGGTCACGTGATCCCGTTCCCTTGACTCACGTGTACCGGAGGTAATAACGCCGAGTGGCTGTCGTCACAGCTTGGTCTGCGGCCTCATAAAAGGCCTGGTTCGTAACATCATGACCTTTTGGGACTGGTTGGAGGAGAGACCAGTATTTTCCGAATATCAATCAGTTTTGATTACTTACTTAAGCAAGGATAGGTATCCTACAGGGTTAGTTGGTAGTTTGTTGTTTCACTGGACCCTCGGGCATGGGAAGTGAGTTGCTGCCCATCGCGACGCATCAAAGCTACCATGACCTCTCAGTAGCAAGTACGAATACGAATACGAATACGGGAGGGGGCAGTCGTATGTAGTTGACAATCGCTCAACGCATGGATTGATGCACGATGCATGATTCTCCGGGGTTTTCAAAACGAGAGTCGGTCGAAAGACCTACTAATAACCACCTACATTCATCCCACGTGCAACCCACAACCTGCAACCCGCAATACCCAACGCGCGATGGCTGGCGGTGGCACTCAAACTCGCACTAAGGGTCCGGATACGGTAGTACGTGCAACAATACTTCTTTCGCATCGGGGCATCGTCCTCGTGCTCCTCGGGCCTTCATCGCTAAGATTTACCCCATGTCATGTACAACAGACATCCCAAACCATTTCTCAAACAGGACATTGGCCGCCAAACTAAACCAAACTACCTTTTTGTTTCCACAACGGCGGGAAAGTCCATTGCAGATCAGAAAACAAGGAAAAGAAGCGGTTCGACAAATCGGCGATCTACTACGGAATATCAATCGATATACTAACACTGTGTGTGTGTGTGTGTCCCTCCTTCTCTGCCTACTTGATCTCACGAGTTACTTTCGTACAGGAGAGGAGACGCCTCGGTCGTCATTTTCACACCCACCAAGGAACGTCACAAAAAATGCAAGAGGATGTTGGGTGACAAAACTTTGGTGCAAAGGCGCAAGAAAGAAATGAAAACTTGAAGATCCAAACAAAAAAAAGATCATTTGCACAGAAACACATAAAGGAGAAAAAAAGCAATGGATGGGTTTTTGCTTGATTGGATGATGCCAACTCGTAGGGAGTCTCTGGACTCCGTGCAGCATGTGCAATGTTCAGGCACTGAGATTCATTCGCGGGGTGTCGTTGATTTGATTTTGTCAACTAAGCCAAGGGAAAGCGAAGGAAAAGCATAAGTGTAGGTATGTAATTACTTGTTGTGGTGGCGGTGGTGGTGGTGGTGGTGGTGGTGGTTAGTACTTGCTGCTGCTGCTGACTGAGTGTGTGATAAATGATGAGTGTGACAGTTTGGTGGAAATGGTGAAGTGATGAGTGATGAAGAAATCTTGCCAGTGTGGAAGGCAGTCGAGTCTAATAACTACCTAGTCTTAGTCTCTTAACGCCTACAATCCTAGTACGAGGAGACAACCAATCGAGTTGAAACAAAGAGAACATTTGTTACCTGTCCCTGTGCTCGTAGAACCCATGCGATTGGGAGAGAAACTACATAAATACTTTGTAATCTACACGCATAATAAGAGTATGTATACCAGCACCAGCACCAGC
The DNA here is from genome assembly GCF_000836115.1 of Exophiala spinifera. Taxonomy (NCBI): domain Eukaryota; kingdom Fungi; phylum Ascomycota; class Eurotiomycetes; order Chaetothyriales; family Herpotrichiellaceae; genus Exophiala; species Exophiala spinifera. The sequence goes on from NW_015622516.1 coordinate 3,349,129, forward strand.
ACCAGCACCAGCACAAGCACCAGCACAAGCACCAGCACAAGCACCAGCACAAGAAAAAAGGTGATTGATGGTGTTTCACAACCCACATGTCCACATACGGTACTCATCACAAGTTATTATTCGTGGTCCTCAAAGTTTCAAATCTGTGATCGCCCCCCATTAGTAGGGTAGGTAGGTAATCGTAGTAGTGTATCCATCTTTTTGTATCTAGACTAGACACAAAAACACGGTTGCACTCGTGAGGTCAGTATTATGGAGTATCTACCCGAAGTATCGTCACAAATACTCGTTAAACGATAAGTAGAGTCGTAGTCGTGGTTCGGCCCCCACAGTCATCGATCGAACTCGGTGCTGATGCATGATGCATGATGATGATGCTTTTTCTTTGCCCACGCGCGGCACGACACTTCGATCCCAAATGAGGAGAAAGTAGCAACCACCCACACACACTCTGAGTGGTAGTACAGTACGGAGTTACACACTAACAATAATGGGAAAAGTAATAAGTATGTATGTACGGAGTACGGATAGTACGAAGTAAATAACTCCTTGGTACGGAGTACTACTGAACTAACGGCTAACGATGGGCTCGTTCCTTGATTTTTATTCTTTTGTGGCGTTTTGTTCTGACCCGGGCCGAGAATCCGCCTCTTTTCACTTCTTCTTCTTCTACTTCGTTAGGTACTGTATGTCCTCCGTACGGAGTACCAACACACAAATTTACAGGTTACTTTGATTGCACTTGGCGCTCCGTGGCCACCTTTTTTACTTATGTGCCTTGTGTACTGTAAAGTACATATACTCGTACCTGGGAGGGCAATAAAAGACAACACACACACACACACACACACATATCGCGAGCACTACGTCAAGAAGTGATAGCATCGATCACCCTTTTCTACAGCTCCGTATGTAACGTGCAATTCAATTGACAGGCAATCAGCGATAATAATCTCCTCTCCTCCTCCTCGTCGTCCCCGGCCCCCCTGGCCCTCGTCTTGACTTGCTTCTTCAACATTTGGTGCAACAACAAGCGGTGACATTTTATTGGATACTCTCACTCAGCCCATCCCAGCCTCCGTTCTCCTCCCATTCCACCCTTAGCCGACCCTTTTCCTCTTTTTCTCCTGTCTCTGTTTTTCCTTTTTCCTCTTATCCTCTCCTCTTCTCCTCCTTGTTCTAACCCTCCTCTTTTCCTCTCCCACTCGCCGCGGCTCATCCTCTCCAACAACTCTTGCAAGTGTAGAATTTCTCCGTCATTTGTTGTCCTATCGCTAGGATATTCTTTCTTCCCTTCCTCTTTTCATTCCCATCCTCGTACTCGGAAATACTAGCCATTTCTCCATTCCATGCCATCCAATGCAAGGAATACCCCTTTTGTAGTGCTACTGCGGTAATTAATCTACGCTGCCATCTACGAGAGTCACAGTCGTACCACTGCTTCCTTTCGCATCCGTACAATCCCGCGTCACCACTGTATCATCTAGGCAAATACTCCGTAGGAGGCGCCCGGTTGGCTCGGCGGCGGGCGGAGTGCGTAGTGTGTCGCGGTAATTTCACGGCTGACAGGAATAATAATGTCTCAGTCAGTCGGTTCCGGAAGTGGAAGTGCTGGGCACGTTCCTTTTTGGAGACCAAGGGAGAGAGAGGAGGGAGAGGACACCACTGCATCCCACCCTGGTCCCCGTCCTGTACTGTACTGTAATAACTCCTCCTCCTCGTATCGAGATTCACACTCGGCCAGGTTAAGGTCTTCCGCAACTTTACTCCTCCATCTAGTCTGCGAAAGTATACTGTAGTCTATCGAAAATCCAGTTGAAATCGCTTCCATTTCCCGCCCATGACTCCGCAGCGGGGGCAACCGCGACGCATCGGCGCGAGTCCTGGTTGGACAGCCATCACTGGGCTGCTGATGATCTGTCCAACACAGTCGCTGCAGACGCCACAGATACACTCGGTGCAGGCAAAGGAATTCTTGAGCAGCCAGGGCCGGCCGCACGACGCGCAGTAGATCTCCAGCACTTCCGATTTGCTGCCAAACGAGGACGACTGCGAGTGCCGGTAGGGGTGTGCCTCTGAGTAGTGCTGCAGCGGACTCGTGTCGTTCGACGTGGGCAGCCCCGATGCAGAAATGTGAAAGTTCGCTCCCGATCCCGCGCTCTCCACCGTCTCGACCGAGGGAAAAGGCTCAGAGTCATTGGCTCCCAGCACGTCAGGAGGAGGGGGTGTCAGTGCTCGCTGCAGCGGAGAGGCATTGTACGAGTACTTGCCAGCTGAGCCGTGCTGCAGATGGTGGCCGAGTGGTCGGAACCCCGGCGGCAGGGATGATCGCTTGTATGCACCATCACCACCACCTGGCGTGTCCGCGGCGGACAATCTGCGCGCCGCCGCCGTCTGCGCGTGCATCGCCATCGCTGTCGAGCCCTGGGACGGCGGAAAGTTTGGCGACTGCGGCATCTGTGGTTCCCAACGCCAAGCGCCTGTTAGCCAACTTGATTATCGAGCCTCTAACGCAAAACAGAACGAAAATAGACGAGCGTGGGTGTACACATTAATTACACTGGGTGAGTGTGCATAAACTTTTTTTTTCTTCTCCCCCCGGCAGTCACAGACCCCCCCTGGTCCGGCGCACCGCCCCAGATCGAGATTTCCGAACCAGTCCTGCGTCCATGTGGTCTGATCCCGACCGCCGGCGAAAGTGGGAATGGGAGAAAAAATGGCGCGCGCCGTGTTTGACCACGGTCTTGTGTACATTCGTCGTCTCCGTACCCTGCACACAAAACCAAGCCATACACTTTCCACTCCCGACTCGAGGCGTCGGCGACTCCAGTTGCGCTGGCTTGGGCCCCCATCCGGGTCTCGGGTCTCATCGGCGGTCCTCACCTCAAATCATCATCCATCGACGATGATTTGATCGGAGAGTCCTTCGAATCGCTCCCAGGTATGGTGATACCAAAAAGACACGGCGGACGCCCAAGTCCACAACCGAGAGCTCCATCCTCTTGACCGAGAACGGAATGTGAGCTTCTCTGCTCGCGGGCTTCATCTTTTGGCCCTTTCCGTTCGCGCGTGCGGGGGGATCAGGACCGAGAACATCGACGGCCGTTCGTCGTAGATTGTTGTTTTCGAGGGGGTAGTAGACAGACACACAATAGTAGTAGTGACAATAAAAAAAATAGTACACAGAGACAGGCGCTTCCCTCCAGGGGGCTGGTCTTCCATCATGGGGAGGGAAAGGTACATCTACAAAATTTCGATCTCTTGGCAGCAGCAAGTAAACAGAGGACAATCGAAAAATGTCGTCTGACTTACGGGAGTGAGATCACGATCATCATCCACCTCGGTAGCAGTCGTCGCCGCTTCGATCAGATCTTCCCATCTCTTGCCTTGCACCCAAGCCGCCGTAGGCGGTTCGGCAGACATGGCCTTTCGGCCTTCGACGCTTAGTCGCCTCGTGAAGTCCTTGGCTGAGAACTCCCTCGACTTTCCGCGCTCGTGTTTGCCCTTGCGTGCGTTTTGTCCCATGGACGATTTTTTCGAACGCTGCATCTTATCGCGTCGCTGAAGGGGTGGCAACGACGAATACCGACTGCCCGGCGATTGTAAAATAGAAGGTAACAACTCGCGCGTGCGAGACGTTTGGAACGGGGGGAGCGTGTCTTCGCTGAACTGCGCACGTAGAGAGGGCAGTTCAAAGCCGCCCGACCCTTCACGTTTGTAGTCGGACTCGGGGAACACATCCTGGGACGGTAATGAGTAAGGCTCTCCGGGCCAGCCGTAATCGTCCTCCGGTCTAAATACTTACAAATTCTGAATCCCAATTGTGAAGTTGAGCCAGGGCGACCGCGGCATTCGCAGTACCTGATGGAGGGCCGGTGACTGCTCCAACTTGTTCCAGTAATGGAGCCTGTTCACTGGCATCCGCTGTTTGATTGTCTTAGTACGGTGTAAAATTCATATATTCAAGTCCCCAAACATACAAAGGCCTTTTCGAGCGGGAGCCGGTGCCGCGGTTGGTTGTTGTGGGCGTTGCGACGGAGGAGTGCTGATCATCAACTGGAAACTCTCCTCCGTGGCCGGCAACTTGGGAATGTAGTAGTCGGGGTGGGCGCGCCTGATGTGTTCTTGCATCGACCGATATCGTTTTTCCTGTGGGATTATACTCAGTATACTGTTCCGGCAACACGCGCAATGCAAATGGGGGTTCAGACGCACTCCGATACACCGTTTCCGACACTGCGAGCCATCTTGATTTGTGAGAGGGCAAACCACCTCATTTTCCGCATCGGTCGACAATGGGAACGAACTCGTAAGGGCAGCTTTGGGTGGCATGGCCTACTGCGCTGCACCGCAGGAGGACAAACTCAGAGGAGAGTGACGAAGGACGACGGCGGCATTGATCGGACAGATTGACACACAGGCTTGGCTGAGAGAAAAGGAAAATCCCGGGTTCGACGTAATGGGCCCCTTTACATGATTTGGCCGGCCAGACACAGCGATAATCGGAATTAGAATTAAGAGGAGAGTATAGTGATGTACAGCACCAGCCGTCGCTGGCTCAAACTGGTGGTAAGGGAGTGCGGGAGAGGAGAGAACGGCTGCGGTGATGTCGGTGAGCAGAGTGTATAGAAGGAAGAGAGACAAGTGTGTCAGTGTAATAGGCGTGTGTGCGGAAGACACGAGCTTCGCTGGTGAGGGGCTTAAACAGACTCGGGCTAGTTAAGTTTAGTTAAGGCTGCGCCTATGATGATGCTGCATCATCCCTCCCGCGGCCGCCCTATCGAGTGAGCTGTAGGCACTAGCTTCCAGGTAAGGTCCTCAGCATCTCCACGTATCTTTCCACCACGCCGTCCACCAAAGAAACATCTCGGTTTCATCAGCCCATCTTCAGAGCTCCGATCCATGAGACTTGGACAACCTTCATCCATCTCCTCACTCGTCCTTATCTTGGTTTGGGCGCTCAGGCACTCGCCAATCACTCCCAAACCAACAGCTTATGTGGATCTGCCCAACGATAGCTGCCCTTCTGCCTCAGTGTTGCCCAGCACAGGACTCGTATTCTCTGTTGGGACATCCAGGTATGATGCTGCCGCTGCTGGCTTTACGGGGTATCGTGTTGACATGTGCAGGGCAATTCGCTGTTCATTTGCCTCTGATCAGCATTGTCCAACCCACTCCCAGAGCTTCCTCCCACCCTGTCAGATCATTCATTCACTCCACATGAGCTGTCACTGTCAGAAACCTCTTCTGCAGGACAGGATGCCGCCAAGTGTCCATCAGTCGCCTTTGCAGGCTCTGACAGCCGGAGCTCCTCGGCTACCCGCGAAGCTTCCTGCTGAATAGGTAGCCTAGGAAGCATGCTGATGTAACGGCTGCAGCGATAATCCCCTTGTCTGGAGCCAGATGGAGCTCCATGATTGCATCACGGCGTTTACACGAGACGAGACTGGTACAGCAAGCTACGAGGATGCAAGTCAAGAACAAAAAAAGAGTGCTTCGTCTGGCAGTTGTTTGGTGTCGGTGCGCATCCAAGCTCCTAGCTATGCTTCTCCGCAGTTTTCCCAGCTTCGATTGCTGAGCTTCACCGGGAGCTCTGCTCAGCTCATCCTTGAGCTCACCCTCATCCGCCAAGCTCTTACGCAATGGCCACCTGGCGATACGAACCTCTCGGTTAGCATTAAACACCGAGAACTTCTGCTGGCGAATGGTGTGTGCATCTCCGGAGTAATCGACCATGTGCTATATTGTTTGGATGCTTCTGAAATACAGGTCATGCCACACGTAGTGCTATTTCGCCAAATGTCACCCATATTTACACGACACCTTGACACACATCACATAATTGCTCTTCGGAACCAAAGTCTCAGAATCCTTTGTGGTACTTGTGGTCCTTGGTCTCAGCGAGGACTTCGAAGCGCATCCCAACTTCAACATTGCCTTCATTTCTAGGACAGCAGAGCATACCAAAGCAGGGCTTGAATTTGATACCCTCGTCAACTCTCCGATAGCTAACAAGCAGATCCCATGGCTGTTTCGGATGCTTCTCAGCCGTGTCGGGATTGACGTTGGGCACCGTGCACCGAGCGCATCTGGCGACAACGTCAACGTCCAGAGCATTTCGATTGCCGCCAGTAATTGTGGTAAAAAGAGAAGAATCCCCATTGATGCGAACAGTCTTCCAAGAGTCCTCGGACCATGGCTCGCCGCCTTTTACAATGATGTTCGGTCGGAACCTTTCAATCGTGATGGCCTTTTCACCTTTCGCTTCCAACCTAGAGTTCAGTTCAGCGAGTGAAGATTCGGATGCAATTTGAACAGGTAAAACGTCAGGAAAATTGACAGTCTCTTCGCGACCGAGCAGCTTTGGATGTCCGTTCCCACCGCAGATCCGCGGTTCGGGACCTTTCATGACTAGACTTGCTTCTTCCTCAAAGAAGTCGGAGAATATTTTCTTGATCTTGGAATCAGTATATGCGTATCCATCGGTAAGGTGTTCCCATATATCAACCGTGACCTCTTGGGTGTTGGCATCGAGCCATGTTTGGTCTGGACGAAGAGGAACTTTGACTTGCTTCTCGGCATCGTGGCCGACTGTGATGACAAGATTGCCAGATTCCTCATCGATAGCTGTGTTGATCAATGTCATCTGGGGCTTCTGCCTGATGGTGAGAAATTCACGCTTGCCATCAACGAACTATCTCAAAGCGCACTCAGTCAGCCTCGAATACTAGGCTACACCGCCAGTCTGCAAATGGTGCACTCACCATCCATTTTCTGTCGAATTCCAAGCCCTGTCTTGTAAGATTCGCAGCTTTCACTGATATTCCACGGCATGACTTTACGGGATAAATCCGCAAGTCTGTGATTTCTGACACTGTAAAGGTCATTTTGGCGAGTGAGGATGATGTTGAATTTTTATTCTCGTCGTCAGTAAACGGAGTACGAGGATAGACTGGTGATGCCAGAGATAGGACCCAGGAATGTTCAGAGACTGAAGCAAGAATAGTGAGCGTCTGATCGTGTACAGTCGGTTCTTGTGCAGTGGTTCCAGAAGCGCGTACAACAATATCACAGTCCCCTATAACCAGTGCAACCCTGCATTGAGAATCGTAATTACTTATATCCCAAATGTAGAATTGCTGAACAACGACAACAGGAGAGAAGGGCTTGATGTAGCGTTGCCCGCACTCGGTCAGCAAGGTCAGCAAAAGCAGCGATCTCGTTGGATGGATTCGGGGGAAATGGTTGTTGTCTGACATAGGAGAACACACAGTCAGCCTCTGTTTTCTTCGGAATAATTTGTCTTACATTGACAGCTCGCTCTTTCATAAGCAGACAAGAGGACACGTCACCCCACCTTCAAAAAAAAAAGCGAGATATTCGACCGATTTTAGGCATGTTTACTATACCATTCGAGGCAATTTACAGCGAGAGCGAAGACCGCCTCGGTTAATCTGCCACAATATCGCAAAGATGAGACTAGCAAGATCCGTTTCAGGGCACAAGCAGCGACGAGAAAGCTTTGATAAACAAAAGTAACCAAATTGATACTCCGTGCACTACAGTCTACGCAGTACCCAGGTCATGATCAAGACTTCCTGATGCTTGACCGTTTTCCCATTCCTCCAAGAATGCTTTGGCCATATGACAACACAAAGGAGCAGCCACGGCGTATCGATATTTCATCTCGCCATCGCCGTGATGAAAGATCAGATGAACCGGCGAAGATAACTCTCTCGTGAACGATTGATTGTCTATCTTCGGTACCCAGACTTAGGCGAGATGAGGCCTAGGCTTTGAGACCAGTGACAGTCTCGTGGGTAACCTCCTTCTCTTGTGCTCCCAGACCAGGAGCCTCGACGTCAAAACTCTGACCTTCCAATACCTGATCCTCCTCTTCCGGTCGAACATAATTCTCCACCTCCATCCAGCCTTTATCGTACATGATAGCCGGAGGATACAGCTTACACAACGCCCAATAGGTTCCTCCAGACACGGCCAGCCCTACCCAATATGCAAAGTAATAAAACTTGGTGACACCCATTGGCGCATCGACCCCCATATTGTTCAAGAAGCCATAAAAGTTTGGTATCACGCTAGAAAACGGTCAGAATATCGGCGAGCTGCAACTCAGAGGACGAGACTTACCCGAGCACGTATGCAATGTACGCTCGAATGTTCCAGCCCTTGGTATAGTGGTAGGCTCCGTTCTTGTCCGCAGTGAACAGATCCGGTATGTGCATATACCCTCGAGTGATGATATAATAGTTGCACAACAAGACACCAGTAATGCTGGACAAGAAGATCTGATATGAGCCCAAGAAAGACACAAAAATTGACGCACTACCCAGCAGGTACCATGGATTGATGGCGAATGAGACGACTGCACAAATGAAGAAGCCCTTACGGATCGTGATGTACTTGGGGAAGAGTGCTGCCAGGTCGTTTCCAGCAGGCAGAGAGTTCTCGAAGATGGATGAGAAGATGGCACAGTACACGAACATGAGTGCGATGAAGAAGCACCCGGCTCGGTTAGCCGGTGTGTAGTCAGCCGTTTGGAGCTTGTCGAGGAAATCAATCGGATTCCAAATGAGCTCGCCGAAGATGACTTGCGACGAAGCGCCGACAAGATTGCCGACAACTCCGACCAGGAAATTGGCAAGGGGGAATCCGACCAGGTTACCGAGAATCGGGTCGTTGGGACGAGGCGCGTACCGTTGGAAGTCGCTGGCATTGCTTGCAAAAGTTGCGCAGTTAGCAGCTCCCAGCATCAGGAAGCGAACAATCTACCGGCGCATCTCGTTAATTTTTGCGAACGCCGATATTCGGTAACAAACTCACCAGCCAGCTCTTCTCACTGCCATGCACAGTTGAACCCTTGCTCGCGACAGGGCCTAGACCTCCAGCCTTGCCGACTGTCCAACCCAGCATTGCCACGGCCGATATGATGAAGACCACCAACTTCACATACACAAGCGACCTCATCTTCGGGACTGGTATGACGAGAAAGCAGCATGTCACAAGCCAGAAGACAGCGAACCCAATCATTCCCGCCGAAGTCAAAGCACTGCCCGTGCCCATGGTGTTTTTGACATGGGCAATGCTGGGAAAGATGGCGTGCAACATGACATAGACGCATTGCCCACCCTGAACAGCGTTGACCCCGTTCCACACCTACGTCGAGAGTTAGCAACCCCAGCGAGCCGACGTTGTGATGAGAATACCCAACTTACAATCGCCATCACCGCGCGGTTGAAAGTCGGCCACCACGCTCCATAAACGCCGAAAGCTGACCTGTTGAGGATAGGGAAACCGACGTGGTATACCGCACCGGCTCTACCATTGAGGGTGATGATTATCGCAATCAAGCAATTCCCCCCCAATGTGCAGGCCAATGATTCCCACAACGAAAGGCCCAAGGCTTGAGCCGCTGAAGCTCCATACCTGCGTCCCGTCAGTGAATTGTTTCATGTCGTGTAATATGATGTCAGTCGGTCGTTTCCACGCACCAATTGCTAACTGTAGCTGTGGCACTGAACCAAAAGACAAAGTACGTGGTTCTATTCCATGTGCGATCCCTGAGTTTCAGCGGCCGAAGGTCATCGTTGTCGAGCCAGATTTCTTTTCCCTTGATCTCTTCCGCCCCCGCAGCAACGAGTTGAGGTCGTCTGAACGATACCATTGCGATTATGGGGCACCGAGCGGCACAGCGATTGAAATGTTTGGCAAACAACTTGCTCCAGCGGCGAGGTCATATTTCAACCGCGCTCTAGACTAAATTGCAGTCCCATCATCGGGTCTGGACGTTGGCACGATGCTCTTGGCCATGCTGATCCCACTGATAAGGACGACTCGCTTACTGCTGGGTAGCATTTGTAGATTGCCGATAGGGTATGTCTACGGGTTGCTGATAACCTGTAGGGCACGCCTATGGACTGCTCGCATACCCCAACACTTGGCTTGGTTTCTAATGGGAAGGAAATGGTGTATAGTGGATCTGAGAAGTTCCCGACGCCTTTAGACAGACCATGGAGATGAGCGCGAGTATCTTGATGGCACCATATAGTGTAGGAGGAGTAGAGAAAAGGGGCAGAATGACTCATACGATGATTGGCGAATTGTTCTCGGACCTTGTCGGGATATGGAGAATAGCCGGTCTTCTTGGTAAATACGACGTCGACTATATCCGTCTCCCAAATGCCGACTTGATTGTACACTACTACACGGTTATCTATACTGACTCCAGAACTCCTTATCTTGTTTCGGGTCTCGCCGACCGCCGACCAAGGCTTCATCATTTCTCGTACAGATGAGGCATTCCTCTTGAGTCTCTGATTTCTAATATCGCGGGAGAGCCTGGGGAAGTGGGAACCACGGGGTCGCGAGCGCCGATATCCAGGTCCATCTCAACGCTTATCACGGACTACAAAGATACAATTTCATTGAGTTTCAACAAGCCAGTCGTCGTGAAAAGAAGAATTGATATTGTCAAAGATCAACATCACAAATCAGGAGGGCCGGGACAAGAATAGCAGGCCATGGCGACGACAGTCACCGAATCGACCCCCTCGTTCGTCAAACTCCAGCTACGCACCGCTTACGGACCGGTGTATCGCGATGTTCTGACAAGTCCACCACGTGAGGCTCGAAGCGACGAGATCCCCTTGATCGACATTGGGCGGATCTATGGCGACTTGGATGACCGAAAGAGCCTCGCTCAAGAGATCAAGTACGCGGCAGAGAACACTGGCTTCTTCTACATCAAGAACCACGGTATCCCGGAATCAGCCATCAACGGGGCCCTCGACGCGTCCAAGACCTTCTTCGCCCAACCTGAAGAGAAGAAACAAATCGTGTCCAAGTCCAAGGGGAAATACTATAATGGCTACAGTGGGAATGGGACTGCCATGGCAAGTCCTACTGAAGGATGTAAGTTTTCAATGTTTCTGGTGCTGTTCAACATTCGTCCTCTCTCTCTCCCGTATCAGTACACTTCTGAAAGCTTTCATCCACTCCTTCTCCTCCTCTTCCTCCTACTCCTCCTCCTCCTCCTCCTCCTCCTACTACTGCCTATTCAACTTGGTCTACGTTATGTAGCCATTCTATATGTATCATGCCCCCTGCTGTTATCTGTTATATTTCTTATCACGTCCCAGATAGACACGTCCGTGTACATTTGTTTTACAAGTTGAGAACGTACATACATGCATCCTCTGCAATCCATATACCAAGACTCATTATATCACAGTGGACTACCGCGAATCTTTCAGCTGGCGCTACGAACCACAGTACGACCCGGACCCCAAAGACCCCGCGAACGTCCCCGCCGAGGTGCTTCCCTACATCCGCGGCGAAGACTACGTGTGGCAAGGCACGTCGCACCTCCCGGGTTTCAAGTCTGGCTGCATCACGTACTGGCAGGAATGTTTGAAGCTGGCACGGCGGTTGGTGCGTATCTTCGCGCTCGTGCTCGACCTGCCGGAGACGTACTTTGACAGCGTTACTACGTACCCGGGCAGCGACGGCGTCTTCAACTTCTACCCTGCTATGACGGCCGCGCAGGCCGCGAGCAGCGCCGACATCGGTCTCGGCTCGCACACGGACCTGCAGTGCTTCACGCTGCTCTGGCAAGACATGAACGGCGGCCTGCAAGTGCTCAACAAGGACGGGCAGTGGATTAAAGCCTCGCCGATCCAGGGCACCTTTGTCGTCAACATAGGCGATTACCTTATGCGCTTGACCAACGATCGCCTCAAGTCTACGGTGCATAGAGTCTTTAACAGATCTACTGTTGAAAGGTATGTTGGGCTATCAGAGTTCTTTGCTATCAGTTTGGCCACGAGTCAGGACGACTTTCTTTCTTTCTTGCCTTTTTTTCCCTTCCGTTTTGGTCGCGAGTCTCACAGACACGGCCTTCTTTTCATCTTTCCCTTTTGCATCAGCCACCATGCCGACGTCCTTTTGCTTTTCCTTTCACTTCCCACACCCCAGCCGCATAGTATCGGCGAATGTTTCGATCATGACCTAACTCGACTTTGATTTGATCTGATTTCGAACTGACAATCACTCTCGACCAAAAGATACTCGATGCCCTTCTTCTTTGGTTTCAACTTCAACGAAAAATGCGGCGTCCTTCCCAGCTGCACCGACGAGAACAACCCGCCGAAATACGAACCCATCTCGTGCGCAGACTGGTGTCAGTTGAGATTCCAACAGACAGACGTGGAGGGGAAGGGGCCATCATCTACGACGACGACGATGACAACTTCTGCTTCCAACGTACCCGCGGTGTATTGAGAACGTACACCTAGAGACATAAGAACGTGCATTCAACATACATCCAGAGATATGAGGACATATACACCTGGAGATGAGAGATGAGAGGCGAGGAGAATTCAACGACCATGACCGAGAGTGGGGGAGGTATCTTGCCACATAGTATCATTTCAACAAGGCCTGACTGATTATTCACCGTTCCACCACTGACCATTCCAAATTGTATGTACCTCTGCAGGCGTACATTCTTCTATCCCAAAGAAATAATCAAAATCGCACGAGAGCAGCCATTAACCATGTGCTTGACTTCTTTAATTCTCATTTTCCCTACACGCATTCATTACAAGTGTCACTTCAGTCACAGCGGCCGTGTCGCATTCATACTCTACCTCGGTCACGGAGTAGGTAGTGAGGTACATGCACATTTGCTATTCATCACCGATCAGTTTGAACCTACAATGCAAAGCATAGAGTAGCTCAGTCCAAGTATATCGGTAACCGGAGTATACAATGGGCATGTATGTATCATACAATTTCATGTCTAAGACTTTGTCGACTAGACTGGTGGACTAGACTAGACTTTCACTATCCCGTTTTGCCTCGTCTTTGGTATATCTCAATCCGCAGCTCAACCTCTTGAGTTGACCAAGTCTTGGTCGAGCTTCCCGTGAAAATTTGAATACACACAACGAAAACGTATCATCACAAAACCTCTCATTCGCCATCGCCATGCAAATGTTTCCCTTTTTTTTGATCGCAAATGTATCCATTTCCCGTTGTACCACATTCACACAAACACACACACAAAGGAAAAATGAGAGACGAGATCTCAATAAGCTCAAGAAGACGCTCCTTCACCACGAATTCTCTTTCCTTGACCACCGTCATCGGCAGACCCTCCATCTTCCCTAGCACGCTTATTGCCTCCTCCTGGAGTGAACTGTGCAGCTTGAGGATTCAAGTTCCCCCGTCCAGGACTGCCCACATGACCGCCTCCCCTAGCCTGCTGTGGAATACCCGTCTGAACATGAGGTGCACCTCCTCGACCTCTTGGTGCTCCTCTTCCTCGAGGAATACCGCTACCCCGAGGACCACGAATTGAACCACCTCGTGGAATACCTGACTGCAATTGATGCATCAAAGCAGCACCGCCCGCCTGAGGTTGTTTGGCATTTTCAGTCGTGGTAGCTTGGGCGCCGGTCTGCTGCTGAGGAGGTTTTTGTGCTGAAGCTTCAGTCTTGACCGCAGCAGTTGCAGTGGCAGGTGCAGGTTGTTCAGTGGATGTAGCTTGTGCATTTCCATTCGTCTTGCTGTCTGGAGTTGCAGGAGGCTGTGAAGGAGCGGCTGCTGGAGCAGATGCAGCCGGAGCAGAAGATGTGGCAGTGGCTGCTGGTTTTGGAGCAGCTGGTGGAGGTTTGGTGTCCTTAGCAATGTTCCAGACCTCCCCAACTGGTTTTTCAGGTGTTTCTTCTGCCGCCTTTTTCACCACCTCCAATTTAGCAGTGGCCGCTGCGGCTTTGTTCGTAGCCATATTCAACTTAACTGCACCACGCTTCTCCATCATCTGTTCAGCATTTCGAACCTGTTCTTGAATCTTCCGTTCCGACTCTTGATCAAATTGGAGTCTCTGTGAGCTCAGCTCCTCATGATGCTTGACGATTAAATCTTGCTTCTCCCGGGCGAGTTTATCTTCATATTGCTTGGCGAGTGTCTGCTTTTCAGCATTGCACTCGGACTCCTTCTGCCGGATGATGGACTCTTTCTCTTGTTCGAATCGCCGCTCGAGTTCTTCGATCTGTTGAGAGGAAGGCTGGCTGCCTTGGGTCGCAGTTTCCTCTCCGATCTCCTTTCGGATTGTCTCACGCAGGCTTTCTCGCTCCTTTTCAACTCGGTTTCTGATATTGGTCTGAACCATTTTGCGGAGAACTTCATGCTTCTGAACGAGGAATCTGGCCTTGTCTTCCGGAATGGCCAACAGAACTTCTTCTGTCAGCTGGTCGGCGCCGACAGGTGTAGCAGTCTCAGTCGCCGCACTCGGAGCTACCTCAGTTGCAGCATTTGGAGTATCGCCGGTGGCTTGCTGCAAATCCGCGGCCACGGGAACAGAGCTGGCTCGCAGCGCTTCCATTTCTTGTTGATGCTCAGCGTCAAGTTTGGTGCGCAACTCCTCCAATGCAGCAACCTTTGCTTGCTGGGCTTCAGTCTTTACCTCTTGCAGACGCTTGTTGAGTATCTTCTCCATTGCTGATATCCTATTATTGTACTTTTCGTCCTGAGAAGAAGTCATGTCCTGGATTTCCTTGTCCTTTGCGACAAGAGAAGCCTCCAGTTCCCTGACTTTGGCCTCAAGTTCGGGCACCGCTGTATTATCGGTGGTACTACTTGGGCCGTCAGTTGGAACGACTGTCGGCTGAACCTCAGCAACACCGTTGGCCTGGGGAACAGACACTGCACTTTCAGTTGGTGCAGCTGCAAGTTGTGCTTTGGCAGAGTCCAATTCTTCCTGCAAAACCACTTTTTCAGCTAGCGCGGCATCTAGCTCAGCCTTTCTCTCAACCAATACCGTTCGATTCTTTCGGAGGACCTCCTTGAACTGAGTCTCAAGCACAGTCTTTTGTTCTGCTTTGGCATTCTTGATGACGGTAGGAAGGTCATCAACATGCTTCTGCAGAGCGGTTCGCGCCTCATCGCGTTCGGCAACAGCACTGTCATATTCTGTCTTGATCTCATCACGTTCTTTTTCTAGTGTAGCGATCTTCTCTTTGAGAGCCTCCAGCTCGGCCGGGTCAACACGGTCGTATTTGGAAAGAATGTTTTGACAGCGTTGTTGCCAGTGATCACGATCTTCCTGGCTCAGCTTCAGCTCACCTTCACGAAGTTCGACCAGGTTTTCGAGTTCTGCAACACGAGTGTTCAAAGTGTGAATTTTGCCCTCGAGCTCCTCCACACGCTTAGATCTCTCCGCGAGGGAATCCTTGGCTTGTTTCAGCTCCGCTCGCAAAGTCACGCTGCTTTCCCGGTAAAGATTCAGCTCGTTCAAAGTCTCCATGAGCTTGTTGTGGTTGATAGCATTGCGCTCAGCATCAACTTCAGCACGGCGTTGCTGGTCAAGCTTCAGTCGAGTGTCATCTAGTTGAGACTGAGCAAGTTCCAGTTGCTGGCGCAATCTCTTGCTTTCTTGGACTGAAATGTGGTGTTGAACTTCAATGATCTCCTTTTCACGTCGCAAATATCGTATCATCTCCTGCGACTCGTCGAGTTCGGCAGATGCCTGCGTCGGGCCTTCGGCATTCTCGCCTTCAGCCAAAGCGGCACGATCACGCTGAAGGGTGCTGATTTGTTGTGTTAGTCGTTCGAGTTGATTATGAAGTAGGGTGTTTTGCTGCATGACTTCTTCTCGGCGCTGCTTAAGATCAGACACTTCTCTTTCGTATCGATCCTTCAGCTCGTTCCAGCTGGCCTCTTTCTGTTCCAGATCCGCCTTTGCAGTCGCCGCCTGAGTACGTAGGTCAACTGCCTCCAGCTTGATCTGGTTGGCTTCCTCTCGGACTGTATGCAGCGCCTTTGCGGCGTCTGCGTGTCTGACAAGCTCATTCTCGTAATTCTGCTGAGCTTCTGTGGCGATCTGTGCTTGCACTTTGGAAGCTTCCAGGTTGAATTGAGCTTGCTCGGCGCTCTTCTCAGCTTCCTCTTTGAGTCGTTCAATCTCAGCTTCAAAGCCAGCCTTTTGTTCGTGGAGCTTCCGGCCTGCGTCGGCCTGTTCGTCTCGGAGCTTGGATAGTTCGGAGTTGGTAGTGTTAAGCTCTGACGAGATATCTTCAATGCGTTGCTCAAGGTCCTTTATCTTACCATCTTTCTCAGCGAGTACAGCTTCTGTCTCCTCCCGATACTGGTCATTGGTCTCGCTAAGCTCTTGAAGTCGCTCTTCGCTTGACTGACTAATATTCTTGTAGACCTCAACCTGTTCGTTGGCTCTCTCAAGCTCAGAAACTTTGAGGTCGAGATCTCGTTTGAGTTCAGAAATCTCCACTGACAATTCTTGCTCCTTGGTGAGACTGCTCTCCTCTGTGCCATTTTCTTGAGCGGCTGGTTCGGCAGGTCTGGTCAAAACCTCTAGACGCTCTTCTGCAGAGCGAAGTTCAACCGAAAGTTCGTCTACTCTGGCTTGAAGATGATCTCTTGCGGTTTTGGCGGAAGCCAGCTCTTCTTTTGTGGTGCCCAGCGTTGTGACGAGGTCGTCAATCCTCTTTTGACTTTGTTCATGTTCGTATTCACGCCGCAAGGAGGCCTTTTTGCTTTCCTCGATCTCGTCGTTGAGCTTCCTCTTCACAGACTGGAGCTCTGTCTCTAGTGTTTCGGCTTGTGATTGAAGACGACGTCTGCTCTCTGCATCAGTTTGCTCACGCTCGTTGATGATTGATTGCAAGCTTGCATTGAGCTGATCTAGTCGGCCACGCTCATTTCGTAAAGATTCATTGTCTTCGATCAGTCTTCGCTCCACGGTCTTCCAGAGATCCTTCTCGGCCTTGAGGTTGGCAGAATCGCGCTGCAAGCTCTCCACCAGAGCTCTGGCCTCAACAAGCTCTTCAGCAACTTGCTGCGCCTTGACTTCCTGCTTGTTGGCATTGTCCATGACAGCGTACGATCTCTTCTGGATTTCTCCGTTCTCGGTCTTCAGAGAGTTGTAATTGGCTTGGAGCATCTCATACCGTTGGTTAGCAGCTGTCAGTTGCCCCATGGCGCGGCTGATCTCTGTTTGTAATTGGGAGTTCTTTCTGCTCAACTCGTCAACTTGAGTCTTCAACGCCGAGTGGTCGGTGGAGGCTTCTTGTCGGTACGTATCGAAGTGGTGTTGCAAGTCTTTGAGTAACTTGGCATAATCAGACTCGCCACCTGCCACTGAAGGAGCCGGTGACTCCCCATTGGGAACAGGGAGTGACCTGGAGAAGTCCGTAGGATGCACTTGTCCAGCGGCTAGGTGACCACGTCGTGTCAACATATTGCGGAACATGTCTCTTTCCTTGACAAAACTCTTGGTCTGAGCAACCATGGTCTTAAGTTCGTCCTGGTATGAGGATATTTGAGCACGAGCCTGCTCGAGCTCCTCTTTCATAGCAAGTTGTTGCTGTTCCTTCTCTTTCGCAACGCTGCTTTCAAGTTCACTGACAAGATTACGGATGGTCTTGAGTTGGTCTTGATTTTGTCGCTGAAGCTCGTCGATGTTCTTGAAAACGATCAGGCGTTGGTTGACTAATTGCTGTGTCTCGGACAAGTTGGCCATGTCTTGGGCCATGGCTTCGTTGGCCTGTCTCTCAAGGTCATCAAAGTCCTCCCGAGTCAAAGAGCCGCCTTGTTCTCTAACATGCTGTTCGATTAAGAGGAAGCGGATCTGCGAGCCTGTATCTCGAAGTTGCTGCGTGAGGACTTCGACTTCTCTCGACTTGCTCTCGAGCTGGCCTTGGCAGTGCTTGAGTTCTTTGACAGCGGAGTCTCGCTCAGCATTAGCCTTATCCATGATGCTGGACATCTCCACGACTTCACTCTGTAGTCGATCGTGGTCCATCCGTAATTCTTCAATCTCAGGCTTGTTGTTCTCGAGTTCCTCGACCATTGCATCAAGGTTCTCGCGCAGTTGCTCATTGGCTCGTCTCTCGCTTGCAAGATCTCCTTCGAGTTTCGTGTATTCATTGTAAAGTTGAGTCATTGTCATTTGGGTCCTCGGCCTTGAGATGGAGGAAGGCGAAAAGATGCCCCCAGGGGTACCAGCTCGAATAGGCGTGGTGATACCTGAGCCGTTCATTGCACGCTGCGGAGTGCTTGGTCGTGCTCGGGCTTGTTCGAGCTCATTTGATAACTCTTCCAGAGACCTCTCCAGTTCGGCAATTCGTTGTTCGGCAGCAACACGGTCATTGTGCTCAGACTCGATCTCGGCTCGAATGGTGCCAACTTCTTCTGCTGCCTCTTCGCGGGCCTCTTCCAAGGCGGCAGAAAGTTCTTGGACTCGTTGTTTCGCAGTTTCGGCCGACGCAGCTTGCAAATCAGCCAGGCGAGTAACACTTTCAAGTTCAACTCGATGGGATTCGTCTGAGGAAATTTTTTCTTCGCGAATCTTTTGGATTTCCTCTAGCGTCTCCTCAAGTTTCGTTGCCTGCTCCTCCAATCGATGCTTAAGCGCCGTTTCGGACCGTCTCAAGGCTTCAGCTTCAGCAATGTATTGTTCATTAGATCTGGACAATTCGGAAATTCGAGCATTCTTCTCTTTGCGGAAATTTGTATGCTCATCGGCTTTGATCTTTCTTTCATTTTCCAGCCACTCGTTGTTCTTCTTAAGCATGTCCACCTCTTGTAGTAGGCTCTGCTCCTTGAACTTCGCGCTAGCGACGGAGGCATTAGCGGACTGTACTGATTGCTCGAGGGTAGCGATCTGCTTCCGAAGTTCTGCGGCCTTTTGGTGCTGAGCGGCAAGTTCCTGCGACAGGCTTTCGTATGCGGTAGTCTTGGACTCAAGAAGGGCAAGTGTGTCGCGGTTGGCAGCTTCGAGCGAGGTGACTCGTGACTTGAGAGTGCTGATCTCGGAGTTTTCGTTTGCCGTAGCCGAGCGCATTTGGTCGATTTCGGTTTCCAGTCTGGTCTTTGCGGTTTCTGTATTTGAAATGAGTTGAAGGTCAATAAGCGGTAGACGTAGGGTGCTCACCAGCAATCTGCAATTCACCACGCAGTTTGCCTGCCTGCTCAAGAGCCTTGTCCCGCGACTCTGAGAGAGCCTTAACCTTGGAGTCATTTTTACGCGTGTATGTTTCTAGCTCGATCTCCGTCTTGACCTGTTTCGCCTTTGTCTGTTCACACTCTTTTATCCGCGGGAGAAAAGCTCGAAGGATTTCGTCAATCAACTCTGGCGAAGGAGTCTGGCGCAACGTCGTGATGGTGTTCTCCGGAAGTGAGGAAAAGGCCGAGATGGCTCGGACATCAATGTCTTCGGCCATGGCTGAATGTCCACTCAAGCCGGTCAGATGAGTATTAAGGAAAGGGTAGACTGGGAAGAACTATGAGAAGTCCGCGCGCCCTCCACAAGCGCCCGAGAATTAAGGAAGGATGGGAATGATCGAGAACCCCGTCACCATGGCGCGCGAGGATTTCGATTGCCAGTCGGTCAGGCAAGGCAAGAGAGTGGTGGAAAGTGGAATGTAGAAGCGTGCAGGGTAATTGAGAATACCATAAACAACATGCGGCGCGGGCACAGTGAAAGGAACGGAAAACGTGACTGACACGCACTGGGTCTTTAGCCAGCTGCAGCCTATTCGAGCCCCAAGATTTAAGCTTAAAGAGCCAGTTCACTCGCTTGACTTTCCCTTCTGCCCCGGACTGTCACTTGGTACGAGTGGCTAACAATTGGAAGTCACTTCAAACTGATATCAGCCTGCGGATCGTTCGTTCTCGCGATTCATATTTTACAGTAACTCTCCCATATTCTTCAGTTCCAATTGCGTCTGGGAGTTCCGCATCAGATACCCCCTCGCTCAGTTCTGACATTGTGTTCTTTGACAGCCTGCGTTCGGCTCTTGCACCGCTGTACTTTGCTCGAATAATGATCTGAGCGCAGCCTGCAACGCCTGCAACCGGACGAGATCCTTTGACTCAACCAGCACCTCCCTCGTCTCGTCGGCTGCGTCGTCTTCACGACTCGTTTGGTCCCACCATGTCTGCCTATCTCTCCTCTACACAGACGTCGGTCGCCGGCAGCGATGCCCGCACCAACGTCATCTACGCCCTCGGGCGGCTCAAGGAGAAGTTTCCAGACAGGATCGGCTGGAACGAGTTGGTGGAATATGTTCTTCCCCAGTACCGTCGGACAGAGGAGCAGATCATGTACTTCCGGACGTTTCTGAGCAAGAACCCCAAGGCAGACCACGATCCCGATACGGACACATACAGGTACCGGCCTGAACATAACATCGCATCGGCGGACGACCTGCTCAAGCACCTCCAGGGTCAAGAGTCGGCCATGGGCATCAACGTCCGCGAGTTAAAAGACACATGGCCCGATGTGGAGGCCGCGATCAACAAGCTCGAAGCCCAGCATAAACTCCTGGTTGTCCGTAACCGCAAAGACAACCACCCGCGCACAGTCTGGGTGGATGACCCGACCCTGCACGTGGCGCTGGATCAGGAATTCAAGGATATTTGGTCGCAGATTGCTCTGCCGTCGGAGGAAGACACGATCAGAGAACTTCGTCGGATGAACCACAAATCTACCGGCGAACCTGCGCGGACGGACGTTGTTGCGAAGCCCAAGGCCAAAAAGAAGGCAGCCAGGCGTGGCCAGAAAGTCACAAACACCCACATGCAAGGGCTTTTCAGGGATTATTCGGATAAAAGACCTCAAGGGAGATAGACTGTCGTCTTTGGATTCTGGGGAGGGAGTGAGTCAAGAGAGAGTGATGATATGGCTACAGCAGCATTTTACCAGCTGAAGCTCTCTAAAATGAGCCGTGGCTTCGGACAATTGGTCGTTCAGGCCACGGGCAAAAAGGAATGGTGCTTTTAGAATTGATACCCCAAAATTTCCCAAGGATGGGACGGCGTTGGCGGGCATTTGTGGCAATGGGAATACATAGAATTTCATTTTGATGGACGTAGGTTTGGTTGCCGTCACGATGAAATGAGCAAAGTAATGGAAACGTCCATTGATCCTTTCCCCATCTACGATCACGATGATGCTGATCCCGATCATCCAACCCGTATATCAATCAGGAATCATGGTCATTTCATTACAAGTGATAGATACCTCTCTCTCTATACCTTGGGTACCTGATCGATCCGCTCAGGCAACCCTTCGAACCCAGATTTCGGATTCCAGATCGCTCACTCAATCAGCCCCTCAGGTTCGAACTCAAATTCAAATCCACCATCCCTTCTTCCCGGAACCTCGACACGCTCCGTCTCCTGTCGCCGTTGACGCTCCTCGGCCTCGCCGACCCACCAGCTCCGAGGTCGTCGGTATTAGTACCGAGACTGCGTCCCCTCGACGTCGACCGGCGTCCTCCGCCACCGATTTCGTCGTCGTCGTCGTCGTCGTCTTCGTCTGCCCGGCCCAACATCAACGGCGCGAGTCCACCGTCCGAGTTCCTCCTCGTACTCGTACTCGCACGCGCACCGGGCCCGGAAGACATCGCTTCCTCGTAGCGAGGCGGAGGCGGGGCGAACCCGGCCGCCGCCGTGCTCAGGCTCGAGAAACTCGCCACGCTGGCCGGTCTCTGGATCCCGGTGCGAGCGCGAGCATGAGGATGAGCGTGCGCGACTCCGTCCCGCGTGCCTCTCGCGTTCTGGAGGTCGTCTTCCTCGTCGGCGTCCCACGCGACTATGGCCGGTGTGTCTGCGTGTCTCAAGAGGCCCTCGTCCGCGGCGTGCTCGCCCTCGCCTTCGGGCTTGATATCCTCTGGCTTTTCCCCGATCGGTGCTTCGCGGCGCGTGTTGAAGAACCCTCCCCTTGCGTTCGCGGGACGGTATGCGCCGCCCGTTCGGGAGCGACGGCGGCTGCGTATGACTACAAAGGCTGCGACGGCAAGAAGAATACCAGCCACCCCTCCGATGACGATGCCGACGATGGCACCCGTGGACAAACTGGATGAGCTGCCGTTGCTCTGGTTGTGGCTGATCGTGTTGGCGCCGTTGGGCGACGAGGACGAGGACGAGGACCCGACGCCGTGGCTTATGATTTCGTCGGATTGGTGGTTGTTCATGTTGAATCGGTTGCGCGGGCTGGGTGCCATCTTGTCGACCTGGGTGTGTGGATATGTATTATACCTTGGGGCAAGCAGTGAGATGACGGGCGTGCGGTGGGGGTGTGTGTGCGCGTGCTGTGCCTAGGTACCGATCACAGTGCTAATTTCGAGAAAGGTATACTCGTAAACGCCGCCCCGAGCTGGACGGCGTATGCCCTCCGGCGTTATTGATCCAACGCGGTGCGAAGTATGTCTTCCTACCTCAGGTAGGTCAAATTAGATGACTGGGGAGACAAACGCCGCAGGGTGTAGACGGGTTCGAACTCGAATGACGGTATGGAGTGATGTTTTGGGATCAAGAAGCGAACGAGGGTCCTCGAGGGAAAAGAAAAAGAACCGGGACTCAGAGATGCAGCGATCGTAGATACCGCTCTTTAGGTTCGCAGGTTCGTCCAACGCAGACACATCTCAACCCACTCTTCGCTGAATGAAGCTGCTTCTTGTGGTCAAAGGTAAGGGGGGTGTACAGGTGTAGAGAGAGTAACAGATCACCGGTATTACTCCATCCCCAAAGGGCCCAGCAACAAGCGTACAAGAAGCGAAAAACTCGAGGCAGAGGGCTGATAAATAGACAGCACGATGGAAAGGAGGCTAGCAACCTCGTGTTATACACTCATGCAAACTCACAGGTAAGAGTTGGACGAAGTTGAGGCTGAGCGAAGGCGAGGGCCTTGAGACGCCGCCGCATTTCATATCCGTTCAAGGTCTTGGGGCTGGGACGGACAGGCGGTGCGCCTAGTTCTGTACAGTAGGGTCGAATTTGGCCTCGTCGCAATCCTAAACAAGGGGGGCCAGAATTCCGGTCATGGGCAAAAGGGCTGGCTTACCTTACGAATCCCAGGCCGGTGGGGAGACGTGAGGATTGATCTGTGAGATTGCAAGTCTGAGTCTTTGTTCGAGGCGCAGTTTAAAACGCGCGTTAAGTCAAGAGGTCAGATACCTCGGTCCGCTCCATCAGTGTATCGTGAAAAGATGCCACGACGAACGACTGACTTTTGCTTTCATCGGTCGCCATAATGATAACGGGCGTTTGTGGACAGGACGGCCAGCGTATGGCGATACAAGCTCCTCGGAGTCATGAATCAAGCTTTCCATGTTCACTCACGACGGAAGCGTTAACTAGTTAGTTAGCGCTGATGTGAGAAGTTTCAGGGACGGGGGTTTGAAACTCGGTGACTTGAAGGGCGCGGCCACCGATCCGAGGCCGTAAGAGAGACTATTTACCTACGATAGGTTGCTTGTACCCTTGACAAGGGTTCCTTGTGACATTACATAAGGCGTTTGTACCCCAGGTACTCGTATGAGACTCCTTCAGCCTGTGCGAGTCAGAGGACGAATGAGAATCAAAGCGCAACTAGGGATTTCGGCGTGGTCGACTGTTTCCTCAACAAGATCGTACTGTAATCGTCCGCAAAAAGACAAAAGAGTTTTTGTATGCATCAAGGACCTAGGTTCGTATCTCGAGTGTTCGTCTCAAAAAGCTGCCATCACCAGAGTCAAGAATGTCCATTGACAACTCCATTCGAAGCAACTCCCTTCTCATGCTGAACATAATCAACCAAATCCTCAATAGTACAGACCTTGAGACCCCATTTCCTCCCAAACGCCAAACAAGCATCCCGCCTCATCATGCCCGGCTCTCGCATCAGGGTCTGACCCTGCACCGGTTCGCCATCGTCGACCATCTCAGAGATGACGCCAGCCCGAGCTTTTCCAGCCAGCCGACAAAACTCGACAGCAGCCTCCGTGTGGCCAGTCCGTTCAAGAACGCCGCCGTCCTTCGCTATCAATGGGAAAAGGTGTCCCGGGCGTCGGAAGCTGGCGGGTGAGACCTTGGAACTCGCCAAAGTCCTGCATGTCAAGGCACGGTCGTGCGCTGAGATTCCCGTCGTGACGCTCGCGTCGTTCGAGTCAATGGAAATCGTGTACGCCGTGCGATGCGGGTCCTCGCTGTCCGCCACCATCAGAGGCAACTTCAACTCGGCCGCCAACTTCGCCGTGATCGGGGCACATATAAGCCCGCTCGTGTAGCGGACCATAAAGGCCATCTTCTCAGTCGTGACATCTTGAGCGGCGATAATCAAATCACCCTCGTTTTCGCGGTCCTGAGAGTCCAGCACCACGATGAACTCGCCGTTGCGGAAGGCTTCAATCGTAGATTCGATCGAGTCAAATCCCTTGGGCAGAGGGCTACTGGAAGGCATGTCTGCTCAAAATGTCCAGCCGTCGGTCAAGTGGTGGTGTAGCGAGATTAACGATATCGATGTTCGCCGTCCAGTCGGTAGTTTGTTTGTTCTAGACGTCGACTTTTCCGCCTTTGACTCAGCACAGCTTTTTGGCCCGTCTCTATCAATACTTGTTCGATGCCGAAGATGCCGGTGGCCGCCTCAAAAAATTTATTTACCGAAGGTTTGCCTGTCGCGATAGAGGCAACGCTCAGACTGGCAGCCGCTCTCGTGATAGATCTCTTCTTTTCAGAACAGAAAGGAACACGATCTGCCGCTGTTCCCGCAGCACTTGTGTGGTTTTCCGATCTGGGACGGAATTCTTACTTGATTCTGAGTCCGTGAGCGATGTCTGTACCCCGCAGTTTCAGATTTTCTCAAGATCCTTTGCGAGTGCGACAAGAAAGGAACTCCTGGGTTTTTTGTGTCGGATTGGCAGGCCGACGTCCTGTAGATAGTTAGAAAATGCAAAGGAGATAAAATTTTGGTACGTGAGGATGTTGTTATAATCGCGAAATGAGGCCTACAAGGTGGAAAGGGAACAGAGAAACGATCTGAAGTGGAGGGCAATATAAGTTTTAACTTCTATGGAACCAGCAGCACGATTTCCTCCTCCGCCTTACGACCAACATCCTCTACCGCTCCCGCCCTCGACTTTCTTTCTTCCCTCGGTCAGCAACGGCCACGGCACATTTGTCATGTGCTCGAGAAAATTGGTCAGAGCCGAGCCAGAATTGCGGAATGAAACGATCAATCAACGTGATGCGTCCATGGGCGGCTTCGGCCGGGAACCTTCGGGGCCCAGATGGTTCGACGCCAGTCAAAAGCGGAATGGCAGAGAAGGCGACAGAATAAAATCCACCGATGGCGACGGATGCGGACCGAGGATGCTCGATCGACCCATGACGACGAGGGACTTTATTACGAAGACTCATCTTTATCAGTACGAGTAAAGAGTACTGCGGTGCAAGACCAATTCGAGGTGGAATAACGATGAGCCGAGCAACATGTAATGAATTACCAAGTCTCCGCCTGTGTCTCGTGTCTCTCGGCCGTGTTCAAAGCTGTTCCAACCGCCACCCAAAAACATGCATTCCACAGTCGTTCTCTGAACTGCTCGCACCGTATGCGGTGTCCTGATGCCTCGGCGGTATTATATGTCATACAGTCATCAACTCATGAGATCCTGCTATCTGACCCGTTCATCTCCAAATCCTCTGCCAGTGCTACGTCTTCTCACTCACGATTCAATCACGTCGATCTTGCGCACGAGGGCCTTTGGACGGCGTTTCGACTATTATTGTGTCATTATCCTCTTCGGCCGCCAATGCTTCGGCATGTATGTTGACTCCTTCTGCATATGGCAGAACACGCCTGCCTGGAATTCGCTGCCATACTTTGGCCAGGAAGTTGGATTTGGGTGGTGTCATGTTTGTGCATCTAGGAAGGATGTCCTCCCTTCGCATTTGCGGCCGTCCATTGATCTCGTGGTCCTTGCTTTGATTTCCATCTTCGCAAAACACTTCCATCCTGAGTTGACTTCCGGTCAATACTCCTGGAGTGAAGGGTGAAAACGCCGGCCTAGCGGGAGTGTGTCGCTTAGCTGGGGTTGTGTGTGTTTGATCATCATCTGGCTGAACTGGGCTGGATAAAGGCGATATTGGTGGTCGCCTGCCTTGTGCCAACGGTGAAAGTACAGATCGGCCGGGGTATGTAGGTGGTAGTTTGTACCGTTTCGTGATCGAGTCCTTTCGCGAAGGTGTACGCGGAGGGGTTTGTTGTGCAATCCCCGCGTTCGTCGGTATCTCGACTGTAAGTTTTGTTTTCTTCACAGGTCTGCTAACACCATCTTCATCGGACGACTTTCTCTTTCGCCTTGGTTGCGTTGGCTTTGCGACCGTCAATCCAATGTCACCCTGCCGAAGCCAAAGATCGGGTCGTCTTGATTTGAGGTCGTGGATCCAGTCGTCGCAGTCCATGGCTACAAAATCGTCAATGATACCGTCCCAGGTGGTCTCTGCTGGTTTTGTGCGGTTGACAAAGATTACGCGTCCATTGCTGCCCTTAGTAGAGTGCACTGCCTTTGCAAATTCTCGAACAATCTTTTGCAACCCGAATACTTTGAGAGACGTGCCCATGATGACCAAGACCTCAGGTTGACTTGCGGCGTCAAAGGGGATTAATGGCGTTAGCAGCGTGTTAGACGGATGGTCCTCCCCGTACAACACGATATTCGGTCGGAGTGACCCGACTGCAAGGCCTCGCTTCCCGCTCGCCTGTCTCTGCTCGCTCTTGATGCAGCATTGCTGGCAGCTCGGCGCTGCACCCTCAAGATAGATCTCAGTCTCCTCGTCGGTCCACTCAAACTGTGTGGCGCACATGCTGCATCGCAATTTCTCCAAGTCACCATGCAGCTGCACGACCTCGCAACCTCCATCAAAATCAGTGCCAGGGGTATGTGAAGGTCGAGGTGCTTCATAGTGTTTCTTCATGAATCGCCGCTTATTGCCCTTGCCTCGTGTCAGGTCAGTCACCAACCCTTCTCTTCCTTCCAGGCCATCGATGTTCTGAGTATAGCATCGCATTAACCGACCGCCATCGCGAAGGACCCTGATGAACTTGTGGGTCGGGCTTGTAGATTGTACCTCGTCGCGTATTTTCTGTCGCAAAGATGCAATGAATTGATAGAAGAGGGTGGTCGAAGCTGCATTTTGAAACACTCGCGAATCAAAAAGATCCTGGCCCTTGAGTTTCGACGAAGGACTTGTAGATGCCCGCCGGCTGGTAATCGACGAGGTCGAGGACTGCGAGAACGTGAAATCAGAGTCGTCGAGGTCCGCACAATGCTTTGAAGGCGTTGAGGGCTGGGATGCGGGAGGAGTGGGCAGGAGTGCTTGTTCGGGGATGATGTTGTAGAGGCCATCCTTGGAGCGGAAATCCTACGCATTGTTAGCAGTGTAACAACATGTTGCATCAACTATTGGTACCGGGATGCCACAGCTCGTGCTGATTCCAGCGCCGGTAACAAGCAGGACCTTGTGCGACCTTGCGAGGACATCGGCTATTTCCTGGAGAGGCCGATGGTCTCCGGGAAGAAGCTCTCGTACCACCATCTTTGCTAGGTGCAAGGCGATATTCCTCGTTTCCGTCGTCGCAGCGAAAGAGCAGCCACAACTAGCTGCGATAGAGGTGAACAGTGATGTGCCAGCGACCAAGTTGCTGAGCTTAAGTCGTGACTTGTGCTGAAGTCCCCAGTCCACGGCCCTGAGCGTCGCGTCAGGTTCGCGTCTACACGATATTCACGGCCCACCAAGACAGACGCATGGGGCAGACTTCTTGGGACCGACGCGTACAAGACCAAACGCGCACGTATGCTTGCGGGTGAGCAGAGCGTGCACTTCACGACTATAAAAATGATATAGTGAATCTTTCCAAAAACAAAAGGCGTTTGATTGTGTGTTGGAAGAGCTGAAGATTGTTTATGCTTGAGGCTCTGGACTTCGCCAATCAGATTTCGCTACCAGAGATGATCGACGACTAACACACTAGCGCCGGCTGTAGCCGACCCAATTGCAATAGGCAGTTGAAGACCACTGCTTGGCCTGAGCCTGTACATTCATTGTCCGTGAGATGGGAAGTAGTCCACATACACATCTTCGTAGAATTTGGCCCAGTCTGGTAGTTCGTGCTATCATGAGAGCAATAGCGCGCGTCCAAATATATGTTAGCCACAATAACTGACAGCTGCAGAAGTCCTGGAATTACAGCGATTGTAAACCCTTGATTTAAGCAATCTTCCTTCTTTTGGCACGATCTGTGGTCTCGCAAAAATATTGTGCAGGAATGATAGAGCCATCACGCTCCCATTCAGACTGATAGATAGCCGACCAGCCCATACAGTCCTCGACTGGCTTTCGTGATTCTCTTGGCGGCTTAGAGCCGACAGCCAAGTCTTCTTCCTTTGTGGCCAGCTTTCCAACGTGGCCTAGAAATGTCACCAACCTTGACGCTTCTTCTTGTCCTGCTTGTTGATCTAGCCGCTCCAGGTATTCATCTTCATCAGCTGATGACGATTCTCCTGAACGATCAACTATAGATCCCAGAATGGAAGAATTCAAACTCGCACCATCGCTGTCATTCTCGGACAGAGCAGTCAAGGATGAGTCGTCGCTGGCCTCGCACTCTTCGTGTTCGTCTTCCACACTACTACTGGTTGAGGTAAGCGGAGAAACGGCCCGGCTTTGATGTGAGCCCTCTGACGTGGTGGACATGGACCTTCCTCGCTTCGAGGCTGACAGAACCGCCTCCACCTCATTGTACGACATCACATCTCTCACGCTGGCCCCCTTTCTGTGTCCTCCTCCGATGATCGATAGTTGGTTCCTCCTGGGAAGTCTTATCCAGAAATCTCTTAAGCTGGTTGCAGCTCCCAGCACGGTGAGCGCCGTAGAGACATCTTCAGTCCGAATGAGACGGCTGGGCTTGTAATGAGCCGAAGTTGACGCCCGGATGCGGGAGCATGCAATGAAGATGCAGGTTTGGACCACCCGCTGTGTGAAACTGGTTACAAGATTATACAGATCTGTGACGGTATCCAGAGTCATTGCAGGGCGTTGTCCCTCCTCAACGAGTTGGTGCCAGGTTGTAGCATCTTGGCTCGAGTTCATGAAGAATCGTTCGCTCAAGCTTAGAAAGGTTGAGAGATGGAAGAAAGACAAAACTTTTTCAGGCCCTTGTAAATCCCCTGCCTCGGAGCCCGGCTCTGCGTTACTGATGCTGTCCTTCTCATCCTCCTTCACATCCAGCTCTGAAGCCTTGGGCGCATCAATCAGCCACGTCTGTGTCTCGCGTTGGGCTACAGCAGAATCAAAGTGCTCCTGGAATGCTTCAAGAGCTTCTGCGGCCTGATCAAGCATAGCCTCGCATTCCCCATCAATCTCAAGAGCGGCAGGTATCTCAGCATGTGAGATGTTGTTAGGCCGAGCTTCAAAAAGTTGCCGCTCTGCCTCTTGATCCCGAAGACTGTCCAGGTAGGCTTTGACCTCAATTTCGGACTTCGAGCCGATGAAGAGAGAGATGCTCTGTATATCGTGTCGACCTTTAATACGGAGGGCTTGGAAAAAACTGGCTTTCTCGGCCGACTCCCAAGTTACAGCTCCCAGTTGAGTGGCAGGGAACTCGGATGCTGAATCGCTATCTTCGGGTGTTTCGAAAGTCTTTTTGAACAATTCGAGATAGTTGTCAACGTAGTTTCGCCGAAGTCGATCCCATTTTCGCTCGTGAAAAGATGTTGCTGAAGATGAATCCGTGGCTGAGCCCGGTTCATGTGCTATGGTAGCGAAGTCACCATCTCTCGTCGAATCAGGCTCTCCTGCACTCGAAACTTCATCCTGGCTGCCGTTGTCGGACATTATCAGGGTCTAGATGTACCCTAGGAGGAATAGCATGCAGCAGTCTGTATTTGAATGGTCGCTCCGAGGCATGCATAGTGGCCATGCAGCTTAGTTCGTGTACCTGAGGGATTCTAGGCACTCTGAAGCGAGGCAAAGTTTCTAATAAGTCAACGACCAAGATATGAGGTTCGCTTAGGTTAACGCCAAGATGAACAAACGTCGCCCCGTTTTGGGCAAGTACGCCGAGAGGCCAGCGTGCGTAGGAGCGGCAACATCGGGTAGGTATCATCAGATCTTGAAAAGACTGTATACACAGGCTTTGGGTTGGACAAGATAGAGTTTCATGAACTGTCGCATCCAGGGCCACCTGGTGTGGAAGATGAACACAAGAATCTGATCTCGAAGCGACAGACATCCAAGCCGCCATCATCCCTCATGCTCGATGAGTGAGGCTTTGTCAAAACATACGATTCGGTCAACATCTTCACCGAGGTGGAAACTCAACGTCGATGAGCAATTCAAGGATCTCTGGAGCTACGGTCTGGTTTGGGAACACTAGCCAGCCCGAAATGGCGAAATCACCCGTCCAACCGGCA
Source organism: Exophiala spinifera (assembly GCF_000836115.1). Lineage (NCBI taxonomy): Eukaryota > Fungi > Ascomycota > Eurotiomycetes > Chaetothyriales > Herpotrichiellaceae > Exophiala > Exophiala spinifera. Next base: position 3,379,401 of record NW_015622516.1, read on the forward strand.
AACATTTGCTCGAAGCCAAGGAACATGATGTGTGAATTACATTAACTGCGAGCCGGTCTCACAAGCACAACCAGCTACCGTTTTCGGGTTTGCTTTGCCTGTGCGAAATATAATCTAGAAGTGAGGGGTGTTCAAGGCCAATCCCATGGTACAGCCAGCGAGCAGTCCAGCAGCAGGAATGGTAATGAACCAAGATATCAGAAGCAGGAAAACTCGCTGCCAGTTGACCGCCCTGAAGCTTCCGTTGCAAAGACCGACACCGACGGTGGCACCAGTGATACACATGGATGTGGAAACTGGCAACTTGTATTGCGAGAAGATCAACACAGTGATGGCGGCACCCATTTCCATGGATGAGCCACGGCTTGGCGAATGGTAGGTGATTTTGTTGCCCATAACTGCAAAGGCGTTAGCATCAAACTCAACATCATATGGGACTCTATCAAGATGACTCACCCTTCATGATGTTGTATCCGTAAGTCATGAAGCCGATACAGAGGGTCAGGGTAATGACAGCGATCTGCCACAAGGGAACCTCTTCCTTTGAAGCAGCAGGTCTCCCAGTGGTCCAGGCGGCGTACATGCCGGCCCAGACACCCACAGCGTTGCCTACATCGTTGGCACCGTGAGCGAATGAGGCAGTACAGGCGGTGATGATCTGGACAAAGGAATACAAGTACTCAACCTCGTTGGAGTACTTGGTTGCATGCGCATATGTGCGTGCCATACGCTTTCCCTCGGGAGTTCCTTCAAGGCCGATCTGAGCAGTGTGGATGTCGTAGTGAGTGCCGTAAAGGAGTGCCACTACAATCATCGCAGGAATCCTTTTAATTGCCGTGATCATGTTGTGGGTCTCGTACAAAGAACCAGCACCCATGCGATTCTCGTGGAGGTAGCGCATAGCCCAGCCAAGGGGGTTCTTCTTCCTCCGGATGTTTGCGTGATGTCGCGCGCGAGCCAACAACATCATCTTCTTGTAATCGGATGAATCCATCTCTTGTTGAAGTGAGTGAGGCTCGGGGATGTTGGTGGTGCTAGGCTCGGTATGGGTGTTCTTCTCGGAGGGATTCCCGGCGTCGGTAGGTTGGCTGACGTCCTTCTTGATCGCATCGGTGGAATCTGCGTCACTCTCATCGGGATACTGAATGACCTCGAAGTTGGGCACTCTCGCTGATGCATCTTTGTTGTAAGGGAGTTTCCACAGCAGCGGGCCCTTGACCGCTTCCCACCATCTCAACTCTTGAACATTCTTGATAACCTTTGCGTGAACAAATGGCAGGAAAAAGATGACGGACAGCAGACAGAGGGCAAAACCAGAACCAACGGTAACACCTGCAATCCAGTAGGCTGGCTTTTTGGTGAGTCCCAGCCTTGGAGAGCCCTTGTACACAATTGATAAGGTACAGACTGTTCCCGCAATGAGGAAGAAGAACGGAGAGGTCCAGACGGCCCAGGGAAGAGGGTTTTTGCGCACATGGACGAGGAGCTTGATGAGCATGAAAATAATAGCTCCAAAGCACCCGGCGATGAAAGGGGCCATGAGCAGGCCAGCGAAGATGGCGCCCACACCCTGGCCGCCATTCCAGCCCCAAGTGACGCCTCCAGTGCCAACAGTCGCTATTCCCACACCAACGAGGGCAGAGATAAGCGAGTAGGTGGATGAAACGTGGATGTTGTTCATGCTGCACCACATGACCCAGGTACCAGCGCCGGCGGCAGCACATGCGAAGGCCAACAACTGCACCCCCGCGTTTCCTTGGAAGGCTTCTGGAGAGATGATTCCGTTCTTGATCGTCGAGGCTGTTCGGGCACCGACAGTCAAAGCACCGATCATTTCGAAGACAAAAGCGCAGACCATGGCCGCACGGTAATTCAACGATCTGGAGGAGACACTCGTTGCCCAGGAATTGGCAACATCGTCTGTTTGACACAATGGCATCAGAATGGTGGCCAATGGACGGTGGCATAAGCAAGGGTCAAAAACTCACTGGCTCCGTTGTTGAAGGCCTCCAGAAGGGCAAACATGGTGCCAATGGCGAAAACATAGGTGTAATCTGAGAGCACCATGGTGGCGGTTGTCTGCCGGGAATGCTATGTATGGGGTGTCTGGACGAAGAGGCGATGGATCAATACAGAACAGCTCTCACTAGGAAGAAGGCCATGATGGAGGCCATATATACCTCCGGCAGGGCGAAAATTCAAATTCCCTTAGGAGTACCATGTTGCAATAGATGACCGTCCACAGGCTCCTACTCCAGCTCGACATCAAGTCCACCCTCAGCACTTGGACCAACGGAGAGTCCGCCGTTCGTGCCAAGAGAGCGGACATCAATGCCAAGATCTGGTAGGGAAAGTCTTGGCTGGGAGCTAGAATTCTTGGCTCGCCCTGCATCTTCCAATACAAAGCGACTATTGCCCACGTGCCCTTCAACCACAGCCTCACAACTCCCGTCGACTCTTCTTGGCCAGCGTAAAATTTCCACGGACTTTGTCTCTCGCGCGATGCCTACGCCTCCCTGAACGTCGGAAAACCTTGGTGAAGAACGAGCTCGAGCAGCAATCTCGCCCCCGAAGCAATGGATCTTCACCACGTGAAGCTGGCTGAGCCGTCTACGGGCTCGCTGCCCTCCGTTCAGTTGTCTGCCAAGCGAAGCCTGTAGCATGCACGATGCGGATTTAATCGATCTTCTCTCCACCGGTGCGACGGCGTCCAGGCTCAATATGCTTTGCTCGGCTAGCGCGCCGAGTCGTCGACTACTGATAATGCAACTTCGAGAGTCTATCTCGGAAGGCTAACCAAGTCGGTAGTCGAGTGTGAAAGGACAGGCTTCTCAGGAGCGCAGGGCGTGCAGGTCATGGAAGCTGGTTGGCGCAGCTTCGAGAAGGAGCAATGGCTTTTCCTAGCAAGAGCATGGCCACCCTGGGCGAGTCTAATCTACTGCCTGAGAGCAGCTGTGAAAGCAGGGCTCCAACTCCGCTTACATGTCTCGTGAGTATCAGACAAGCGTCGGGACACGCGAACAAGCGGCAGGGCCTGCAACCCCGTCGCGGCGCGTGTGGTAACCATCAAACCCCCAATTGTCACCTCACCCAAAGAAGGACTCATGTCCCACTCGGCCTCGTGTCTCTGTCTTGCGTCGCCGTTGGTGGTAAGGGAGAGAGATAGAATTCTCAGAGGCAAACTACCCCCGCTCTCTACTTCAGCTCGAGAAGGCAGATCCACAGGCCACTGCGATCAGATTTGCGGTGCTCCACAAGTCCCGGCAGACGAGAAGCGGCTGCCATCGTACCCCTACGATGATCCCTCTGCGTGAGTCCTTTCAATGATCGTAGCATCGAGAGAATCTCGACTGATGGCAAAATAACCGGAGCTGCATTGGATAGTTGACCACGGAGACAGCGCTTACCATTACCACCTGCAGAGCTGCGATGATCTTGCTTGTTATCATAAACCACTGACATTGCGAACTGGTGGGTTGTTCGACCAACGATATCACCAAATCGGAAAAAGGGTATGAAGATATTGATGATGTATTCCCTACATCTGCCTCTAAATGGCGTCTACCATTCGCGTAGATGACCTTCTCTTGCAGATAACTAGGGCTCCAAGTCAGACCCTGTTGGCCTCATCGCGATACGCGGAACAACCTGCCAGATCGTGATTCACCTACGGTCTCGCTGATGAGATGATCCAACTGTGACGTTGGAATATGATCATGTATCTAAGGCCTAACAGCGTCCACTCTAGCAAATGATGAGGAGGATTACTAAGACTCCGGTGGTATGGATACAGGTTCAATCGAGATCTTGCGAAGTGCTTCTCACTCCTCATGCCTATCCCATTTCTTTCAGCGGCTACCATGTCTTGACAAATCCCACAAGACCGAAATTCACACATGGTGAGTGCAACACGCAACGGCGCTCGACTATAGATATGCGTCACCGTAGATTAATCAATTACTGAGCTAAGGTTCTGTTTACCACATGAGTACCGTCTACGCTGGGCTCTTGCTGTTGAGTAATTTCTTATCGTTCGAGGAGCAGAGGGTTGTAAAACTACTACGCAACGAATACCTCAAGCTATGTGCGCCGCTGTCTCTGGAGTGAGGCAATCCCCAAATTAGGCCTAGTGCAGCCTTGCCATATTTCGTGCCTGCGACCAAGGGAGCCCGAGTCTGTCGCTTTCTGGTTTCAACTTGAGCAACTATTGCACAATGCCCAAGACAATATTATGTTGTCATGTCCTCGGTGGCTAAGCAGGACTACATGTACAGCGAAAGGCTTTTTATCCACTCGATTGAGTCGTCGAGCTCTCGCGAATGTCGCCAGTGCTCAGTCACCGGCCATTCGTGAGGAGTCAATCCGCCTCCGCGAGTACCAGGAAGAATGCATAAAGTCCGTCCTCTCTTACCTGAGTAGAGGGCACAAGCGTCTGGGCATATCACTAGCCACAGGCAGCGGCAAGACGGTACTGGTGTTGATCCTTATCTTCGCAGCAATGCTGATCTCGTCAGGTTATCTTCACACAATTAATTGACCGTGTTGCTCCTCCTAGGAGCCATGCCCAACAGACTCTTGTCCTCGCCCATCGGCGTGAGCTTGTCGAGCAAGCCGCCCGTCACTGCGAACGTGCCTACCCTCAAAAGAGCATTGAGATAGAAATGGGGGAAACACATGCAACAGGTGCAGCAGACATAACCATCGCTTCAGTCCGCAGCATGGTCTCAGGCGATCGACTTTCGAAATACCACCCAGAACGCTTCAAGCTCATTCTAGTCGATGAGGCCCACCACATAGTGGCTCCAGGCTACCTGCAAATTCTATCTCACTTCGGGCTTCAGGAGAAAGGCACACAGTCTCCAGCTTTGGTCGGTGTCAGTGCGACATTCTCTCGATTTGACGGGCTTCGTCTCGGCGCCGCGATCGATCATATCGTGTATCATAAAGACTACGTTGACATGATTGGCGAAAAGTGGCTATCCGATGTTATCTTCACGACGGTTAAATCTAAAGCAGACCTGTCGAAGGTCAGGGCAGGTCGCGATGGCGATTTCCTGCCCGGCCAACTCTCAGCAGCCGTAAACACGGAAATCACAAATGATATTACAGTCAAGGCATGGCTTAGTGAGGCTGGTGATCGAAAGTCTACTCTGGTCTTCTGCGTCGATCTTGCGCACGTTTCAAGTTTGACGTCTACGTTCCGCAGGTACGGCATCGATGCACAATTCATAACAGGCGCAACGAAGAAACGAGTCCGTGCCGAGCGGCTTGAAGCATTCAAAAACCGCGAGTTTCCCGTACTGCTAAATTGCGGCGTCTTTACTGAAGGCACCGACATGCCTAATATCGACTGCGTACTGCTCGCCAGGCCGACCAAGTCGAGGAATCTTCTCGTTCAAATGATCGGTCGTGGAATGCGCCTATACCCGGAGAAGAAAGATTGTCATGTCATCGACATGGTAGCAAGCCTTGAGACAGGCATTGTCACGGTCCCTACGCTCTTTGGCCTTGACCCGGACGAGATGGTCAAGGGCGCGAAAGTTGGTGATCTTCAGGCGCGGAAGGAAACGGACAAGCATCGTCATCCCGACTCTTCTTCTGTGACGCAAGATCCCTCGGACTTACGACGAGGTTTAGCAGTCATGGGTGATCACAGGCTTGATTTCACGCATTACGAAACGGTGCACGACCTGATTGAGGACACATCGGGAGAACGGCATGTCCGTGCCATGTCCCCCAACGCCTGGGTGCAAGTCGATTCGCAAAAGTATATTCTCGTTGCGAAGGGTGGCGTATTGACTCTCGAGCCTCGAGCCCCGACTACCTCGAACAGTAGCCACGGACGGTTCAGCGTGGTATGGAAACATTCCCTCGCCATGGCTGAGGCCAGTAAGTCACCGTGGTCGCGGCCCAGGGTGGTGGCGACAGCCAGCACGCTCTCGGACGCTCTACACGCGGCAGACACATTTGCCAGCACAAAGTTTGATAGGGTTTTCATTGCGACGAGCTCGAAATGGAGAAATTCACCTGCAAGCGAAGGACAGCTGCAATTTCTCAATCGCATACGCGGTGTGACTGAGCAAGATGTTGAACCTCTGACAGCAGATGACATTACAAAAGGCCAAGCGGCCGATATGATCACCAAGCTCAAGTTTGGGGCTCGAGGACGGTTTGACAAGTTGCAGGTCAAGAAGCGACGGGCCCAGAGGGATCTCGAGAAGGACCAAAAAATTCAAGCTATGAGGGAGCGAGAGACGGTCAGAGTTGGGCCATTGGGAGCTTGACAGCAGACAACGCAGATTTCAACAGGATATATATTTGCAGTACTCGCTCTAGCATGATAAAATAATACATTCCTTCCTCGTCTCAACGTGCATGCAATGACGTGTCTCCCTCTGTGTCCGGCCGCCTCCTCAAAGAGATAGATAGTGGCTAATTCCAGAAAAATGTTCGTGTGTACACCCCAATCAATTGGGATCCAACGGCACCAACTGTGAAGAATTTGCTCCCTTCTCGCAGTTGACATTCTTGAGTTTAACCGTTTTGCTTGCTTACTTGAGGTGGTCGATGATGGCCTGTGCATATTCGTGCGTCTTCGCCTTGCCGCCCAAATCGCCAGTCAAGGTCTTGCCCTCGGCGAGCGTGTCGAAGATGGCGGTCTCGATCTTGGTGGCGTGTTCGTTCAAGCCCATGTGCCGTAACATCATGATACTGCTGAGAAGCAGGGCAGTCGGGTTGGCGAGAGCCTTTCCTGCGATATCAGGAGCCGAACCGTGGACGGCTTCGAAGATGGAGCACTCGTCGCCGATGTTTCCGGAGGGAGTGAGGCCGAGACCACCAATCAAACCGGCGCACATGTCGGACAGGATGTCACCGTACAAGTTGGGCATGACGAGGACCTTGTCAGAATACGGGCCAGGGTCGGTGGTGATCTTCAGGCAGGCGTTGTCGAGGAGCTCGGCGTCGAATTCGATATCGGGGAAGTCCTTGGCAACGTCTCTAGCGGTGCTGAGGAAGAGACCGTCGGACATCTTCATGATGGTGGCCTTGTGGACCACGCGGACCTTCTTCTTGTTGACGTCCCGGGCATACTGGAACGCGTATCTCAGCACTCTTTCCGAAGCCTGGCGGGTGATGAGCTTGATGGACTGCACGACGCCGTCCACAACGACGTGCTCGATGCCAGAGTATTCTCCTTCGGTGTTTTCTCGAATCAACACTGTGTCCACGTTGTCGTAGGCCGTCTTGTAGCCCTGGATGCTTCGGCATGGACGGACATTTGCAAAGAGGTTAAAGGTTCTTCGGAGGGTGAGGTTAAGAGAGACATGGCCCTTTCCAACGGGCGTCGCCAGAGGTCCTTTCAACGCCACATAGTTCTTCTCCACTGACTTGATCGACTCCTCGGGGATGGTTGTTCTGCCATCCACGAGGCGAGGGGTGACGTCCACCGACTCCCACACAATCGGCACCTTTGCAGCCTTGTAGATGTCCTTGACAGATTGCGAAATCTCAGGACCGATACCGTCTCCTTCTATTAACGTAACCGTGTAGTTGCCATCTGGTCCCTTGGTACCCTTGAACTTGGCGACCTTGTCCGCCTCCTTCGTGGCGATGAAGCGTTTAGGCTGTGCCTAGAAATCGACGTTAGCAACTACTGGTGTTCAGAGAAGCTCTGTAGAGGTTCTGGGACCGACCTGGAAAGACGCCGCGGCCCATTTTGGCTGCTGATAGGCTTTTCGCAAGCATTGGCGTGCCGGAGCAGCGAATGCTCTGGAGGCGATCATGGTGGGCGAATGCTGCAACAGTGAAGTTCACAATAGGGTGGGATAGCTTCACGACAAGCTCCAAGTTACAGCTGGCAGCATCGAACGAGCTTCGGAGTGCGCTATGAAGCTGGCGTGGTGAGTACGAGTTGTGCTGGAAGTGGTGGAGCTAGAGGAGCATGCTTTTTTATCAGCGCAAGAAGCCGCCGCGAGAGCAGAGGAGCAGCAGAAGCCAATTGCATCACAGCGCAGCTGAAGCACCGGCGACATCGGCCCAGCCCTTAGGTCTCCCACGTGATCGGGGGCACGTGATCGCCAAGATATCGCGTCGTCGCTCACCGAGACTCGACGACCCCTGGAACATCAGATCGGGCATCCACGGTGTACATCAACTCACACCCAAACGGAGCTGAAGCATGATGATGGTCATGTAGTTCACCGCAGTCCTGGCTCGCAATTTGTCAAATCAAAATGGACGATCGAGAGAGGATAGTCGTCACACATTACAACTTACCGAATGCCTACCCGACTGAATGGCCCAAGGAGCTTGATGAAAGCGACAATGATGATGGCATGGACGCTGTCGGAGTTCGACGCTCTAGATCGCGCTACTCGGCACTAGAAAGAACCGGTAGTGAAAGAAAAAGTCTTATACCAGGGTCGCAGCAAACGAAAGATGGCCGCGCGAACTTGGTGTCGAAAGACGAACAGGATGCTCTGGGAGCCCACCAAAGTGTTATGAACACATTGAGGAGAGCTGGCATGAAAGTAGATGACGACTCACGCCTGCGAAACAAGTTCATGCTTTCTTCTACAACATTCTCTCCAGGAATGTATCTGTCGGTAGCCCATCGTGAGGCGTCCACAGAGGATCTTCTACGAGGTCTGGACTACTTGACACACTCTATCGATCAAAAGTCTTCCTCCCTAAAAGCACTCGTGGAGACAAACTTTGAGCGCTTCGTGCGTGCCAAAGCTACCATTGACAACGTATATACCGAAATGCGAAATCAGGGCGTGGAACCGGTCGAAGCACCAGGACCTCTCTCGCCTAGACATTCTCGACGAACAAGTGGTATGCACTTCCGAAACTTCAGCAGTGGCAGTGCGGCTGGTATGTCTGCACCACCCCCAAAACCGAGCAAGAACGCACTTCGAAAGGAGACCGACTATGGGGTTCAAGGCATCAAAGTCCCGCTGCTAGAGGTGTCGCAGAAAGCACAGGATGTCTGGGGTCCTGCTCTGGGAGGCAAAGAGCGTGAAACGAACCTCAAGGCAATTGCAGACGCTGTGACCAAGGATCGTATGTTATTCGAGCTTGGCTCGAACCTCAGCTATGCAATCAAGCAGAAAGACTACGACAAAGCGGTCGAGCTCTATGATGCCGCTAGGAGATATGTCGCCGACGCAAAGTCTCTCGGCGATGGAGTCGTACAGTACGGTCGTACTCTCTCAGACTCCGAAGTTCACAGGATTCTGGCTGTTGGCCGCATGTGGGCTGATGCAGAAGAGCAAGTCAAAGCCCTCAAGCGAGATATCTGGCGCAAATTGTCAAACGTTTCGGCGGCAGGGCCTCTTCCAGGAGCGTCACAAGCAGAAGAGCATATGGAGCTGATCTGTGTTTTGTTACACCTTGGGGTGGACGAGTCCCCCATTTGGGTTTTCCTGTTGAGCAGGTATGACTATCTCAAGAACAAGATTGCAGCTGTGGTGGAACGATCTAAGATTGAAATCGAGATTCTGCGGCGACGTCTTGCTGCCGGCAATGCTCCTCCTTCCGACGTTGTGGCCGCATTCCTACGACAAGCGTCCAAGGATCGATCCGAAGCCCTCGATACCGACGACGTTATCGATTTTTGGCATTGTATCCAGAACTACCTAACCAAACTGATGTCATTGTCGAATGGGCTGCTGGGAGAGGTTGTGGACTTCTGGGAGTCGACCCAGTCGTTTCTCGACTCGACAAAGCAGAGTATCCTGCCTTCGGGTTGGGAAGGGGAGAGCAATAAACATCATAAACTCTCGGAAGCAAATGCCAGCGCCCTGAGCAATGGACTGATTGAACTGATTGGGCAACTCAGAGATGCTGTATTCTCACTCTTCGCAGACCCTCCTGCCGAGGACATTTCATCCTTATTCTCCCCAGCGCCAGGATCCGCTGCCACGCCGACGACGCCATTAACTGGTACTGCTTTTTCACCCACTGATGGTCGGATTGGTGTGCTTGATCCTCAGAACATACCAGCGGCTGCTGCAAAGAAAGGTGAGCCATGGGAAGACTTTGCATTCTGGCCTCCTCATTCGAACGCACTTAGTGCGGTGCACTATCTGGAGAAGATTCTTGCGCTTGTCGGTGCTGCTGCCAATGAAATGGTGTCTCTTGGGCCAGTCAGTAACAGCGCATCATCGGAGAAGATCAAAGTCATGATTAGTGGAGCAAGGGAGAGATCCATGCGAGCGGTCTGTGAAGCCTGGAGCAAGGATGCTGAGAGCTGCAAGTCTCTTGAGGACTGGGTCAGAGCACCAGAAAAGCGAGACCAAACACGTATGCCAGGGTATTTCGAGGCTTTCGAAAGAAAGGTCCTACTCGGCATGCAGCAAGTATTGTATTTTTCGAATGCGAGTCCCAAGCCAGGAAGTCGAGATATCATCACACCACCTTCCACGAAGCTGTTGCAGATGGTACGTACCCAGTTTGTCAGCAGTGTCTACAAAGCCGTTAGTGGCATGCTAGAAAACGCAGAAGCTCCGCGACAAGGTGACGAGGATGATTGGGTCTTGGTAACAAGCCTTGACAGTATAACCGATGGCGCAGTACCCAACGAGATGGTCACACAAGATGCAATCAATGCCTCGAATAGGAATGTCCGCATGCTCCTCACCATGTCGAATCTCAAAGCCTTGCGCAACGAGCATGTCCCCTCCCTCATTCAAGTCTTTGAGTCATCCTTTTCGGTCAAGCTAGCCGAAGAATCCAAAACGATCAGAGACGTTTTCGGTCAGATTGACGCGAAGCTCTTCCAGTCCTACACGCGGCCAATTGTCGCGACCTTGACAAAAACCATCAAAGAAGGTATTCATACTCCGGACTGGGTCCCTAAAACGTCTCGACCCGACCAGGTCAGACCTTACGTCTACGCCACCCTTATGACGCTGGTAATGGTCCATACTGAAGTATCTACGACGGTCCCCAGCACTGGCTCGAGCAGCGCCTTGCTTAGCGAAATATTGTCACACCTTGTCGAGAACATCTCACAGGCTCTACTTGATGGTTTCAAGGAACGCAAGCCTAATGCTTATACCCTTCCAGCTCTCATGCAAGCCACCCTTGACACTGAGTTCATAGCTCAGACAATGAGTCAATATGCAACGGCTAAAGCCAGCGAGATTCAAGGACAAATATACACGGAGCTGGATAAGCGAACCACCAACGAAGCGCGGACAAGATTGCAGCAGGAGTTGGGCGACATGCGAGTCGTGCTCAAGAAACTCCGGGATGGCAGCAGAAATAGCTTTGGTTGTTTCAAGAAACAACGGTCCTCGGATAAGGATCGTGGTCGACCGGAGAGGAAAGCTACGGGGACATAAGACTGTTAGGACTCCCTGGAGTGTATGGCCAAATCATCTTCCCCTTCGTCCTCTTCTGCCTCTACCTCTCCTTCCGCCTCGACCGCCTCTCGTAGATCCTTTCTTCTCCTCTTGCTCTTCTTCCTCCTCACTTTCCTCGTCATCGCCGGTGGCTTGCTCGTCTTCTTCGTCTTCGCCCGCGTCGTCCATAGGTTGATCCTCATCCGCAATACTATTCGCTTTGCTCGTTAGCCTACTACTTCGGTCCGTCTCAACTTCATTCTGTAATCGAGAAGACCGTCCTCGGCGAGTCTTCCGTCCTCCTCTAGCCGAGCCTGCCGGGATAGGACTCGACCGTGGCTCATCCGTGTCGGCGACCGTGCTTTCCCTTCTCGACCATTCGGGACTTTGTGTCCCATCGGGCGCAAGGCGTTTCTGCCACATCATCTCCTCAAAATCTTCCCTGGGTAGTTCGAAATCTCTATAGTAGAGTGTCTCGTTCTCTGGGTCGTCGGAAATATCGACGGTGGCATTTTCCCGTTCGTCGAGCTTGGACAAATCGTATAGCATGGAAAGCTTGGCCCATATTCCAGCAATGGTGGTATGAGGGTCCTCGCCATTGATCACGTTCTGTGACAGGAGATGGTCTCGTATTGCGATGATTCGAAAGTGTTTATGAATACCAACTGGCTTCCACCGGATAATAGCTTGCAGGAGCGCTGATTCTTGTTCGTCTGTCCATTGCGAAGGCCACAAACTGGGATCAACAGTCTCGGTTACTGTTGTTGTCATCGTTTTCCGAGCAGGAGGTCTCCTTGTCACCCCTTTATTCTCGTTTGCTCTTTTCAGTAGCGAAGTCTGTCTAGCGAAATTCCGTGTGTTGGGGTGTCGAGTTCTTCCCAGCCTCTAATCGAGATGTCCCTCGACCGCCATGTTTTGGTCGGTGGTCAATGTCGCGTTATACTTGTACTGAAGTCGTTCTCTGGTCAAATTGAGATTTTGCACAGGTTGTCGTTGATCTTTGATTCGAACCGGTTCAAGACGCTGAAGTCTGAACGTCCGAGAAAGGTCCCAAAACCCGCTGCTTTTGGATATTTTCGTCGACGCGCTGCGCGTCGGGTACGAAGTGCGGACGGTACACACAAGAGGTTGAGAGACTCCTCTGTTTAAACTGAACGTACGCTTAACATTGTGTGCGCCCATACGACAATCAGTCAATATGGTTGACAAATACTCGCTATGGCACCTCCCATCCTCTACGATCCCTTTTCGAGCGATGCGATCACCGTCATTCCTCCACTTGCAGGGGACGCGGAACGAGTCTGGGATGGCTTCCAGTTCAATAGCAGGCTCGAGAGTGGACTCTTTCGGCTGAATGAGACTAAGTCAGAAATACCAGATCTCGAGACAGACATTCTCCGGTTGCAGCTGGAAGATGTGCCACTGCTGAACCTATCAGCGCCAACTTCCCAGACTACATCCGATGACGAAGACGATGGCTCTAGTGAGCAGAAGGCAGACAATGCCGAAGACGACGTCGAAAGTTTGTGGACACTACCAGAGGTGACCGGCAGACGAAGAGTCATTGAGCTCCTGTCTTGGGACACATTCTTGGACAGGCGTCATTCAGAACCAGTGTCTGGCTATCTGAGCGAAGCAGGCCCTCGTGCTTTCAGCTCTATCCTTAGTGCCAGTCGTTCAGCCATGTCCGCGAAGGGTTTGAAGCCAGACGTCTTGCTCAGTGCTTTCTATCAGCTGCTCATGGGAAGAAGCTCTGCTATCTTCGTCTGGGATGAGAAGCAGCACGCGTTCAGAAAGCAGGTAGATCATCTTGTAGCATTTGGATACAGCCATCAGCTGCTGCAAGACCTTTTTGAGACAATCTCTCGGGTCGGTGCTTTCGCAAAGGTCATATCTGAGACATGCACTTTTTCGACAGGCCGCAGCTCCCCCTGTCGAATCGCATTTGGGGCTTCAGTCTTGGCTGCTTTGTATTCCGTCCATGAATACCTGGAGACTACACGACCTGAGATCACAACCATGGTGCGACTCAAATCTATCATGACCAAGGTCGAAGTGTTGGTCACGATGTTGAATCAATGTGCCGCTCTCGTTCAAAACTACAAGACCGAAGAGAGTCTCTTGACTGGCCTAATGACGCATTTGACGGCGATGTCCTCCTGCGATTCTCGAGTGGTCGCAGTGTTACAGTCAATATTCTCCAGCTCATCCCAGCCAGCCCTAGCAAAACTTAGTGCTGAGATCGGACTTAGCTCTTCAGGGCCGACCGGTGACGACTTATTTCTCTCACAGATCTCGGAACGCCATAATATGTGGACTTCAATTTTACAGACCGAGATGGCTGAGGTGGTTCTTGAGACGCGAGAGAGTCTCCGACTTTTGAGATTATATAACCCAGAGTGTCCGGTGTTGTCCACTTCAGAATATGGAAACTCCAAGCTTTCTACTCTTGAAATTGTCTACGCTTTCAACCGCCTCTGTATACTACACAGCCGTTCTTCTGCGTATGAAGATGTGCGGAAATCGTCGATTAGTTCGACGGGTTCTTCCACGACAACAAGTTTGCTAGTAACACCAGCAACAGACAGTTTCGAGCTCAGTGACCTCGATATTGATCGGTCTGAACCTGAAGATCCCTTTAGGTTCAATACGAACCTCTTTGAAGAAAGTCTTGACACTATTAAAAATCTTAACCACGATGACTTGCACAGTCACGTCTTGTCATATCTGAGGGAGTCTGAACATGACGAGAATCCTCTGCGAATTGACATCGACCAAGCTCTCCCTCTTTCTATCAGCCCTCTCTTATCAGCACAACACCGGGTGCTGTCATATGCCGTACTTGAGTTGATCTTCCAGCAGTACGATCTTATCGAGCATATAAACCTTCAACGCCAGTTTCATTTCATGGGCAATCCATCGTTCAGCTCACGACTAGGCACGGCGCTCTTTGACCCTGAACAGAGCACTGGCGAAACTCGAAGAAGGACAGGAGTCGCTACCGGATTACGACTCCAGGCTCGAGATACATGGCCCCCTGCAAGCTCCGAGTTGAGACTGGTTCTCATGAGCATTCTGTCGGACAGTCTGTCCAAAGGTCAACGCCGCAATCTTGACGATTGTATCTCATTCGCCATTCGAGACATGCCTCTCGAAGAGCTTGAGAAATGTCGAGACGTTGATTCAATCTACGCTCTTGACTTCCTCAGGCTACAGTACAAGCCTCCTAATGACGTTTTGGGCACAATCCTTACGACGCAAATCTTAGACAAATATGACCGAGTATTTCAACTACTCATGCGTTTGTTAAGACTACACAAATTGACCGAAAGTATGGTTCGGGAGGGCGACTCTATTACTGGTGGCGACCATAAACTGATTTTTGAAATGCACCATCTGATCACGACGCTAGCTGATTACTATCACAACACGACGATCGAGTTGCATTGGCGGAAATTCGACAGCGTCCTGCAAGACGTCAGGGCTCATATTGTCAAGAAGGACTACGAAAGAACCCTCAGAGCTGTCAAAAGTCAAGATTATTTACGTGCTCTCCATGAACGGACGCTTGACAGCATCTTGGATGGTTTGTTTCTGAGAAAGAGGCAGTCAAAGATCCAACAATCGCTCGAGCATATCTTCTCGACAATTCTGGCATTTGCTGCTCACCGACGCAAAGAACAGAAACCAAAAGACGGGAAGCCTGCAGATTCTTCTGAAAAGGGTTTCCGATCACGATTTACAGAAGATGTCAAGCGATTTGTGGCCGCGCTGCTTTCTCAGGATCAGAAACAGAGGTCTGCGTCATACGCCACTGAAACTATGCCGAGTGGAGACGCGGACGAAGAAGTGAATCTGTTGGAATGTCTACTTCTAAGGCTCGACATGTTCGGCTATTGGGATCGCGGTGGACGTGCGAAGGGGATTTCGCATCTTGATCTTGAATTCGCTCTCCCGTGAAAGAGAAAGATGAAGTATGTATATATGTATGATAGACACTTATTACGAGTGAACGGATGCAAATGAGTATAAGTCACATTGAAATTGTATAGACGCGTGGATAGTTCTTGCTGATCAGAAGTGGGAGCAAAAAGAAACAAATACATTTGTATCGCCAACATGGACAGAACCGAAGCAAACGAGGAAAAAAAACAATCAACATTCAGGATTCCCACCTGGTCACCCACGGTAGTACTAACTGAACGGCACGTGGCTTAAGTACGGCTGAGCGGACGGGAAGCCCTGTTTGTACACGTCCTATGGTCGATTGCGGAGGAAGATTCAAGGGGTGTGGTTGATATTCTGGTAAAGCAAAGTACGAAGGGTGGATTCGTGTATAGAGCTCTGATCCGGTGCGGATGTCGATTCGGTCCTCGACGCGGGACAGTGGGTACTCGGTTGGGAGGTTTAACGGAGTTCGTGTCTATGGTGTCCGTCCGTCACGGTCATTCTGCATGTACCTTTATCGTCTTAAAATAGTCGTGCAAAAACCGTCGACGTGATCCTGAAACCAACGTAGCCAGCAAGAGCGACACAGCCAACGGCGACGAGAAGTGTGTTGCGATACTTTCGCTCTACGCTGGCGTCTCTGGCCTTGACTTCTTCGTCGCCACCTTTGGCCGTGAGGACGTTGTAGTCGGGAATGTATTTGAAGTCGAACACGGTTTCCTGGCCCAAGCCGAACTTGCCCTCGACGATCATTGTCCAGAACACGTTGCGCAAAGCATTGACTTTCCGTCGATCTAGCGCCGGTATGGATCTATACACGTAACACACCGACATGAAGAATATACACTGTCCCGCCATGAGCGCCCAGTACCACGCCGACGGGTGACCAATGCCCAGGGCGTCGCACAGGTCACGTCCGTTCAGCCAGCGGGCGTTGACCTCGAGGAACGACCTCGACGCGTACGTAGGCGGCTGGTTCTCCAGGGAGCGAATGACGTTCGCCGCTAGGATCTTCGACGTCTCGCTCGGGTTGATCTCGTTCATGAGCAGTGACTCCATCATCGCCTTGGCTCTTGCCGGTGTCTCGAACCATTCGGTCGGCGTGCCCATGTAGTGTGCGATGAGCCGCCAGAGTGCGATGTAGTCGACGATCTCCTGCTCGCGGAGCCAGATTCCCTGCCGAGGCAAAGACAGCCAGACGATGGTGCCTGAAAAGGTGCCGATCGTTGCAATGCAGTCCAGATCGTTAATCGGGACGCCATATCGTTCGACGCTGTAGTAGTCCGGCCGCGTCTCGGCAAGTTTCGTGATGCGCTGCCGGACTGCGGCGTGCAACAGCCTGACGCGGAGAGTCGATGCGAAGCCGGTGCCGTCGGGTCGAATCGATTCTATGGATCTCGTGCATTCGAGAATGTGCTGCGTCGTCTCAAAAAGCCGGTGGCGTGCGACCTTGACGGAAAACCCACCTGTTCTGGCAAGAACCTCAACTACACGATTGGCGCCCATGCCTCCGAGGAGGGATTGAAACGCCAGACCGGTCAAGGTGGCGCCGCCATATCGATAGAAAACGTCTTGGCCACGGGCGATTTGATCCCAGTCAACCCAGTCTGGGACTTTTGTTGCTTCGTCCCATAGTTGCCGAAGTTTTACATGCTTGTCCTTGTTGTCCCTCAGAAGGATGTACAGGTCCTGCTTCAATTTTGGCTGGTGGGAGGTTGGGCTCTTGATAGATTCTTCTGCTTCAGCCTTTGCTACTATGGTGTCGGGTTTACTCGACTGCGGCTCCAGCTGATTCAAAATCTGATAGCATTCCTCCCCCAACACATCATAGGTGTATTTCATAGGATGTGCCTGCTCTGCGGTAAGATGGTCCGAGGTCAACTGAAAGGTGTAGCCCCAGCAGGTCCGAGTACGCTCGTCCCTCCGCCGAAAGGGATTCGGCCATGCCATTTTATCTTCAAAAATGGATCGGGACCTTGACGGCAGCGACCTGCCTCAAGATGAAGGGAGGACGGCATGGTATGGGAGGCGAAACCGGCTGTCAAATCGTCTCTCTGATTAGCGGATAGTGTTGATGTCAACGTATGTCACGAGTCAAGTTTCGCTTAGATGCGGCGATCCGGCTAGTCATGGTGCAATTTCATCTCAAACTATGAAATAATCGCCTGCGCGCTCCAAGAGACCGATGCACTCACAGTATTTCTCTACGAAATCAAGGACCGAGGCCACGGTCGAGCGTGTAGCACACCTTGTGAAGTTCCGTAATCATGTCTTTCAACGTCCGATCGAGCTCAATCCTTCTAAACACCCTTCGTTGCGGACCACAGCCTCAAAAAGTATATTTCCCTTCCGTCCTCTCATTCAAGTCGCCGATCTCCTCAGTATCAACAGCTCTTCACCGCTGCCAATCCGTGTCTTTCGTGTTTGCACCCAGTCATAATGGCCATGTGTCCAAGAGGCGGAGGCTGTCATCCTCTTGTAGGGCTACTGCGTCTCTTGACATTGGTCACATAGAAGAGCCAGGTTCAGGGCGAGGATCAATATTTGGCGGCGAAAATAGCGAGGAATCCGGCTCTGGGATGTCCTCGGCCACGGAAACCAGAGGGGAGGTTGTACGGCTTCAGGGAGAGCTTGGCAGGATGTCGTTACAAGACAAGTCCGAATCGCAACATCAGGTCTCTCCGAACGCAGGAGATCAGAACAGTGGAGGCAAAAGACGCATTGGACTGAGAGACTCGGCCGAACCTAGAAAGCAGAAGTCAGAGCCT
Organism: Exophiala spinifera; assembly: GCF_000836115.1. Lineage (NCBI taxonomy): Eukaryota > Fungi > Ascomycota > Eurotiomycetes > Chaetothyriales > Herpotrichiellaceae > Exophiala > Exophiala spinifera. Next base: position 3,397,468 of record NW_015622516.1, read on the forward strand.
TGGAAAACCCAGAAAGATGCTTTGAAGAAGAAGTTTGGTGAAGCAGGATGGAATCCAAGGAAGAAATTGTCACCAGACACCATGGAAGGTATCCGAGCCCTACACGAGCAGGATCCAGAAAGATACTCCACGCCGCTGTTGGCGGAGCACTTCAAAGTGTCACCTGAAGCCATTCGTCGTATCCTCAAGAGCAAATGGCGGCCGTCTGAGAAGGAAATGGAGAAGAAAAGAGAGCGGTGGGCCAAAAGACATGACCGTATCTGGGACCAGCAGGCAGAATTGGGCCTGAGGCCGCAGAGGAGAAAGGAGAGAGCGCAGGAGGATCCCGACGAGTTTGAAGAGAAGCTGAGAGCGAAGGAGATGCTGGATAATGCGAGGAGTGCCTGATTCAGCAATAAACTCCTGCTTTGTTCATTGGAACATTGAGCTAATTCTGTTGGGGCTGTAAGTACATTTGACGACGTTGTTGTGTCTGTCTGTCTCCTTGCGTGAGACCGGCCAAGCACCTGCCTTGTGATTTGTTTCATACTCCCACACTTGTGCATGTTGCCACTCTTCTCGATACACCTTCGCCGAATACACATTCACAATTGTAAAGTGTATACTGCCGCCTCATCAAGCCCATTCTTGTATGTGTTCCCTGCGAGCACCATGCCTCCTCCCTCTCTCACCGATTGCTGCCTGATGGCTCAATTGCGTTGGTTGTGGTGGTGCTCCCACACACGCCGAGTCTTGTCCACAATTGTTGCCACCTTCTTCAGTCATGCTTTACGCAAGCTCGTTGCCTTCCCCGGCCAGAAAGAGACGGAGGTACATGATGCAGATGGGCAGCCAGGTCATTGCCAAAGCATGTGGTACTTCCAGCCACCACGACTCTCTTGTCCACTCAATGGTTTTGAACTCCTCAGCTGGACGCCACACCTTCAACTCTGCATTGTACACCATGCAATCACGGCGCTTTGGCATTGTTGGTGGAAACATGGCATAGATGATGGGACTCAGGTACAAAGGAACCACCTCAATCATGCCCATCCCTGGGAACCCGATTCGAGCCATGATGCGGTACCAGAAATTTGGCGAGCTGCTGCGCCACTCAAAGACCAGGACGACCAGGACGACAATAATGTACACGACGGCGACAACACCATGATACAAAATGCCCTCGCGACGTTGAATGCTGAGAAGGCGCTCCCTGTATCCTTTAGGGCGTTTGTCCGCATATCGTTCCTTGACTCCAGTCGAGGTTTTGTCAGCTCTACTGATTTCAAAACCAAGCCTGGAGCACCAGGAAGAAGGGATTATGGTTCGAAAAACGTCTCGGGTGAAGTGGTTTGCCATCCAGGCATTTGTTGCTTGGCGTCGTCTCAGGTTCCAGAAGATGCCACGCTGACCGGACTTCCAGTCAGACCAGGCAGTAAACACCCACCGGCAGGCCAGAGCCAAGGTCACCATGTAAAGGGAATCTGCCTGAGGAGTGGCAACAACAGGTCCAACTGCCATGGCAATCAAGCACAAGAAAAGGCCAAGAAATCTGCAGACAGTGTACAACCATGGGCGGAGGCAGTGGTGGAACATGGCCATACGTTGAATGGGAAAGGCACCTCGGACGCGTTGGTCGAAAGAGAATTTCAGTGTCCAAGCGTCATGAATATGACCAGTCCACTAGCCTTGTTAGTCATCTGCTCACTGGCTGTGTTCGGTGTCACTCACCCAACGACGACGCTGTTTCAGATGGCTGATGATGCAGTCAGGTTGGATGCCCCATTGAAGAACCTCATGGACCAGAGCGATTTTCCAGCCTTTGCCGTGGAGAAGCCAGCTTGTGATCAGATCTTCAGTAATGGAGAATTCGGGGAAGCCACCAATGTCAAACCATGCATCATGTCGAATGATGAAACCACTACCTGGACACCAAGCTGCGCCCACGCTGTCACGAATACCATCGTCTGCACCTGGGCCAGTCACATTTGCCTGATACAATGGATCATTGTCAGGGATGTTGTAGTGGTGCTATTGATATCGAATGTCAGTTTATGCTTCGACGATGAAAAGGATCTGATTACTCACTTGGGCACATGTCACCATGCCGACACGATCGTCCATCAACATGTGCGGGAGGAGCACTCGGAGGACACCAGGTTCCGGAATCATGTCAGCATCGAAGACAGCTTTGAACTCAGCCGGGTCATCAAAATGTCTCATGGCCGTGTTGAGGTTGCCAGCCTTGTACCCATGATTCTCCTCCTTCTTATCACGGGCCCAATAGTGGAGGTTGTGGTATCTTTTCTTGATGCCCTCGCAGGCGTTCCTCAACTTTTTGTCGTTCCCATCATCGGAAAGGATTATTCGGAATCGGTCTCTGGGGTAGTCGATGTGGAGGGCCGCTTTAACCGTGTCAAGAATGATGTCTCTTGGCTCGCCACACGAGACGATGAAGACATCAACAAGTGGAACTTTGTCACCATCGCCCATGAGACGAAGTCTCTGGCGTTGTTGCTCAGAGCGTGCAAAACCGACGATCAGTCTCCACAACGAATCCGCAACCATTCCAACTGTGCACTTGTCAGAAGCCTTTTTACACAAGCTGTGACAGTTTACTCACGTTGCTCGAGACATTGTCCGATAGCGAACAACCATGCGGCCCAGGCCTTTCTGCCCGTTGCAGTGCTGACCCAGGCATTGTAGCCCAGGAGAAAGAGGTAGCCGACGAGCTGAACGAGACCAAGAAAGCCAAATGCATTTGCAACATGCGAGATGGGAATGTCTGGCTTGTGTCCAACTTGAACAATGCGGTATTGTGGGTGAGCCAGGACGGTCAAGATACGGACTGCCTCTGGCGAGTCGACGTCGACCTGGTAAGTGCCAGCGTCGGTGTCGGCCATGATTGATGAAGAATAGTCTGTACTTGAGATGGTTGTCTCAAGGAAACCTAGGAAAGGGTTTGAAGAGATGCTTTAGGAAGATGAAAGTTGATTGTGATGATCAAGGTTGTTGAAGGAAGGGAGTGAGTATGGAGACCGCTCAGAGTGACGGCAGCGTACTCCTACGACGTCCTTACGGACACGCAGACGATAGCCTGGACAAGCTGGAACGGTTTCAACGATGAGAAGAGAGTTACAAAGGTCTTTTCTTGATGGATGTTTGATGAAAGGATGATGTTGGGAGGAGAGAGGATTGAACAGAGAAGGGAAGAGCTGTGAAAAGACACTTCACTGGAAGACTCTACCTGGCTGGAGTCACGAGGAGGGAAGGACGTCCGACCATGCCTGCGCTCTCCAGCGACTACATCGGGCACAGCCGTTACATTCATTTCGAACCCTACTTGGTCTTTCTTTCTTAGTTTCTTCTTTTGCATCTGATTCTGTTGGCCTGCCGATGTCAAGGGTGCCTGACACACGATCCAGCGGACCCCTGTCCTCTTGCCCTCCCGGGACCCTTATGAGACCCGCCCTACTGCTCTATCCTTCTTCAGACATTCATTCATATCGCTCTTCTCAACGCCTGCTGTGCTTCAAGTGATTTGTTGCAATTGATGCAGCAAAGGTGAGGGTATAACTCACCAGTGGCATATCTTTGAGGATTATGTATTCGTTGGGATCTTAATCCTTCACCTTGCCACTACTGAACAACCTTGTTTACAAGAGGCCTCGTCGAGAAACTTCATGGCTCCCTCCTGAAAGTGTGTCCTACGGAGGGCCCTCTTCGCAAGTTGTGCTAAGCTTTCTCGAGTGCTAGAGCCATACTTTCCAGTCATCACCAAGGGCACCAACCACTACAGGGGAAGCATTCTCCATTTTTGACAGAGCAAATGAACTGACCGTCGCAGGACTTCGATCCGCTCCGCAATCAGTCGATTACTTGCTCTCATATGCTCTTCCCCAATGTCTCCTGAATACCTCCCCGAGAACACATATTAGGAATCCTTGATGTCAATGTGGATCAGAGCTCCTCTCACAAGTCAAGAAACATGCTGAAAGATCCTTGTATGGGTCTAGGCCACCGATTTGGCTACTCTGCGTCCAAGGGCGCCGCAATTTTATTCTGAGTTCTACAAAGCACCAGATGGAAGCTTCTTCCTCTGGTCTTCGCCATATCATACATCAGCGAAACAGATTGATGTGGAGGGTTTCGACCACCAGGTCCATTTGATGCGAGTGTATGAGTCTCGCTGCCTTAGACAGAAAGGACTCTCAAAATCTTCGGTGTCAACGCTTAGTGGCTATCAAAGAGAATGAATTCATTCCACAAACATTGCACGGGCGTGATACTCTGCACACCAAGACGAAATGACGACAGCACCAGACAAACTAGCAGTCCATCCACAAGTGAACACCCTTTGCTATTATGACTGAGAGTATGGGGGACCACGGCCGTTAGTCATTCCTCCCAGCTGACCATATGCAACAATAGATGTGTGATTGTACTTGTACTCATCCATTGATCGTTCTATAAGACTGAGCAGGCGTACAGGTACGCGGGTCAAAATAGAATGGCTCCCCTTTTGTTCCTGGCCTTGCCGAGCCAGTCTAGTGAGTCTCCGCTCTTTTACAAACACGCCGAGACAAGGCTGGTGAGGCTCCGCAAGTGTCTCGGCGTGTTTGTGCCAGGAAATTCCCATGCGAAAGCGCTGATGGCGGCTTCATGATGATGGTCAGTTTGCTCTGGGATCTGTGGTTAAATTTGCACCTGCGGCGTGGATGAACTGCGAAGACACATTGGCTGTGATATCTGTTCAGTTTTTCTTGTGTGTTATTATCAAGCCCATCCCATCAAGAAGCTTCGACAGTGAACTGCGAAAATGGTTAATCTTGCAAAGCGCATGCGAAACTTCCAGCCTGTGAGTTCTAATCGACTTTGAGATGTAATTCTCCGCTAACAAGAAACAGAAAGTGAGTTTTGGATGACCTGCTCTATCTTCTTCAAGCTTATTCTCTCCAGTTATTGGCGGTTCAGTATGGCAAAGGCGCGGCTGTCCTCCCTCCTCCTCCCTCTCCTCAATTAACTCGACTCACGATGAAATATCCCCGGACAGAATGGTCTTTAAGCAATCAGGGCCCCAGAATGTTCGCAAAGGATAGCCTTCCACGACTGAAATACCATAACCCTTCTTTACCTATACGGGTCGAAGATACACAAGCCTCAACATTAGAGCTGACGTTCGAGAGCACCGATAAAGCCGCGTTAGAAACGCTACAAAAAAGAATCGACTCCGAAAAACTGGAAGACGAATGGACCGAGATACAGACCAAACTACAAGAACCTACCGATCTGAATTCAACCTCCACGCCGTTGCCCATCTTCACGAGAAATGGCATCCTAGCTCTAAAGGGCAAGCATTCAAGAGAAATCTGGAGATGGTTTCAACACAAAACAGCATGCAAGGATGTATCAATCTCTCCGCAGGACGAGCTACTCAGACGGAAACTACAGGATACTGCACGCAAGTCTGAAGCAGATCGAGTCCTCGTTAAGGCCGGTATGGATGCGCTCCGGAAACAGCAGGCAGAATTGAAGAAAGCGAGAGAGGCTGCAGAGAGATTGACATCGGAGGCATAATTTCTTAGTTGGTAAAAAAGAGCAAGGAGTGGCATTATTGCCTGCTGTATATTACTACATCGGCGCTGGTTGGTGATGGCCACGGCACGGTGACTGACTCAGCACATTGAGCATTGAGCAGATATGTGAGAATCGAGAGATACCCAACGTTCTTCAAGCAAAAGTCGGCTCTTTCAGCTATCCGAGGGACGTTTTCAAAGGTCTCAGACCATGACACCTACGATGTTCATTTTGGTGGGTTCACTCCCCAGGATATCCGGGTTAAAGTTTGTCACATCTCAGATTTCTCCCCCTTCTCAAGGACTCCGGTTGGTACTTTCTTGCAGGGGGCAATCGTCAGGCCAAAGTACAGCTCCCACAACCGTTGCGTGGGGAGGGGCTGTTGAGTGATACAGTCCAAGGTTGACGTGCGGCAATGACTACCGGTTGCGATGTCAACGTATTCCCTAGCCTCTGTGCGAAAGTTGGTGGTACATTACTCGCTCGAGAAAGCCATCCTACTCCTTTCAATCGATCAGACACTCGAACCAGTCATCTTGCTCGGTCTGATCAAACGCACTTGTCCCCATCACCCGTATCGAACAATAGTACAATCCTGTTTGGCTGTGATGGTTGCGATCATGACGGGGTGTTTGTAAATTCTTGAGTCAGGAGACCGTTTGTATCCCTCCCCCCCCCCCCCCCCGAGGACTATATAAACCTGAAACATCCCAACTATCTTCTGTCCGATCACAATTCGTCTTCGAACGTTCCCCACAAGCCTTTGCCAAACCTCAAACTCAGGTCGAGACCCACCTACATACCTAGATTTATACTCTACAAAAAATTCTCATCATGAGTAACAGCGTTGACACGGGCGACGGTAAACCAGGGCGCAGCAACAGTCCGACTAAACCGAAGAACGCGAAGCCACCAAGTCGACCCGCTCCAAAGGCCAGTGACCCACGATCGGTACCTGGTCCTTCTCGTGGCTGAGGCCATGTTTTCAGACACCTGCCGAGCTATGTGGTGATTGCAGACGTCGAAACCTTTTATTCGATCCTGTACGAGCACGATTCGATTTCAGGTCTTTTCTCGGACCGAAAGCTTGGTGGAATGCGGATGCTAGGCCTGGCATGTTGCCAGTCACTCACTCAGCCATTGTTTGATGGTCGGACTGGGTCTTCTTGCGGATTGCGGATTTTTTTGGGCTGAGATAGTATGATTCTCTGTGACATTGGTTGCACTGCCTGGGGTCAGAAAGCCCATCGACGTTGTGTCAACGTAGGCAGCAATCTGAATTTGATCTCTTCCCCGTTTCTGATTCCTTCTCGTTTGGTGGTCGTGATTCCTCTTCCTCAGGGCCAACCAAGCTCGGCCTCTTCCGTACCCTTTGAAATGGCTGGATTGAGCACGTCCAGACTGTTGTTCCCTAGCAGAGATTACGTCCTCTAGAAGTGTAGGAATGCTTAATATCAGGACCGTTGCCACGGGACGGTGGAGCAAAAGTCAGGCAGGATGCAAGAGTTTCAGTCAGGACGTATCGCCATATACACCAGAGACGTCAAAGATACGGTATATTACACCGGGCGTTTCTCATTTCAAAGAGATTCTTTTACTAGTAAGTAGCTATCACCAGTCTTGGTATAAGCCTGGATCAAGCGTAGCAGCAAAACTGAGTCATCTGGGAAATCGGTCATCACACTCGCCCTTCAACCTCGCAAGTATGAATAGAGTAGGTTTTCGACAAGCACCCCTCATACACACAGAGCACGTCAACGTCCTGACGGCCTCCCATACAACACCTCTTCCAGCGGACTTTGCTCGCCCGGCTCTATCCAGGCAACCCTTCCAGGCATATCTGCGGCCTGACCGACGACTCTGTTCCGCACACCGTCAGCCCAGCTCCTCATGTGCACCATCTCGAACGCTGGGGTACACAACATGGCCCACGGGCTTACGTCGGCGTCATACTTGCACCAGAGCAGATCCACGCCCGGCATAAGCCGGTGGCGAATGGTGCTGTTGAACCGCGTCGGTCTGCGCCCGTCGCACAGCGCCGGTGCGTCCGTCGAGTCGTGGACGTGGCCGACGTGGATGTCGAACTTGTAAAACCCCTGAGCGGCCAGCACGGGCCAGTTCAGCTCCGAGAACGGTGCGCCTGGCGTGAACATGGTCGGCGTGAGCGTCATGATCGAGAGGCCGATGCCGAAGGGCTCGCTGCGAGGGAGGATGGGGAGGGCGACCGTGCCAACCTCGCCGGGCTGCACTTGGATCGGGTCGCGGAAGAAATGTGCATCCGAGCACCTGTGCGTGGTGTTGATCGTTTCTATATTGACGATCCAAGGCGTGCAATGCAACCCTGAACTTGTTGATGACGGAGCGCGGTAGACCGGGTGGCGTGGTGGACGTCCGTATACGTAGTCTGAGCTCGAGTCCGAGTCCAACTCTGAAGTGGGCGAGTACTCGCGCTCACGCTCAGGCACGGGGGCAAGTGGTCGGCGGTCACTTCCAGAGTGGTGAGATTGAGGACCACGACTGCGTGGACGGGATGAGAGCGGCACCAGGTCGTATCTTAAGCCTGTCGGAAGGCGAGGGGGTCGATTTCCATCCCTTCCAGGGCTGCTCCTGACTTGTGAGAAGGGCATGCTGTGAGATGCAGTAGATGATGATCCTGTGCGTGATCAAGGGCCAGTCTGCTGATGTGATACAGGAACTCGAAGTTAGTGGTAGGTGTAGGTGGGAGAGGAGACGTAATGAGATGTCATTTATAGCCCCCTGGGAGCGAACAGGCATGAAGAATTTGCTGACATGTTTGTATTGAAGTGACGCCGTGGACTTCGTGAGACTGTTTCTAGAAGAGGGTGAAGCTTTCATTCAATGCTCCTGGTCAGCGCCGATACTGTTACCTGTAGTGCTTCGGTGTCACAGCTGGACTGACAAACATACCCGCCACGAGTGTGCTCTTGCTGACTCACCCTGATTGGGTGTGGTCTCCCAATATTCAACAGAAAAAATCACGTCACGACCACAGATGTTTGCAGACTCGTTTCTTCACAAAGCTTCCGCCTTCGAAAGCAGCTCCTTGCCTAGCCGCTCCAACAAAGCTTTTGTAACATCTATCGGCAAGGCATTCAGAGTGATACCCGAGTGCGCCTTTCCATTGACATCAGTATCACGCATCAAACCGTTTGCCGTGTGAGTCTCGTGGCGTGTAAACCTTTCCAAGACTCTCTCCATATCCTGGCGGCCCTTTTCATACGCTACAAGAGCGAGGTTTCCAGCCGATGTGGGAGACGAAGCATATGCACATGAGTCGAGGGTGCGGAAAGTGATGCTGACCGCGATGTCAAGGTTAGAAGCCTGTTCTCGAACGATTCTGTCCTCTGAGAGAGGTGGTCGACTGCCGAGATTAGGATCCTCGTATGCGAATTCTGATGCACTTGAAAAAGACGAATTTGAAGTGTCGGAACCGGCATAACTCAATCTCCTGGATATATTGCCATCAGAGTTGAAGTTTCGGCTAGTCTGCTTCGCAACATTCGAACGCTCAAAATGGGGTACATGAGCAAACGACCAGAATGGCGGGATGAACAAAGCTTCCCCAGCCTTCAGTATGGCAAGGTGTGGACTTGTCCTAGGCGGGGGATGTAATGAGTACCTCTGACCGGCCCCGGTATTGCTAAAAACACGCATGTTGCTGTGTACCGCTCCGGGAGCATATCCGATTTCGTTGAGGTCACACGGTGGGAGGAGCACCAATTTCTTCGCTCCACGGACTTGAACAAGTATCGTGGCCATCACGTCGTACTTGAGAAACGTGCTGATACCATTCGAAATATGAAAGAGGGTGGAGTGGACAAGAGGCTTAATACATGATATCTCGGACGGTAGCTGAAAGTCGTATGCTAGTTCCGGCAGTTCATCCGTTAGGTTGATCGGCCTTAGGTCTTGTGCTGTCGCGGAGAGTCCATGAGGATAGAAGTCCGTTGATACAATGCTGGCCCTCTGAAGGTGTTCGCGAAGCATTGATTTGACGTCGTGAGAGTCGCCACTGTCGTTCCGTGAGGTGGTTCTTGTCTGTGGCTCAGATGATAGGTGAAGACCGCTACGGCCTTGAAGATGCTCCAATGACCAGAGTCGCATGCATGGTCCGAAATCGAGCATTGGCATGACGATTGGCCTCAGCTTCTGTATCATGATTTGAAATTCGCGCTGATTCTTTATCAAAGCCCTCTTGATGAGAAACCCGTCTTGTTGGTGATCGCCACCATTGACACTAGGTTCTGAACTGGCCCCGGTGAGGACAGAAGGCCGCGTCGGGACGATTACCCAATCGGCTGATATACCAGCCTCCTTATCGTGCAAGACCCATATACCTTTATTGAAATAAGTACCATAATGAAAACAGGTACTCCCTCCTCCGATGATTACGAACATGCCAGCCTGCGTTCTGTGGGTCGAATGGCCAATTAAGAATGGTCGAGGGCAATCCGAATCTCTGGTCGGTTCAACCGAGGTAACACGGAGGCTGGGCTCTTTTCCTTCGTCATGAAGAATAGAAAAACTGCCAGTCATGGACAGTATTTCATATGTTTTGGGAATACAGCCACCCTTTGCAATTCCTCCGATGATCAGTAAATTGTCCTGGACAAAACCATAGGACGCACCAAAGCGGGAGAACCACGGGTAGGCTCCGGCGCTGGCGTCCAGGGCATGAGAAGGACGGAACGAGATGCCTACTACGACATTGTCGCGTATGACAAGCCTCCATCGCCAGAAATCTTGACATATTACTCCATCCTGTCGCATTCCGCCGAAGAACACACCGTGGTTGAAGCCTAGGCGAATAAAGTTCGGACCAAATCGAGGCACTGGCTGGTTGATCAAGGCCCGAAGGACACGCCAGCCTCTGTTTGGCTCCCAAAGAAGTATGTCAGTGGCCACTTTTGTAGGTCCTGTTTTTCCGCCTAAACAGACGGCACCGAACAGGTTGTCAGGCAATGTGACAGGGACCACTCGGCATCGATACCGAGGCTCTGGTAAATCATGAATGCGATGCCAGGTATTGCCCTTCTGTAACCAGCAGTCTCGTAGGGGTTGGTGCGGTAACGCACGGCCTCCAACCAGAATGTTATCGCCGTTGATCATTGCGGTGCACACATGACAGCAGCGAGCACCTACTTCAGGAGGCAAAACTGTCGGTGTCTCATCACGAAGATATCGTGGCCTACAGACTGCACTTGTCGCTCGGCATGAGGTAGGACCTTGGCCTCCGTATACTGCGATCGCATCTTGGCCAGGGATTGGGTAGGTGGAACCGTGATGACGCTCGCAAAGGTTGCCTGGGGCTTTGTAGTAGCGAAAAGCAGTCAGTTGTGAATCTGGGTTGTTTGGCGAGGAAGTTCTTGCAGATATGTCTGAAGCATCACTCGCATCAGAGTTTCGACGGGAGATTATCCGCTGGGGCAAGAATGGGTCCATCTGATTGTGAGCCACAATGAGGCAGTGATGGCTAGCGTGAAGAGCAAACTCTTCCCAAGCGTCAAAAGGCTCAATGTAATCCAAGGCCATTCTTTGAGACGGCGATAGAAATCTTGAGTCTGCCCATAACTCCCAGAGATTCTGATACTCAATGCTAGGAAATCCAGCTTCGCGAAAACGTTGGTTTTGGGTATGTCGTCCGTCGTATTCAAAAATAGATCTTAGAGGTGTCCCCTGTTTAGCATAGTAGCCGGTCATTTTCGCTGTAAATGCATTGTCAGGTTGATCGGGACTGCGCGGCTCCAAGGCGCAAAAAGTCACGTCTGCAGTATTGTTAGTTCGATCCTGAAGGTCAACGAGTTGAATTAGGGTTGGGCTCAGCGTGGTGTTATACCCCTTGAGAGAACAGAACTCCATTGTATGAGAGCATTAGCATCATCTGTGCGCATGAAGCACGTGCTATCCTCCGCTACACACAACACCATACTGTCTTCTAGATCCACCACAGAAGTCAGAAGTCTGCCCAGCTTTCGGAGATTCCGAAGATCACAGCCAAGGGCAGAGTATTCCTGGCTATCAATCAAGATCCCAGGGCAAATGTCGCTCGAACTGGTCATGACGGAGTGCAACAAGCCCTTCATCTCTGGTCGACTGAAAATAATATCGCGTTTGGTTTCTATTAGAAGCTCATAATCAACGTCGATAAATTTCGTGTTGGAGCATAGCGGCTTTTCGCGGGCGAGCCATTGAAACGGCATTGGATCGCTGATGTATCAGCATTTCAATCGGTCTAAGAGGCAGCCCCATGAGTACTTACTAGCCACAGCCCAAGTTGATAATGACCTTTCTCTGGCCAGACGGCTTTTCAAGAAATTGGCGAACGACCCACTCTACCGCCCGCATGCGGAGCCAGTATCCTCGATTGATTGCGGGAGACGTTTGAAACGGCTGTTTCGCAAAGTGCTTATAGAAGTGCGGCTCGGGCATATACAGTCGCTCGGTATTGGCTTTGAAGGCGATTGTTGCATTATTCGTCTTGTGTCTACCGTCAGCTGATTACTCACTCGACAGCTACCATCAAGAACATTATAGATTCGTCTATAATACATACTGCCATCAGGAGCCCGGCATTTTTCTCAAGCTTGAGGCCATCGTCGACGGCAGGACGTGCCTCTTCGAAAGCACCCATGTGGGCAATGGTGCACCTTGCATTGCACGGCGCAAGGCTGAAACGGTATTATCTAGCTCAGCGTGGCTGTTGAGCATGAGGATTTCCCACTGAGGCTGTGCGAATCCGGGCGGACATGGATCAAGCATCAAAAGACTTGTCCATGTATAGAAAGCACATGAAGAACCAAATATGATTAGGCCTGAAGTATGAGTCAGGTGGTGGCAGCGACAAAAGAAAAGTCTTCTTGCACGACCGTAGGCTATACGCGCAATACGCGCTACGGCAGAGCAATATTCACATATGCGTGCTTCCGTTTCTTCTTAGCCATTTTTAGTTGGACCCAACTCCGACTTCGTTACCGGTCGGATTGCAAGAACACCATCTTGTCTTGCTTGTTTATGTGCGATGATGACTGTTGGGAGCCATACCTCTCGAGGACTATCACCACTAGTGATGAGCTTCAAAGGACACTGTACAAGAGCACCAGGCTGGATTTGAACCAAGGCAGTCACTCCAGAAGTAGCCTTTGCGTCTCTCATGGCGTCCTCCGGAGGGAAAAGGCCTGAAGAGGATCCAAATCATCGTTATGGATGACCGAAAATGGATCCAGCTGCTCCGCGAATGATTGCTAAAGAACTATAGGGACGAGGTGACTGTCAAGCATTGTCAAATAAAAGCACAACCGGTCCATTGAAGTAACGCCTGTTCTCTGCTGAAAGCATAGATCGTCTTCAGTGGATCTAACGTCGAGGACTGGGAAGGCATATTGGCACAATGTCTGAAGCGAGTGAGTGAAGAGTTTGAGCTCTTAGTGTCAGACATGGTTCATAATGCAACGCGCATGGATGAATTGTCACTCTCCAGCTGATGTATGCGGTTACCATGGTCGATCTATTATACCCTACATGCTCATCGAGTTGAGTTTCAATGACACCTGATTCACCTATATCTCTCCCACGCAACGTTTCATTTCTCATCTCTCTTATTTGTCCCACCAAAGGCGAGGCCTCATCCATCTTTGTTCACTTGTCCTCCTGGTGGTACACATCGATCAGGATAATCTCGTCGATTTCTGATCCGAAACAGGAAACACAGAGGACACGAGTCACTTTCTCGGTCTATTTCCATACTCCGAGACTTGCACAACCATGGCTACGGCGACGAAGAAGGACAACTCTTGGTATCTTACGAGAAAAGGCTACCACTGTTGCAACGACCCAGGTCATTACAGGAGCGGAATAACGCCGTACACCAGTGACCACCCCGTTCCAGGTGCTACGGGCGTGGGCGAAATCACTCTAACCTCTCCGCAGTCGGATCTGTCGCAATGTGACGGATTGAAGACGTTGAAAATTCAGTACGTGATATTTGCGAGGGACCATGCCAACGAGCTCAGCCAGAGTCTTCTTGAAAAGACACATCCGTCTATCAAGGTTATCGAACAGGCAAACGGCACAGTCGGACTACAAGACGATTACTTTGGGCCTGATCCATTCCTCATCTGCACTCGGCTTGAAGCAAGTGTGTCGAGCGAGAGCCGGAAATGAGCTACTCTCAAATATCTTCACGACGGGCAACTCTGATGCTGTCTCTGTTGTACTTGATGCTTACGATGACCTCTAGAAAGGCACACCATTGGCTCGTACTTGGGTTGGACCAGCTGGTTCGTGCGTCGGACAATTCGAACAGCATCGCACACTGATGAGGTTATGGTGAGAAAGCACTGGGATGAGACTATGATCAGAACGACATGACAGCACTCTGGCTGGAGCTGGGACAAGAGCTAGAGCAATTCACATACAATACATCCCTTCGTGCAAATCCTCCTTGAAGGTGATCTGGTATGCCCCATTCTCACTCAATGGATCTTGAACATTTTGATTTTCCAGACCGATTGCCAGACCCGTACGCCCAGCCGTGCGAGCACTCCCATCCAGCGGCGTAGAATACCACAATCCTGAGCCTTTTTGAGGCAACCGGTGTGCAAACTCTCTATTTTGCGATGGTGGTCTGGCTCTTTCATCTTTCAAAGGTCGCATATCTACAAACTGTTGCTGTACATTGAGGGGAGCTGGCGTCTGAGTCAAGGTGATATGTTTTGGGTCGAAGTCGAACATCCAGCGTCCGCATAATGTGGACCCTCCGCTGGAAACTGACGACGAACCCACACACAAAGAAGACCTGATGGACGGTACTTGGATCAAAAGAGGTGCATATACTTAGTGGCTCTTTCTCTAAGCCCTATGAGCACGACTGCCTCAACCTACTCAATGTGGCTTTTCCTGCCCTCGAGCTGTTGGGTTTGCCCAGCTGCTTGGTGATCCAATCTCCAATCTCTGCCATTTGGACCACATCGATGCCCGTCTCGCAGCCCAAGCTGTGCAACAAATGCAGCAGGTCTTCGGTGGCCACATTGCCCGTTGCGCCGGGGCTGTAAGGGCATCCACCGAGTCCTCCGACTGAACTGTCAAATATCCTCACTCCGTGCTCAAGCCCAACCACGGTGTTGACCAGGGCCATCCCAAACGTGTCGTGGAAGTGGAGAGCAATGTCTTCACCCAGTATTCCTGCCTCTTTCAACGTCTGAAGCAACTTCTGCGTCCGGGGTGCGGTGCCCATTCCCGTAGTGTCCGCCACGGAGACCTCGTCACATCCCATTTCCAGTAGGCTGGCTGTGATTTCGGCGACCTTGTGTGGGTCAACGTCCGGACCTTCGTATGGGCACCCCAGAGCCACAGAGACGTAGCCTCTTACGCGAATTTCATGTTGCTTCGCGAGTTCCATGATCGGCTGGCATCGCTCCAGGCTTTCTGCTATGCTGCAGTTCGTGTTCTTCTGTGAGAACGCCTCGGTCGCCGCTGCGAATAAGGAAATCTCCGTCGAGTTGGCAGGTGCACCTGAGGAGGAGGCGGCTCCGGGTGTTTGCCCTTCTGATTGTTCCGCTGAGGGGGAGGGGGGAGGTGTGGGATACCCCGTCGGATTCTTTGCGCCTTTCGCCTGGAATATCTTGACGAGGTTCTCCAGGCCGCGAATGTTGGGGACGAGGTAATTATAGGCGATGCCATGAGGTGCAGGTGGTGGATCTGTGAGGATGGTTTCTAGGATTTCTGCGGTCGATGCCATCTGCTTTCTGTCAGTGTCAAGAGACCTGGATGGACGTGGTGGCAACAGACCTGAGGCACCCATTTCGCCGGGACGAACGATCCAGCTTCCATATGTGTGACACCAGTCTGTGCCAGCCTTCTGATGAGTTCGAGCTTTGTGTCTAGGGATATTGTGCTCTTCTCGTTCTGCAAGCCATCTCTAGGGCCAACTTCCACTATTCTCACATGATCGGCGGCGACTCTTCTGGAGGTGCTGAAAGTGCGATTATTCGGCCGCACATGACGGAGGCAACGTAGAGGGAGCTTGGTCATCTCTGAAGAGCCCAGTTACGATATCTTGCAATCCTCGAAGACGACGGTGTAGGTGGTATAGGTGTGAGGCGAGATCACAGCCAGAGCGCGGAGCATGAAAGCCGCAGGTGGTACGATCGTTGGAGAAGCATCTTCTAAGTGCTGTTTAGTTCCTGCGGGGAGACTCATCCCCCGGACGCCACCCCGGGTAAAAGACCCCGGTATCGGCAAAAGACAGGAGTTGAGATTGATCCATTGAACTCTTACGGAGGGCACATGTAAAGGCATGCCTCAGGCCTTGAGCTTGAATTCACCCTTTGCAGAAGCGTCCAATGCCCTCACGCCAATGACACAGACGCTTGACAACAACAAAAGCCCAAAATCATACCATATCAAGGAAATGTAGGCATGAGGGTGTGTTCCCCCTTTCACAAGCGCGCCGCCAACAGGGGAGCCCCAGATTGCTCCCAGTCCTCGAATGAAGTAGATGAATCCATTGACTGACGCATACGCCTGGGCTCCGAACACTTCGATGACAGTCGTGGGGAACAAAGAGTTGTATCCGCCTGCAAAGATACCGTACGATATCACAAATGTGATCCAGAGGCCCATGTCATTGCCGTATGCACTAGACAGCCAAAATGCCACAACGGTAACGGCACTTCCCAGCACACTCAAGACCAGGGTGTTTTGTCTCCCAGCAATGTCCGCAATGAAGCCCATTGATATTCGGCTGATTGTATTGACGGCGTTATTGATCGAGAGCAGTCCCGCACCGCTGCCAACGACAGTCAGCTCCGACCATGAGACGATTCGAGATACTCACAACGCAGCAGTATAGCCTAGCCTTGTGCTGAACTCGGGCAAGAATGTCAGGGGCACCAGATTGCCTGCCGCCTGCGACATAGCCGCGAGAGCTTGTAGGATGAATGTTAGTCTCTTCGCCAGTTTAACATCGACCAGAGTTGGTCGTTTGCCGAGGCTTCTAGAGGGTGGCGTGGCCAGAACAACAGGAATACATATCGCGAAGTTCACAAGACCAAATATCCTCAGCGTCCAAGCTGCACCCATATTTTCGAGCATCGCGCGAGCAGCTGGTGCATAGACAAGTCCACCAACACCAGCGGCTGAGAGAATGAAGCCCATGGCGGAGCCACGGTGGGCATCAAAGTACTCCGGTGCCACCGCGAGGATTGGGAAGTATAGCAGAGAAGACCCAACTCCGTACAGTAGTCCTTGCGTCAAGAGAAGTTGCCATACCTAGCTAGTCATCAGAAGGTGAACCTCGCACACTAGCTGATACCTGCCTACCTTGTGGCAGAAACTTGCCATCACATAGGCAACACTGATGAGTATGACTCCGCAGCCTGTAATCCATCGAGGATCCTTTGATCTCGCCATAATAGGGTTGACGAAAATACTTCCTCCCCAAGTCAAGCCAGCACCAATCGTGCCGACAAAGGCCAGCATCGCTTTGCTCGAGACCTCGCTCTTTGAGAGGAAGGGATCCTTCTCACTGCTACCATCGGTCAAGTAGTAGTTCAAAAACACTCCGTAGGCTTGATTCAGCCCGATAGTAACAAAGACGTCCAAAAAAGCGCATAGGAGGATGCTCGTCTGCCTCTTTCTTGACACGGGTCTCATGGCAGGCTGCGCATTTTCTGGAGGCACGCTTTCCTCGAGAACAGCTTCATCTTGACTCCCCACAAGTAATATTGATTGGTGTGGTTCGCCGCTCCACTCAGTACGCTCGAGGACTCTCACACTGTCCATTCTGAGATACTTGTTTCAGATGAGGATTCGGCGCCGGGTATTGGCATCGGCGAGGCCTGAGTGCGATTATGCACTATTTATCGAGCATGAGAGAGTCATAGATGGAAAACAAGGGCTTGGTGATGGATCCCGGTTTGAGCTCGCAAGAAACTGAGATGCGGAGAGATCGACTGGACGTTCTCCTCAGATATGTTTGTCATAAGGCGGGAGCAAGGGAAATACCGGGTCTCGTTACAGAAGTTGATCATCACTCTTCCGATTGCCTGACTTAGCAAGCGGAAACCCCAAAATGCCCTGCATACGCTACAGTAAGATAAACATGAGGACGTCGTTAGGGTTGACGATATCATAAGTATCAGGGTGCCGTCAGGTTCATCTCTAGGGTGATATGTCAAGTCACGTAAGGCAATACGAAGTCCACCAAGCGCAACGTATCTCGTTGGAATGGAACGACTCACTCGGCTAGATTTTCATTTGATTGTTGATCTCTCGCCTTTGCATCAAGCATGATTTGCTTCTTTTCATGTAAAGAGCACGGTGTTCTCCTGACATGGAACACAGCACACTAATTGTAGCTTATTCGCTGTCTGGGTACTCGACTAGGCCAGCCCCCTCGACTTGTGTGCCTGCAGTTGTCACCTCCTCTTCGGTGATCTCTCTGTCACCCGCCTCATTGATCCAATTCGCCAGATCCTCCTGCGCAATGTCTGCCATACCCCCTTGGTTGGGCTTTTCGTCGTCCATAAAACGGCGTCTTTCAGACGGGCGAACTTCCACACCCGTCGCTTGCATATTAGCAAATTTTCTCTTGATGACTGCGGGCGCGATGTTCTTTCCTCGGGACTGGAAGATGCGAGCAGCGGCCTCGAACCGTTTTGGGGCGATCTCTTTGTCGGCTTCCATCATGACTTCACAATACTCGACATACTGTTGTGTCCGGTTAGAGATGACCTTTAGATAGCTTTCTTCGGGGTATTGCTGATAGTACGCGTCGGGCAACTGAGAGGGTGTTATGAGAGAGTGCATTGGAAATTGGGGCCAATACTTGCCTCCAGGGCGCCGTTGTTAGCAAAGCTTCGCTTCATGAGGTGGAATCGCACGCTAAGAGTGCTTTCTTGGTAGCTCTTCTTGGTGAGCCTCTCGTATTCTGCGCGGATGGCTGACCAGCTCTTTCCTTCCAATTTCCAGAACCACAACATGCGGTCGCCCAAAGTGGCGTCTTCTAGAGTAGTTGGCAATGGAGTCATTTGAACTCGCTTCGCTTTGTAGTCGCGATCGGAAGACGGGCCCCTGAGAGAATTTGTGCTAATGAGCACCACAAGTCAGCAGGACGCAAGCCCATTGCGTGTATACGCAGAGGATTCGAAAACAACAGAACTGTAGAGGATGAAAGAAAAATATCACCTATCACAACGGGTTTTTCCTGGGCCCTTGGGGGAATTCCCGGATCGCTTTCTCTTCTTTGGAGAGAACGGCACGACATCACCATCACTCCCAGGACGAAGATAGCTTGGTAGCCCGTCAAAGTCCCAGATGCTGGCATCGTTTCCATCACGGCGGCCGGAGCTAGCGGCAGCAGGCTCGAACTGACGGACTGGAAGATCCAATCGGTTGAAGCTATCGAAACCGAGGCCGCGGTCGCGGGGCAGAAGAGTGGACGCGGGATAGGTATTCTGGCCAGGAACTGGAATGTATGGGTTGATCTCGTTGGTGAGGTTTCGGGTAAACGGTCGACGAAATGCTTGTTTTTTGGCAGATTTCTGCACAAACGCCATGTATGGATTGGGACGAGTGGTTTGTCCATCATCATCATCGAATGAACTCATGATTCCGATCTCGCCGAGATCCGCAACGCCGCGAAAGGCTGGGAGGATGATAGTTCGAGACGGGACTCACTTCGAGAGAAAGGGGATGGAAAGGGGTTTGCTTCTCGGATGGATAGTCTTGGTGGTGTGGTGTCAGTGATAGAAATGCGACCACGACGCTGCGTCTGTCTAGCATGCAGTGCGCCAAGGTGTTTTGCATTACGGTTGCCTTAGATACTCTGCAAGGAGCATTCCCCTGCGTTCAACGTTCGATTCACATTCAACAAAATTCGAGTCCTCTGGGGCAGTGAGCAATCCTGCTGAGAAGTGAACGACGGCATTGAGCATGGCAGTGATGGGGATATCAGGTTATCACACAGGGCGTCCGGAGTTGACCTCGAGTTTCCCACAGCCAACAGTATTCATGAGCAACACGAAATTGAGTATGTATTCGTAGGCCTGCCTTGTTCTCGCCTGAAGATCACTTCCCGATACTTTCTCCCCTCAGAGTGCCCATCCGAAGGAATTCAGTATACTGGTTGCAGGCTCTGCTTTGTAATTCCCCGTCTCGCGTGCCTTGTTCTCTGAGCCATTCCTCGCTCCCGCAACCAACAGTGATACTATCATTAGTAGCTCCTCGCTCTTGACTTCCATTCCAGCTCAATCCGGCAAGCATATGTTCGGCGCGAGCGAAGTGTTCATGTACCGAGTCTCAGGCTTGAGATGGTGGCAGGAGATTTTCTAGCACCGCAGGCATAGACATAGAGAAGAGGAACGATATGAGTCCGAAATGAGGTCGGATGCCGGCAGATGCAAACGGGTAGTGCAGAGGAGAAGCTGAAGTGAAACAGCGGACGTGGGAGCGGTTGATACTGCTACAATACAGTACCAGAGACTAAGCCAATTAGGGCGAGGGGGCAATGCCGGCTTCGACTTTGTCCCGCGTGCATCGCCCAGAGGAAGGTTGAACATCGACATGCTACGCCTTGTTGCTACCAGAATCTAGCCTCAGCCACACCGCCTCCTTCTATTGGGCCTTTGGTCCTGTCGACGATTATCGACCCCGCGTGAAAGGGAAAAGTGACCGCCTTTTCAACCACGAGGTGTTCCTGTCTTAACTGGGAGAGGGCAAGGGCGGCCAATCGCTTCC
The DNA here is from genome assembly GCF_000836115.1 of Exophiala spinifera. Taxonomy (NCBI): domain Eukaryota; kingdom Fungi; phylum Ascomycota; class Eurotiomycetes; order Chaetothyriales; family Herpotrichiellaceae; genus Exophiala; species Exophiala spinifera. Next base: position 3,417,781 of record NW_015622516.1, read on the forward strand.
ATCAGCACAGCCTCGATCCAAAAGATCTCTGGGCTAAGGCCGGCAGACATCACTCAGCTCGATCAGAAACGCGCAAATGACTGTTTCCTCTTGACAAACAGTCATTGTCACCTCTACGAACAAAGCTCGGTCCTTGATAATGCCTGACTGCAGGAGCGGTTTCCGACAGAAGGAATTTTGTGCACTATGACAACTGACCAAGCTTCTCGATGATGACCGAATCCCAGCCTCGGTGCTCTCTACAAGGCACCATAGAGCAAGGAAAGTTCTTCGAGTTGGACGAAATTACGATATTGACCCAAATCCGAGAAGCTTTCGAACCAGAACTAGAACGCCTGAAGTGCGCAAGGGCCGTTGAAGGCACCGACCAGCAACGCTATGCAAATGGGACTTCGCAATATCGCAGTCCATCACAGATATTGTATGGCACAAACTACGACGAGATCAACCGAACGTTAGTCGGCGTTCTCGCGCTACGATGGATTCACAACAGGGACTATCAACGTTTCACTCGCGGACAACCGCTAGAATACCGGCTAACTGAAGAGTCTTTTGAATGGCTTTGCCAACTATTCTACAGTGGCCTGAAGTCAGAGGAAGATCTGTTTACTTTGATTCTATCCATGATCATCAATGATCTGGGAAAAGATCCGAATTTGGAGGAGGATTTTTATTTTACGAACAACCAGCGGTTACCTGATCAGAATCACGACGCCCTTTTACTCGAAGCGGCAAAGGCTGGCATGGTTCCATCCTTGGCCTATCTATCTCCTGAGAGACGAGAGGATGTTATGCTGGGCCTGGAACTTGGTTCGGAGCTAAATGCAGGGCAACTAGCCCAGGCTGAAAGTGTCCCAGTGAATCTGGAAGGCCTCCTCGCCATGAGGGGTCATGAACATGCTTTTGAGCTTAAATTCATGGAGCAGGTGCTTGATGTTGCAGGCGCAGCTGGGCATATTGACTCTTCCGGCGCGAAAAACTTGATCGAACCCGTCTTTCAGGCGTTCAAAACAGTTCATGAAGTGTCCTTGGAGATCATAGCTGGGAAGGCTAGTCTCAGGCAGGGTTACGACAAAGTTTTGACTAAACGTGGCAATATGCTGTCGCTGAAGGGATTCCGTAGGTTGAGTGTGAGCGATCAAAGAGACCGAGCACTTTTACGACTACTGGCCATGGGCCGAACAGCTGACAAGGAACAAGCTGAACTCTTCTCCCGCGCATTTGAGGGTTTGGATCCGGGAAGCAGAGATCAGCTCATTCGAGGTCTTAATATCGATGGAAAGGACAACGAAACTGCGGTGCTGCCATATTACATGCCTGCGATTATTTCAACAACTCTTGAAAACACAAAAGAATCCGATGGCGACGGAAAACGAAAGGCCTTGACAAGCCTCATGAGATATTTAGCCAGAGTTCTCGAGAGTGGGAACGGCATCCTAGGGTTTGAGGACGAAAGGATTAACAACGGCGCGATCCCTGGAATTGTCATCGAGAGAAACATGACAAAGGCGCAAGATGTGATTAATAGCGCTGAGTTCAAGGAGGACCCGGATATACTGAACTCTCTTGCAATACCAGATGGACAAATTTTGCAACGGAGGAGAACCAGCCAGTCATGGTGAGAAATCACGACAAGCTTTTCCATATCACCCATCAAGTGGCTCAGGATTCTTGCTTGGGGTGATGCCTTCATCCCTCACGAGTTTTGGACTAGGTTTTTCATGACTTTCAAAGGTACAGCTCGACCGACAACATACAATGTCTGGTTCACAAAACCATCCCACACCAAAATCCGACTGCATGAGATCTATACTCCACGCCGCGTTCGATATGACGGAATGCGGATCCTCATACGAGTGTTTTTGTCTTCTTGTGCGGTCCACCGCCAAAGTCATTTCTCAGGTCCTCATATATCTTCGTGTATATAAATCGACATGAATCGGCACTCTCCAGGAGCACATTCAAGGTCTCGCAAACTCCCACTTGCACTGAATCCAATAGACAAACCTATTCGCCCATCATATCGTCTTCAGGACACTGACGTCTTTTGACCTCTCGTCTCCGTTATTTCCACAGTACCACACCTTCTCTACAAACATGTGGCCCACCAACCTCAACCTTCACCTTGACCTCAACCGCTACCCAGGCCAAACCCACGGCGCCCCATCCTACACCGTCATGCAATATGTCGACCAGTTCAACCCCTTCGCCATCCAGAACCTCCCTCGCGATATCATCGCTGCTGGGTCCGCGGAGGCCCGCCGCTCTCCGGTCCTGATGGGCTCGTTGGCCTTGCTCGTTGCGATCTGCGGAGTCGTCATCTCTCTGCTGTCGCTCCACGTCGTCATCATCCCCATCTACCGGTACATGGTCAGGCGGCGCTTCAGCTATGACAGCGACGAGGACGCCGAACGGGCTTTGCAGCAAGCGCGCGTGGAGGGCCCCTTCAAGTTCAACGGCCTCCAGTATTGCGGATACGTGGAGCCAGTACCAGTCCCGAGGCCCGCGACCCGGTCGTCCCAATACGGCTCCATCTCCAAACATACACCGGAGCCGGACCAGGATAAACAGTCTACTAAAGCGTGTGAGGTGATCCGACCCGCCGCCAGTGCAGATTCAAGTTATAGTACGATCATCGAATACTCTCCCGAAGACTGTACTTGTGGACTTTGTTTGCAATGTCAAAGACACGCCTAGCATGTGCAGACAGAGTTATGGCGAACATGGTAACAACAAGGAGCTGGCTAGCTCGATTCTATTGCGGACCGAAGCCACGCCATGGGGGGATCGATTGTATGTCTGCTCTATTTATTGTACCATACTTACAACTTCGACGTCGCCACGAAACAAACCAGGTGATCTTCCAAGAAGCTACGACGGGTCATCTCCCTGGGTAATGGACTGATATTTAGCGAAGTAGCGACTGAAGATGGATGCATGAGCCACGCATGAGTGGCATTTGATCGGAGAGCATCATGGCTCTGGGGTCCTGATAGTTTTTAGTATGCAATTGCTATAGAGTTTCTGAATGAGCGAACGATATAGTGTTTTGAAATTTGAGAATCTTTCGTATTCGTTCTTCTTTTATTGTAGTTTTACATTTTCCAAACTTCGTGATCGTGATTGTATACCATGATGTACATGTTGAGTCGAACCTAGTCGTCGTGATTGTGACAGTGGTCGCTAATATCGTCTTGAATTCCTTCAGGAGAGTAGATTCTTCTAGAAAACACCCATCGTTTCAGGGGAGTGCCGGCGGAAGAAGTACATTTGTAGTGGATTCTTCAAACAACTTCTTCGCGTCTTTTCTCCTTCTCCTTACTATTCCCACCGCCACCAAAGAGATCTCTCCAAAACTGCCGAAATCCATACTCTTTACCATGGCCCTCGTCGCGGATCCTGCCGTGGTGGCCATGGTACTTCTCTCCAGCCCCGAATCGTTCAAGGACGCCTCCTTCTTGATGCGGCATGACGTTGATCTTGACGAATGGTTTGCGACTGCGTTCGAGGATCTCATCGGCTAAGGTTGGGGCGACGTCTGCAAAGCAACGTTTCAACTCTCGGTCGAGAGTGTAGTAAGGCTTCTGGGCGATCTTAGGAGCCATCAAGTTATAGGAGCGCGTGAGGGCGTTGAGCTCCTGGACAGCGAGTGTGTGGTATGCCAGTTCAGCTTTTTCCCAAGCTGGGTCGCGGAAGACATGGGCAGCTGGCCTCACAGGTCGGGGCTGTAGTTGCTGCGGTGGCCGTGGCGGTGACGAGGTGGAGCTCGGCATAGGTGGTGCTGAGTCGTCGACGGCTGGGCGGCTAGGAGAATCCGTGGTGTCTGATGTGCTTGGTTCAGTGGTTGCAACCGGCGCGCTCTCCGCTGGCTGTTCAGTCACCTCGATCTGTATTACTTCGGGTGCTTGCTCTGCTTGCGTGCCTGACGATGTTGCCGCCGACGACTCGGAAGTCTCGGCTGGGATACCCGCTGCAATTCTTTCTTCGACTGTCACACTCGTCAAACTGCCATCTGGGGCGATAGAACTGAGGTTTTCGACTCTGCGCACCCTAGGGTTGACAATCTCTTCCGCCAGAGCATAGGCCTTTGCTCGCCGGACCTGATCATCGGCACTGCCACCCGAACTAGAAATCAGTCTCGCAGCATGCCTGCGCCAGTCGTTCCTGAGCCTACCACGGAAAGTAGCCACTGCTTTGACTAGCTCTTGTTGCTTCTCGATCCATGGCGGGACGATTTCCTGTTTCTGGATGATTTTGTTCATGAAATATTCTGTTGTATCCAGGAATGGACTGTTTGCATTATAATCTCTCTCCACATTGATACCCTTGCCCCTAGAAATGTTCTTGAACTGACCGCGGGCGATGGCATTTTCTATTCTCTCGTTCGCCAGACTTGTCAGGCCTTGGAGGGACGTAGGCATTGGTCTTGCGCCAGGCGAAAATCTGTCCTTCAATTCTCTGCGGTACTTCTCCTTCTCTTCCGCAGACATATCCTCATGTTGGCTAATGGCATATTGGGAGGTTCTATCTCGTGCATTCGCCAGCCGATCAGCCGCAGACACTCCCTGCTTCGGTGCAGGCCGCAGGTTGACTGTCCCACCCAGAGATGGAGGTCTGCTCGGTGTACGTAGTCTCTTTTGGGAGTCATCGAGCATGCGTAAGGCGGCATCGTGAAGATTTTCTGAGCCTTTCCATGGCTCTGCGGCAGCTATGTCACGGGTTCCTTTTCCAGCGGACGTCTATGGCGAATGTCAGTTTGCCACCACTGATGAATGTATTCCTAAACGTACAGGCATAGTGGCTTCGCTTATAGCCCGCTGGTTCTCGGCATTGAAGCTAGTCTGTGCTATCCTTTGCTCAAGCCGTGCTCTGAGTTCTTCTGAAAAGCCCGCCTCTTGCATCAGCTTGCGATCGCTTCTGCTTCCGGTATCCATGGTCTCTTCCGCCATGTCTGCCAGCCGCCTGGACATAGCACCTTTTTCTGGTTCATTTTGAGGACTATTGTGTGTCGCGGTCGAGCCAGACTCCTTCTGAGTGGCGACTATAGAGGTGCTGCTAAAAGCACGGTCTGAGCAGGTATTGGCTTGGGGATTGAGACGAGGGACTTTCGATACGCCTCCCCGCAGTCGTTGCGCTTGCAATAGGCAACGTGAGCACGTGTAGATGCGAGAACTATGCTTGCTCATTGTTCAAATGCAACCGACAAAAATCAAAAAAGAAATCGAACCGCAACCGACAATTAGAATGGAAGAACAATAATGAGTGTACGAGCCAATGTCTGAATGATCATATCGCAATGCTTCTGTTTCGCCGCAGTTCGCAGCTTGTTTTCTCCGCAAAGTCCGTCCAATCACGCCCAGTCGAGACAAAGTGGACAGGCTGCCACGTGACAGTTAAATTTCACCCCGAGTTCAAGTCTACTGAGCAGTTGAACAAGCTACACTCGAGACACAGTAACCACCCGCTATAATCCCACGCTCTTTCTTGCCTACTTTTCCCGTTCTGACGGTTGCGATCGTCTACACTGGAGCCGCCGTATCTTTTCGGGTAGAAAGCCCCGTCAAAATCAACAGTACCCGTCCGACGTCGCGATCAAACTGCAACAAGCTCTACCAGCGCCCACACCTGGCACCGAAGCATCCTTTCCAATACCAATACTCCCCTCCGGGACTCTTTCACAATGCCTCCCAAAGGTGCATCCACCGCCGTCAACCCCATCAGACTACAAACGGTCTCCCGGATAAAGATCAGACACCCGGACAAAGCAGAGCCGAATCCATGCCTAGGACCCATGAGCGCCATGTTAAGTATGTGCACACAACAGCCCTGATACCCATGACAAAGATAAACGCTATGTCTAGCAGTTTAACTGGATGGGAATGCACTGTAGCAAAAGGTTGACAAAAACGCTTGATCCTACCTTTATTGGAGAATCTGCCGGACAACCTCTACCTCTACGTGCAACTTTCCGACAACTGCGAAAAGAGCAAAGTCAAGAACGTACATAACATATTGCTGACACTTTCACCTGACAGACTGTTGGGCCGCCGGCGCCGCGTCAGGAGATTGTGGACACCTTGAAAAGGCTCTACGGGACTGTGTAGATGCGCCGGTACGTTCCTTTCCTCCCAATCCATTATCTCACATAGGCAACGCAACGGCGCAAGAGACATCAATCCAAAAAAGTGCAAAGGTTCAAAGGTTCAGAATGCTAATCTGTTCTCACCCCTACAGAAAGGACCCAAGAAAGACAAATCGCCAATCAATCACCATCTCGCCCGTCTGTTTCCGAATATTGCTGGTCCGAGAAAGAGAAGAACGTGATAATCTAGAAGTATGCTGTGATATGTTCAAAGCCGAACCTCTCTCGCGTCCTCAAACCTGTGAGTTGGATCTATACATGAGCCAAGAAGGAATCGACTCTAGACAGAAATGTGTGCACGTAGGAGAAGATATGAGAGGGGTTCTCCAGAAACGAGTGTGCACGAGAAATATGGAGGGGAGAGCTTCTCGAATTCACGACCCGGACTCGATTGAGAGATGACCACCGCCGGAACCAACCATCCTGTGGTTTGGTTTCCTCTTCAAATTCTCCAAACGGCTCGTTGCCGGAAATAAACATCCCCTTTCTCCCCCTATCATGAGATTTGGGCCGTGGTTATTGATCGACACTCGAAAAAGCGAAACCATCCAACAGAGGCATCGACCATCGTCACCATCACTATTGGATCTCCGGTGCTCCGAACGCAAGAGTCGTCCAGGGGGTTTTTCACAAATAACGAGAGATAAGTAACCTGATCAGATAGGACATGACAGGATAAGATTGGGGAACAGGGAAGGAATGGGTCAGGGTAGGATGTATATACCTGACTGTACCACTACATGTACCTAGGTTTGTGGCTGTACATCAGCAAAACATAGAGATACAAACTATACCTACAAATACAAAACTTCGATCACACGCTCGTCGTTATCATTGTCGTTTTGTATCAGGTTGTCCATGGAGAGAGAAGAAGAAGTCATGCATAACATGGTACATAAGGTACACATGCAGTGGCTATAGTGTACATATATTATAAATATATCCGAAACAACCAACTTATATAAATCTCCACCACCACCGCCGCCGCCGCCGCCGCCGCCACCACAACGGAAACTACACGTCTGCGGAGTATTTATGATACCGTCCGCCTCAAAGCACCAACCCGCAGGCGAAAGATGGGGGGAAACGCGAGTCAATAAATTAGACTTCTTGACACAGTTTGTTTCATAGGAGAAGGACGAACAACAAACACATGATATCAAACAAACGCCGTCCATCATACACGCCTACAAGGCTACTCAGGCGGAGAGCAAAAACACTAACTTTCGATTACGTTTCGTTGTTCGAGAGTCGAGGAGAAAAGTAAATGAATATTGAGAACCCGGATGGCGACATCTTGATCATAAAGAGACTCCTCGTCCGTGACATTCCTAGATCTACACAAACTCCGGTCCCGGTAATGATCATGCTCATGAATTAGACACCTGAGGTAGGTAGGTTGATCCGTATCGGTCATTATGTCGTTTCCCGTGCGTGCATTCATGCGCCTCGATGCGTACGGCTCCCCTCTTGCCCCCCCCTGCCTGCCTGCCTGCCTGCCTGCAATGCCAGCTAACCCAAAGTGCCATTTTCCAATTCGTGCTCGAGCCCTAAAGATTGTTTCCCCAAAAAAGTAACCCATTTCGCTATACCGTGTCAATCAAAAGACTCATCCAGAAGAACAACGAAACGCTCATCGTGCTTTCCCATGCCGTGCCGAAAAGGAGAAGAAAAGCAAACCGAAAAAAACCGTCCTGGTTCCCGGTGCTTGCGTGCAGACGCTGACGCTGACGCTGATGCTGATGCTGATGCTGATGCTGATGCTGAAAGAACCAATTTCCCCAGACCATTTTCTCGTAACCTCGTGATGAACCCAATGGTGATACGATGAGAGAAGAATTCGTGCAGTATTAACCGTGACCGACCCACCTTATCGCATCCTCGATCGTACGTAGGTCTCGGTCACAATGGCTGCTCGTGATCATGATCTCTTGAACATGAAATACCCGTACATACCGCCGACATCCTGCTCGACGACGGGAATCTTGCGCAATCCCCACCAGCGCGCTCCCATCTTCCATGATCGGGACCCGTCGTCAGCTTCCACCTGGCACTGTGCTTTTCCTTGTTCATCTGTGCCGTCGTTGGGAGTCACGCGCTGCCTGACAAACCAACCACGTCGACCGAGCTCTTTGACGACCCAGTCGGGTTTCTTGACATGTGCGTTTCTACGCTTGATTTCGCCGAGCACGTCTTGGCCCAGCTCGATCACCTCCAAGGGTAGTGTATCGGTGTCGGTAAGACTGCTGGGACTGTAGTTGAGACTCATCTGTGTGACAGACTGGATGTCGGCCAGGTCCATGTATCGGATTGTATGGGCCGGCTTGAGGAGAGGCTTGATCTCGCTGGCCAGACTTAACTGTGCTCCACGGATGCCGAGCTCTTCGACGTGGCATGCCAGGGTCCTTAGCGCCGAGAGATGGCTTGAATTGATTCTTGCACCGTTGATGTTGAGGGAGCGTAACGTCGAGGGCAAGGCAGGAAGGAGAAGCGTCAGATCGCTTGCGGTTAGAAGCCTGTGGCGTGAAGCATCTGCTGCGAGGTTAAGATAGACAATACTGTCTTTGACGGCCGGATGCGTCGTGAGAAACTCTACCACGGCAGAACCAGTCAGGTGTGTGCAGCGCTCGATGTTGAGGTGGGTAATCTTGGCTGTCGGGGGAATCGAGAGGAGTGCGGTGTCGTTGATGAGTGTATGCGCCACGTCGAGATGTGTAAGGTTTGAAAGGCGTGGAAGAATGGCTTCAAACACTTCTTCTTGAAGGGTCGTGCATTCGTGCAACGACAGTCGTTTGAGGCTAGGCAGGTCTGAGGGGAGTGATGCTTGTGTCACAACACTGGTGAAGGCATCGGCGAAAGGACGGGACGAGCAAGCGCAGAGATCGAGAGCCTGCAGAAGAGGCATGCTAAAGAGTTTGCGGAAGATGTCAGCGTTGAGTTCGTCATCGACATGCTCGTGCACGAGGAATGCTTGAAGATTCGGAATCATGTCCAGACAAGCTAGGAGGGTTTCGGGTTTGAGGAACGGCGTCTGGTTACGTGCTGAGCGAGCCTTGCCGAAACCCATATTCGAGTAATGGGAAAAGTCAAGCCAGTGAACCAGTTCGCCGAGGGACTTGTCATTGTTGAGGCTGCGCATAAGTTTGGAAAAGGCTCGGGATTGCGGGATAGAGACATGTCTGTACATGACTCGCACAGCGGCAGCATAAAGCTTCCTGCAGACCAGTGAGCAGGACGCGAGATCGACGTGTGGTCGTGCGTAGGGATCAGCCGTGTGGTCAACCGTGACTCGGGACAAGATCATTTCCAGGATCTCAACTGGCATAGACTCGAGATATGACGCAGGTCTGGAGCTTGAAGTTTGCGATAGAGTTTCATCGTCGTCGATGATAGCCGTTTCGTCGAAGCTGTCGAGGGTAAAGTCTCGTGTGCCAACCGCATCTCTGACCTTTTCCCTCCAGACCTCGAGACTGAAACTGGCCGGGCATGGATGGAACTGAGTAATCTCCTTGGCATCGGGAAGATTGAACAACTTCTGTGCTGCCCTTCTCTTGTCCAGTTCGTCCAAGATCTTCTCCAACTTCCTCGGATTGCTGCGAGCATAGCCTTCGAGCCTCGTCCGGACGAAGTCATCATGCGTGCCCCCAAAATGGTAGGAACACAGTCCTTTCGTCCTGCACCAGTGACTGCATGGCCACGCGATCCACTCAACCTCCTCAAGGTCTTGGGTCGATAGGGAGGATTCGAATGACTGGGGAACGCCTTCTCCTGTGAGATCGAGTTAGCTGATGATGTCGGGATGGTGTGATGGTGTGATACTGCCGCATACCTTGCTCTTCCTTGACGGAAGCGTAGGAAAACTTTCTCTGGGAATTCATATCTTCTGGAGGTAGCAGCAGCAGCTGAGGACTGTGTGTGAGTTCGGTCTCCTTCTCGTACATTTGAGGGGCTACATGATCGTCTGGGCGACGGCGGATTTGTATGCGCCGTAAAAGGGCGGATGGTGCCATTGCCATGCCGACTTATGACAGCAGGGTTTGAGATGAGAATCAACTGATGCGATGAAGGATGCTCCACAGGGATGTAAAAGATGCAAGGAAGGGGCTTGGAATGTGTTTGATGGGGGTAATGGAAACAAAGTGAAGGGACGGAGAAAGGCAGTCTGTGTCATTGTTTTCATTTTGGGCCTGGATGGCGATATTGCCATCAAGTAACGCGTACCACGAGGACTCCTGGCGGCTAAGCAGTTAACGGCAAGCTATGATTCACAATATTCCCCAGATTTGCAGAAATTTGCACGGATATGCTGGCAGCAGGCCAAGTCATGTGGTGAGCTGGACGCCATGACCAAACATAGACCGGAGATGGCGGGAATGAAAATTTGAAAGAGGAAAGCAAAGACCGCAGGCGAAACAGAGGGCGGAGGCGGACGGCGGAAGAGATTTTGTGCTGTCAGAACGAGGTAGAAATTACGTAGCCGGAATAATGGCCAAATCCGGGGTATGTTTGGCGGGCTCACGTGCGCCCGCAAGCTTTTCCGGGAGGGCGAGCGGCCTGCGCAAAATATATATCTGTGAGGTAATAGTGGCAAAGACTTCTCCAGCGCTTGACACACTCTGTACCTCCCATCACCTGCCATTTCCCATGTCAGTACTCGTACTTCTCCGTCTTCAGGTCCTCCCGACAAGCCCAACCCTCTCCTCATGTGTCGTACCATCGTACCCGCACAGACCTTGGGTTCAGGGGAACGGTAACGCCCTCGAAAAGTGCGGAGGAAACCGACGATCCGGGGGTGCATTCGTGTAGAAATGCCACCGTGAGCTAGGGATCCGGGGGATGCTCAGGAGACACTGATCACGCCGGCGGTAGCCTTCCCTCATTCTTCAACCCAGCCGCCCTGCGTGATATCGAATCTTCGGGATGCTAGCGATTCAGTTGTCCCTTGCCGTGAGATGGGTTTGGGCTCTCCAAGTGTCATGGCCTCAACCCTGTCGCTGATGTCTGACTTGCCCCTCAGACTTTCGCCGGCTCGGATGCGTTCACAGAGTCCTTTGAGGACTTCGCCTAGCCATTCGAAGTCCTTGAGTTCTAGGTAGATTTGACCAGAAATCCGAGTCCATAGTCTTGCATCGTACTCGTAGATCGCCACGAATGTGTTGAATTCGTTCACCAGGGTTTTCTCCATCCACGCGACGTGAGTCGGAACATCGGCTTCCTGTACCACGATCGGTCCTGCTGAGAGCACTCCTGGAGAATTCAACGGAGACCGTGCTATATTGGGTTCACCCAAAAGTCCACTGGGGGACGGTGTCCAGAGCGATTGCGGGTTGCCAGGATTGGGGAAGCCATAGGAGTTTTGTCGTAGTGCAGGTGACAATCCGCCTGCACTCCCAGCTCCACCTGGTCCCATGCTGATGCTCCCCCTGGCAGACGCCCCAACAATCGTAATGGGCAAGAGGACGTTGGCCATGGCACAATCTCTCAGACCGCCAGACCAACCCGTCCTACCCCCTTCTCTGCGATCAGTCGCTTCGTAACTTCCCATGGTTTTCAACCCATAGCCAGCATCGAGATCATCCATGACTTCTGTTCCCAGAACCATGGCGAGAAGATCAGCCCCTCGCTGAGCGATATCACGAATGTAATTGTAGATGGCCTCTTCGCCCCCACATAGATTCTGTCGGAAATTGAGGGCGGCAGGTACGCAATAGTATGCTGAGTTGTCGGCAGTCGCGACAAACTGGAACAGGTTAATGAAGTCGGACTTGTCTGATGGTGGTAGCGGGTTGCGGAATCTGGAAATCGAACCAAACGGAGGCACATATCCATGGGAGGTTGGAAAGGTCGTTCGAATGAGGTGTTGGTTGCGCTTTGGGACATGTAAAACTGCACATCCTCGCGGAGTGTATAGCCATCTGAACGCGGTAAGCGCCAATCTTCTCATCGGGACACTGACTTACTTGTGACAGTTGCTCACGAAGAAATCTGCATCAAGTTGAGCCAAATTCAGTGGAATCATGCCGACGCTATGCGCGCCGTCGATCAGGCTGAGAATGCCGTACTCTTTACACATTTTCGTGATTCTCTCGAATGGGAATCGAACTCCCGGAATCGAAACGATCGTGTCAAATATACAGACTTTCGGCGTGTATCCATCGTATATAACGCGGGAAATTGTTTGCGAAAGTGCATTGAGGATTTCAGGATGAGTGCAGGGCAAGGAGTATCCGAAATCCTGTCCGTGCCCGACTTTCCTCAGATGAAGTTGAGGGTTTGTTTCGAGAATTGATGCTAGCGTCTTCTCGCAAGCTCCGTAGATCGTATCAAAGTAAATGATGCAGTCCTTCTCCTTGTACTGCAGGTTTCGCAAGATGGTGTTGACCCCTGTCTCGTTAGTCACCACTAGCAAGACCAGTCAATTGATACATACCAGTCGTCGCATTCTGAACGAATACGCATTCATCAACAGGGGCATTGAGCAGTCGAGCAATGCGCTCTCGGGCCTTGTCCAAAAGATCGATATATTGATATCTCAGAAATTTATCTGGGGCTGCTTCCGCGAGCTTCTGGTACCCGCGCAAGGCGTTGCGCACGGGGAGGGAGTATGTCCCAAATGACCCTGGAAAGTGGGATTAGACTATGTGCTTCAACTTATGAGAGCATTGCGATGTGGTCCAGCGTCACCGTCATGCGATGATTCACAAGTTGGCGTTCTCGTCCAGATAGAGGTGCTAAATTAGACACATACCATGATTTAGATTGGTATATTTTGGATCGAACAGAAACTGCGATTTGAAGCCATGTCCAAACTCAGTCACTTCACCAAAAGAGCCCATGGTGCTGCAGTGAGCTTGTTGTTCTGCGACTGTCGTCCTCGTCGAAATGATTCGGAGGCCGAGGACCGGATAAGGAGAGATACCCCTCTGTGCTCCACTGACTAAGATTTTTGTCACCTGAGTTTCGTAATATTCAAGGTTTTTCTGGATGTCAAGAGGCGCATTCGAACTTTTGAAAAGGCCGTCTTCGCCCGGCCAAACCCCTGTGTTGCCTATGGATATAAATCGTCTCCTTCAGAGAGCCACGCAGGTTGGAGCTGAAAATCAAAAGTTGATATACCACGCATTGGGGCGGAAAACGGTCGATATCGCTAAGGGTTTGTGATGCCCACCCAAGGGGATCTTGACTGTGCTCGGGGGCGAGTTCAGTGCGTGGAAATATGAACATTTCGGTCCACTCCTCATTACAGACATACAGCAACCTGCTTGTCTCGTAACGTATCTTGCTAAAGGATCTTCTGGGGCAGTAATACACCAATCATTCCTTGGGCTCTTCGGGCATGATCATCGGGGTTCTGGGCACCACGAGTCCGGTGATGAAGATATGATTCAGCTCGCCACACTTTGCAGTTTACGTTCAGCTGGTTTGCCTAGTTGCTTCGCCGCATTCTGGGCAGCAACTGTACTTGAGAAACTTCTACGAGAACTCAAAATGTACCTGTCGTATCGTAGCCATAGTATCTAGCAGGGCTCTCCAGCAAGCCAATGCCTGTCTGACACGCCCTTCAGAGAATGGTCACGTGAACGCCTTCGGTCTTTTAGTTATTCCTGATCCCGTATATCGCCCACCTCGGCTCACAAACATTGGGTTAGGTACCCAGATTACCCGACGTGCTCGATCGCGGGGCTTTTGTTGGACAATGCTGACTCATTGGCATTTCGGCTGACTTGCTATACGTTGTTTCCGGATGCGTGTTCATTAAGGAGCGTCAGAGAAGACCGATAGCATTCAACTGCGAGAAAACACCGAAGCTCAATTTCTAAGCACATCATCAATACCTGGTAGAAAGAGAGAACACAAGTCACGCAGCAGATGTTGTGGCTGGTTCCAGGTCCCCAATAGTTGCCCTTGAAGTCCTCCCGAAGAGCATCACCTACGCAGAGGGAGTAACATACAACGAAAGCCACCATGCCAAAGTCAATTTCCATCTCCAAGGTAGAAGGCAAGCCGGGCCAGGTTTACTATCCATTGTCGCTTGACGATGTTGCTAAACCTACGCCGAAGGGCAAAGAGGTCCTTATCCAAATGCACGCCGCGGCGCTGAACCATCGAGACCTCTACGTCCGACAGCATCTTTACCCCGGCACAACCTTCGGCGTGACGTTGCTGGCAGACGGATGCGGAACGGTCGTTGCTGTAGGTAGCGACGCTGATCCAAATTGGAAAGGCAAGAGAGTCATTGTGAACCCAGGCTTAGGCTGGAATGACAGCCCTGAGGGCCCTGAAGATCAGGGCGGCTACAGAATCCTGGGCGGCACAAAAGTCAATGTAAACGGCACGTTGCAGGAATACATGATCATAGATGAGGCTGAGGTCGAGGAAGCGCCGTCCCACCTTTCCGATGTCGAAGCTGCCGCGATTCCCCTGACTGGCCTTACTGCGTGGCGAGCGGTCATGACCAAATGTGGGCCTCGAAACATCGGGCCAGGCAAGAACATCCTCGTTACAGGTATTGGTGGCGGTGTGGCCTTGTTCGCCCTCGAATTCGCACGAGCCGCCGGCACCAATGTCTATGTTAGCAGCAGTAGCGAAGAGAAGCTACAGAAGGCCATCAATCTCGGAGCAACAGGCGGTGTCAACTACAAGGAGGAGGGTTGGGAAAAGAAACTGTTGGCTATGTTGCCTGCAGATAACAAGCAACTCGATGCCATTGTTGACGGGGCTGGTGGTGACATCGTCGACAAGAGCGTGACGTTGCTCAAGGTGCGTAGAATCGCTGTCCAACTGCCGTTGATAACTGACAATGCTGTAGCCCGGTGGTATCATCGCGATTTATGGCATGACCACGGGCCCTAAGATGCCGTGGCTGATGAAGGCTGTGCTCAAGAATATCGAGGTCCGAGGGACAACCATGGGGTCGAGAAAGGAGTTCAAAGATATGGTGGACTTCGTCAAGGCGAACAAGGCAAAGCCTGTAGTCTCGCGGACCGTCCAGGGGTTCGATCTCGATGCTATCAACGGCCTGTTCGAGGACATGAAAAAGGCTAGCCAGTTTGGCAAATTGGTGATTGAGCTCTCCAAGGAAAGTGCCGACAGCAAGTTGTGAACATAAACATAAACAGATGGAGTAAACGTGTACCATCCGGTCTGCATCTTCGGCGCAAACGTAAGATTGAGGTCACCTGCATTCTGGGAAGTCTGCTCTTCTTCCTCGTACAAATAGCACCAATGTGATGCAATGCAGCATTGCTATTTTTGGTCTGTTTAAGAGTGTGATCAATGGTATGCAGGGTCTCACGCTGTCGATAGAGCAATCGTGCTGTTCATGGCTGAAGTCGTAGCGCTGTGGCAAAAACGCAATTTTTCCATGTATACTCAGGTCGCAAGCCACCAAAATGTGCACAGCCAACAGATCTTCACGTAAAGTTGTAGCGACGATCCAGGAATAGGGTACTGGAGATCACAACACCACTGCTCTGCGACTTGTTCCCTGTCCCGCTCGACAGGCGGTAAGAGCTGAGAAATCGGATAGGGAGCACGAAGATAAGGAGAGGTATACTATTCGGGTCAGCAATAATCGGCCTGAAGAACCCGTAGGCCGTCTAGAGAAGGCCTTGGCGGGATGAGTGGTTCATAGACTGCCACACGACCGTTCTGCGTCTGGGTTTTGACGGATTTGATATCGTGCATTTGTTGGATACTTCATGCAGCTTTGACAGACGAAGAGCGCCATAGAAGCAGGACAGCCGGCTAGAATCCAACCGTTGGTTGACTGTCGATTTGTCTGGTCGAGCTTCGACAACGAAATGAGGCTGGCACCGACTGTCTTCGCTCCACATGATCGATCGTGTGATAAATGCATGTCTGGACGCTTGCACAAGTTTCACATCATTTCGCTGCATGAATCAGGAGCCATCAAGTGTGTGATGCGAACGGGCGCGTCTGGTGCCAGCGTGATTAGAACCCCTGCTGTTTGCAGTGTGATGCGTTCATCACTCGAGTCGTACATGGAAGGCGCGTCGCTGCACAAAGTTAGACAGCATGCCGGCGGTCGTCTAACCCGGGACCCAACAAGGTGGGTGTGTGTGGGTGTGTCATGATCATCACAAGCTTGGTTTCGAGGGGTCAGCGAGGGCCGGTAATAATCGCACGAGAAGGGATGCGCTCGAAAATGTACGAGGACTCTGAGGCGTTGGCTAGAAGGAACGGTCCCTGTTTCTGCCGGTCACGCTCGCAGAGGGATACAATACACTTGCGGATAACCGAATCCGCCAGAGGATCAGGGCAAAAATAGAAAGCACGTTAGGGGTTTCAGCCTACCACCATGGAACCAACATCCATTGGCCAAAGAGCAAGCTTCCCAACCTCAGAACCCGAGGTTTCCAGCAGTCTCTGGTCCACGTCACCTCACTCTGGAGGGTTCTTTACAGTAAAATAGTTCAGTTTCATTGACCTTTCCGGACGGTGCCGCGCACAACTTGGAGACGATAAATTAATGAAGAACTGTTGCGCTGACACCACATGTTCACCGACACTAAAAAGGCTGAAGTGTGGCGCCGAGTCAGGAGAACTGCCCAAACATATCCGGCGCTTCGTAAAGGAACACAAGTGGCGCTATGTCGCTATAGCAGGTAGACGGCGGTGCATTAAATGCAGTCTGGTCACAGCTGGAAGCCTCGATTACGAATTAAACATGGACTAATAACGAGCAAAGGCGGAAAAGGGCGGCAGACGGAGCCAAAGAGCACAGTAAGGGAGGAAAAAGAGGTTGCGATAACGAAGTCTGTCAGCCATACTCCGTACTCCCAGTGGATGTTAAACTCCGTAAACACCCACATGCGAAGAGGATGCTTAGTAGACAAACCACCTCCGCTTGGGTAAAGAGGTGATGAGACCGTACTGGGTCAGCGCGGCGTGCTCGCCTGTAACCCCTAGTTCAATGCAGGGAAAGACACCATGGCCTGAGTTGGGCAAGAAGCCGGTCAAAGTGGATGGACGGGCACTTCCCCAGACTTGACCGGTGTTAGAGAATCTAGCTTATCGTCCCCAAACGGCCGCAAAGCGGCGCAAAGCGGGACAAAATGGCCTTTTCATCCTCGCGTAAAGGCAGGCCAAGGGACAATAGACCGGCTGAAGCATTTGAAGACGATCCAGGAGAAGGGCCGATGCAAGAACAAGAAAATGGAAGTGCCGGGCGCACAAATGATGTGAGCCCGGGCAGCTATGCAAGGGTTGTCACCAAGTCACCAGCCATGAATAATGCTCTGGAGCCACGACCAGATGATCGGGCAGAAGCGCCCCCAGCATTGTGGCAGTGGAAGTGGCGAACCGGCAATGCGCGCCCTGGACGATTGCAGCATGCCGATTCCGAGGAACAATTGGGGGCCTTTTACGAGAGGTATCTCCGTACGCCAGGGGTTGAACGCTGCAACAATAACATTATTATTAACAATGGAACCAAACAAACAATGCGAGGCCCGTGATGCATGCATTGTGTAAGCCGCCCTACGCGTCGTGCTCGGGCATGTCAAGAAAAGGGACGAAGCGAAAAACATTCCTTTCCAACCAATTGCCCTTAGCCACAACAAGTCCGCTTTTGAGCCTTTTGACAAGTTTTTCGCGCGGCCATGGTCGGGCGTGTCGCTCTTGAGAGGCAAAACAAGACGAGACGAGACGAGTGATGATCTGTCGACGCTACAGCCTGGTCGGAACGATTGGTGGGCTATACATAGCAGTGGAGCGCGGGGACACACTGCGATGATCCTGGCTCATGTCCACGGCGCTAGAGTAGGGGAACCGGCAGGATCCAAGTAGGGGAAAGAGCCTGTAACATGGGTTCGACGAGGCCAGTGGAGAGGACTCAAACTCGTTGAGGTAAGGAGCAGAGATAGGGAGTGATAGGACTGGGCTTCGAGGAGGTGATGACCTCACCCAGAAGCATCTGATCGCTGCAGGCTTCAGGGAGGAAACCCTCCTGGCCCTTGTCGTGCCGTTGTGCGGCTGTGCAGGCCCATGAAGCCATTCCCTTTCCCATCGAGGCCATGCCCGATCAGACGCCCTGGTTGCTTTTTGGCTCCCACCCTGCCACGCTTTTCCCTCGGCGGTGGATCGCTTACAGGCTCTGGGTCTTTTTTTTTTTTTGCTCTGGAGCCAACTGTCATTGACCTCAGGCCTCGTAACGCTTCTAACACGCCTGTGGAAGTCGAACTGTTGATTCCCACTTGGCCCTACTCGTACCGCCAGTTGCCGGTCAAACTGGGGACGGGCAGGGTGTGTTATGCACCTCGCGTCGCCAGTCGCTTCGTCTTGCCCTGGGATTGCTGTTACTCCCAGCGCGAGAAGGGGGCCGTGTTCCAGGTAGTGAGGTTCCCACGTTTCGAGGACTCGTGATGGATGCGGCGAAAATTCTGCAGACGGTGCGAAGCATCGGCCGGTATGATTTTGAGAGGTGTCTGGAATTCGCGGCGGCAAAGCCACTGGCGATGGCTGGGCTTCCGGGCGTGCCAGAAGAACATCGGCAAGAAAGCGCAGACAGCGACAGCGGGACAGAAACAGGCATAGTGTGGTTCTCGTACTCGTACGCATCGCATGCTGGCTGCAGTTGGGCCACTCAGCGAGGCACCGCAGTCTCCGCTTTTCTATTTTTCTCTCACCCGCTCACCCTCGACGCTCAGCCATCCTCCCATCGTTGACACACTCTTCTTCGCTTTGCCATCATCGCACCACCCAGCTTATCCACCTCTCAACCCACTTGTGCTGCAAGCCCCTCGTCGGATGCTCATCCTCGAACGTCTCTTCCCCTTGCCTTTCCTCGATTCAGCCCGCTAGTCGCTCACTGCCACTAGACTTGCCTCATGCCAACTCGCCAGTGACCGTCCAGCCAGCGAAGGGGAAGATGCTCCCGTTGAACTCGCCGGGTGCGACTCCTGCGTGACCTGATTGAACACTGCCTTCTTGAGCCCTTTTGCCCTCGCCGTCAGATTCCTGGCTGGCTGGTGCTGGCCGAGCCCGATATACTGTAGCCATTTCCTTCCCCTCCTCGGCTGCCTCTCTCACACTCCCGCTCCACCTCTCCATCAACCCATTCTATCTGCCTTCGACATTTTTCCGGCTCTGTTCGCAGACCATACCTTCGTTTATACACACGAACCCAACATTCGCTTTTCAGACGCATTTGATATTCCTGTTCGTTAGGATCTTCAATCGCTCGAGTCTTACGCTTTCGATACGTTCGCTGAAAAGTCCTTGAAAAGCGCCTTCTTCGCCTCGGTACCTTCTACCCGCCTACTTGACCATCCCGGCTTCTTCCACCGGGTGAAGACATTCGCTAGGTCTGAACTTGGAATAATCCCTATAACCTGCTGCTAGCTCGAAGAATTCTATCGTTGGATACTGAATACTGGAGCTCATCGGCCTGCCTGCGCTGTGCCTACGCAACAGAGCGTCTACACAAAACCGCGCTTTAACCATACTCCCGGAACACCCGGTGTGTGGAATTACCTCTCGAGAGGGTATCAAGCAGACCAGCTCATTCATATTGTGACTGATCCGTATCGGAATCCAGACTTCTGGGTACGTATATCCCTGAGGACCAGTTACCAGATTTAGCATCCAGCTTCACGGTGCCGGTGTCGACCTACCAACCCTTGCATCAGAGATTTGATTCATAATTTTCCTCCTTGTGAAATTGGGTCATTCTCGTGTCCAGGAATCGTCTTGAATATCTCGCTAACATCCCTTGGGTGACAGCTGTCTCAGGTTGAAAAAGTGAAGTCTTCACTCCAGAGCCTCTGCCTACCGAGCATATCCAGCACCTTCACCTCTAGCCTTCCACCTCAGCTCTTCTCCAGAAAGGTAAGCAAATAATCATTCTGGTCAAGAATTTCGAAATCATCTGGCAATAGTTTGGCTGATCCATGGGATAGTTCGTGCCGTCCGTCTGGAATTCTTTGTTCTCGGGGCTAGTCTGCCTCGGCATCCAGGATCTTTCACCGTCTTGGAAGCCCACAACAAGATTCCAAGTCTCGATTCAAATCGCCGCAAGCTCGACGTACCAACTGCTCAAGGCCTCGTCGCTTGTCCGGCCAGCCCCTCAGACCACGTCTCAGAAGCCTAGGGGCAAAATATCTCCACATACACCCAGTTGCCACTCGAATGTTCACCACGAGAATCACGACTATCGACTCTAAACTCGAATCTCGATAGCATTTGCAACAGTCGCTCGCTCTGATTTGAGGAGACCTCTCCTCATATCCACCACACTCGTTTAGTTACAAGTCGCTCGCTTTGTGCTTTTATTCTCACATTAATTTCAGCCCGCGTACCATTTCAATACCGTCAAGCTGGCTTCCATCACTTACGGTCATCTTCAGGTGAGTGCAATTTGCTGTTCCTGGTCATGTCTTAGCCTTTACGTCGGCATCATGACCCAGGGGTTCTCCAGAATGATTCAAATACTGACACCTATCTCAGGCTCTCCCAGACTTGCCCGGCCCCTTCATAGTCGACGACTCCTACGACCCGGCAGTCTTCGAGGGAGAGCATTTTGCCAATCAATACCAGGAAGGCCTCGCGGCCAAACCTGGTCCGCTGTTCCCCATGTCTGGTTATGGGAAGTCAGAGCTCGCAGGTATGGGTGTGAACCATTTGTCCGACGTTGTCGCTCATTCGACAACAGATTTCCCGCCTACCGATACTGAAAATCCAATGTTCTACGGCACATTTCTCCAAGCTCCGTATAGTCATCACCATCTTCTCCAGCCTACTGCGAATCAAGATGTTGACTTCCAATTTGTGTCGCAAGACATCAAACCTTCGGTCCAACACATGAGGAACTTCAGTGCTCCACACTCTCGGGCACCTTCAACGAACACCATTCATCAGCCTGCTCTGAAAAGAAAGGCTTCCATGACTGAAGAGTACGACCAGCCAGCCTCCAAGAGAACAGCAGTGGCACAGGTTCAAGTCCAAGACCCTCAGGGTGATTACTACGACCTCAGCGGTCAAACCTCGCCCGGGACACCATTTGTACTTACCCCGACTGGCAGCACCGGACTCCCAGTATGCGCGCCCAACTTTGCATCACCAAGACCGTCTGGCCACCATTACTCCACCTCGACGGCTTCCCAAGTGTCATTGACTGCTCCGTCACCGCATACACCCGCTTTCAACAGCCCGTCCTTCGCTACTGTGAAAAGCGAGCAAAGTCCCAGGGCACCAGTCACGCCCATTCCTCGGCCGGCGACAAGCTCTCCCGTCAAATCATCTGTCCCTAAGTTGGTTCGTACCTCCACCATGCAACAGTCTCCTCCTGGCTCTTTCTCCGGCATGACCATGGGACAAACTCAGACCTTCAACCCTTATTCCATGCATCCTCTTAAGGCGAGCTTGAAATTGAACGGCGACCTGGAGACCATGAAAGAGTCCTGGACCAAGGATGAGAAAGAGGCTCGTCGTCGTCTCGTTGAGTTCCGACGAAGCCAAATCAACAGCACCATTACCGCCGACTTTAAGCCTGTTGCACCACAAGACCGTCAGCCTAGCAGCATCTGCATCTCGTGCATCTGGTGGAAAGAGAAGAACGAATTCTACGTCACCTCCGTCGATACCATCTACCTGCTCGAGGCTCTTGTTGGGGTGAGATTCACTGTCGAGGAAAAGAACCGAATACGCCGAAACCTGGAAGGATTCCGGCCGATGACTGTTTCCAAGGCCAAGCCAGACAGTGAGGAATTCTTCAAAGTCATCATGGGCTTCCCTCATCCCAAACCCCGCAACATCGAGAAGGATGTCAAGGTGTTTCCATGGAAGATTCTATCTACCGCCTTGAAGAAGATCATCTCCAAGTACTCCGCAAGCTATTCTTCAACAGCCGCGGTCGTTAACCCGGCTTCGATGTATTCTGACCATGTGGTCGACTTCCGATTCATGTCTTCACCTCAACAAGAGTACATGCCTGCGATGTCTGCAACTGGGTCTTATCCTGTCATGAGCTCGGAAATGCAATACATGCCTGCGCCACAACCCATGCCCATGCAAGCACCACCTCCGGTTCCTGAGCTTCAACTGCAGGTGCCAGAATACAGAACCTTCGATGCCAATGGCCAATTCTACTATCAAATGGTCCAGACTCCTAACGGGACCATGCCGATGCAGCGTGGTCCAATGACAGCACCAATAAACCGTCCTAATTTGGACTTTGCGCTCGCCAACGGCAACCCCGTCACCACGGCGCCGCATAGCGCTCCAGCGGCCGCCTACCAACACGCATTCTTCGAATCGAACGAGTTCGTGCCTCCAATGCACTATCCACAACGCTGAAGTGTGCAAGTAATCTAGCATTTTCCCTTTCTTGACTGTCCTTAGCATCTCATTCCTTCTGCCGAACACAGGGTCCTCCGGTTCCCATCCCCCACCACGGGAGTATTTTCTTAATTGCATTCATTATCACGGCGTCGGCAGGGGAAAAACTGGGAAATGTATTGGGAAGAACGATGTCATGTACACAACATATTTCTGTACACCACAGATGGGGTCATGTCTTAGCGATCTATTATTTTGGGACTTGGGCTGGCTTGTCTGGGAAGTTTTTCAATGCAAGCAAGGTTTCGCTGAGAGTCGAGTTGTTATATTCGGCTTGCTCTCGGAAGTAATACTGATGTTGAGGAGAGACCTGAAAGAAGCCGGGGAGATGTTCATGTATATGATTTGACGAAGCATAGATGATATGCCAGATGACAGCAAACGCGACCCCGAGAGCGCATCGATAGTAACAACAGCAATACATGAAAATTGAAGTTTAGATTTCCTCCATGGGTTCCTATATGGGTCTTCTAGTCCTCGAATTGTACGGAGTACGAGATGCGCGAAAAATGGGTGAGATGGATACCTGTACTCCGTACGGTATAGGCATTAAAGGCGTTGGTGGGGGGGTCTTAGCCCCTTTGGGCGGGTATCAACATCGCCCAAACCACCTGCGCGTCGCACAGTATTTTGCGTCTTGTTTGGTATCGCGGCCGGCGACGCTATTGCTTGCTGCTTGCTGCTGGCATTACTACCCGTTGTCGTCGTCGCCAAGTCCCTCGCGGCCCTCTCAATGAGCTGCTGACATTCGCTCTCCCAACACCCTCAATCATTATCTCTAGAGCCAATACCTAGGTAGATAGCCTTGGGCCAGCACCGCAATGGCGACGTCGACACCCACGCGCCGCCATCGATCCCTCGAACCCACCCCTTTCATTCCCTCCTCGAGTCCGACTGAAAGGAGCTCAAGCGTCAGCCCGGCGCGGTCGGGGAAGCAATCGGCCTGCACCTACACCTTCACGCCGCGGCGCATCAAGTCACTCCCTCGAGCTTGGGAACGACGGCCACTCACGCCGCACGTACCTCGGAACGATGTGCAGAAGATCTGGAAGCGCGTGCCTCTCGGGGAGGTCATGGCCAATGTCGGCCATGGGTGGAGGAAGGATGTCGGCGGTGGGAACGTGAACGGAAGGGCCGTGAAGAGGTTGAAGGTCACGCTCCAGGAGGCAGACAAAGAGAACGTGGCACGGTACTTGCCGTCGAAATGGGAAGATGGCGCGGGAGTGAATAGTCCGAAACGAAAGGCGGTGCATGCTGCCTGTGGGTTTGTGGCAGTTAACGCCGCTGCTGCGGTGCAAGGTGAAGGTGACGGCCATTTCCTGGAGGAGACGGCTGAAGGGGTGGATGTGGATCATGGAGTGTCTGACGTGATGAATGTCGAGCTGGTGAATGATGTTTCGGAGCATATTGAAATGGCTGGTGTGGACGCCTCCGTTCGGTCTCAACAAGAAGAAGGAGACGAGGAACAACAAAGGGAAGAGGGTAATGGCCTTTCACACGACGTCTTAGATAGTTTGGACTCTCCTACACCGAGTGAAGAGAGCGACGAGCAGGAGCGTACAGCCACGTTGAATCCCGAGAGGTCTTCGGTCGAGAAGTCTATGGCGAATTCAATTCACTCCGAGGAAATTCCTGGTCCGATGCAGCAAACCCTGGAGTGCCAGGCCGGCCTCTTGTCAAACACTTTGCAAACGGCAAACCAAGCTCCTCCATTGTCTACGGACCACGACGATACAGCATTCCTACACGACTTCCTTTCTCGCGCTCGCGCACAAAAAGCGGCGAAACAACAAGAAGCCATGTCCCAAGACCAAGCAGCAATACCGATGGACATCGCAAACGCAAACGCTACAGGCTCCAATGACATTATATCCTCCAACGTTCCGACCACGTCCCATGTCGGAAATGCCCAGGAACCTGTTCCGACCACATCCAACACGTGGGATGAGACTCCAGTACTTCGAGCCGATCAAGATACGGAGCCCAGCGTGGTCTCTCCACGACGAAGTTCAAGACTCACCACCCGATTGCCACGGCCACAGAAGCCCATCACCACAGTTCCAAGCAACATCGCGCTTAAGAGGCTGAACGGGACTGAATTCATCGCAACCCAGCGCGAGACCCAGTCGCTAGCCATGACGACAAGAGCGAATACGAAGAGGAACAAAGCCGACGCGGTCAATGTCCAGCTTAAATTGATTCAACTGGCAGCCGAGCAAAAGGCACAGGCCGGACAAGTGCGACCTCTACATTTTCCGAAAAAGGACGGCGCAGAAAGGAAGAAGAGGAAAAACACCAAGGTAGTGAGTTGGGACAATACGATTGCGAGATTCGAGGATGGGGAGGAGGTGTTGAACAGCAGTCTGGATGAGCCGGGGAGTGATGCAGAGACTCAAGGGGATCAGAAGCCGCTGGTGGCGAACGAGAACACAGACGGGATCGGTGGTGCAGAGGACGAGAAGAACGAGACCGGAGGGAATCCAGAGGAGAACAAGGAGAACGACGAGATTCACAGAGAAGAACAGAAGCAGGTCAGGAAGGTGCGTCGGTTGAGGAAGCTGAATGTCGGAAACGTCAATGGGACTCCAGCGCCGAAGAGACGAGCCAGTCTAGGAATCCCGGTACCTACCACGGCGGCGAGTTCATTGCTTTCGAGCGTCATGGGGGACAGTACCGAGAGGGAGATGGCAGGATTCTTGGAAGAAGCCGCGAAACAGACGATTGTGCCCGTGGGCCGTGAACAGGGCGCGCATGCCAAACCGAGGATCTTGAGAAGGAGAACGTGATGATGTTGATGTCGAGAGAGTGTCAGAGACGGTTGTTGTTGTTATTGTTGTTGTTGATATTAGGGGCTGGCCACCACACGGGGGAGAGTCCACGTTGCCCCTGTCGCTTGTTGTGACGGTTTGGGAGTTTTTTGAGGTTCTGAAGATGCATACATCTTGCCACTGCCGTACACATATCCCCCTCCCTATCTATCTAGTCAGGTACTCTGGAGATGGGCGATTGATTTGAAGCAAAGCGAAGCGTCGCGGAGAGTAACGGCGAATCTTTTAGGCGTGGTTGTGTGTCGTGATGTGTTTTGTATTGTAGCCTTGAACGAGGGACCGGGTACAATTTTCTTCTCCGGCCTCCTGATGATTCACCGCAATAGTCGAAATGCCGATGATGATGTTCTTTGAGAAGGTCCGAAAAAATGAGTTGCTCCCACCGCTGCCACTCACTTCCGCTGTTGGTGGTGGTGGTGGGTAGGGTGCAACAAATGCTCATGATGATGATGATACTACGCGAGAGTCGTACGTGTCAAAAGTCACTGGTGACGATGAAATCTAATTTGACGGTCTTGAAAGGTGTAACAGCAACGGCAGCGACAGAAGAATCTAAGCCCAACGGATCTGCAAAGGGGTCTTGGGGGGATTTGGGCTGGAGGAGTGGGAAAGGGGGTACTGGACGAGGCCCGAAAGGGGCCGGGAATGATGGGTTTGCTGTATTGTCCTGAACACCGGCCCCCCCGGGGGCCTTGGATTAATTGGTGAGGTCTTTATTTGACGATTCGAGGTCTTTCACACCATAATATGGCTTCTTCTTCGACTTGAGGGGTTTAGAACTTGAGACTCTTCGAGATTTTTTTGAAACAAACGCTCATCTATCTGTTCTTGTCGACTCTCTACACGCTCGTCGTAGAAAACACAAAATCCACAAAATCAAAAAGTACGTTGTACCGTATAGTCAGATAAGTCGTTTGCAAACATTTTATCGCCCAGCAATTTGGTTCTTCACAACCGGCGGGATCCAGCACAGTGCCACGTTCAGCGAGATGGTAATGACGCCAATGATCCAGAACGATGTCGCGTAGCTGTTTGGATGGTATCTGAAGATGATGGCGAACATGATACCGCCGAAGTTGCCACATGCTCCAGTCATGCCACTCACGACTCCGTTGGCCCACGGCAGGACGTGAGGGACCAAGGCGAAGTTGGCGCCGTTGCCAGCTTCCAGGAAGAAGGCCATGCCGGCAATCAATCCGAACATGGTGCTTTGGTCGTGGGGGTTCAACACGCCGATGACGATCAACAGGACGCCGGTGATGATCCCGAGCGCGTGGATCCAGATCTTCTTGACCCAGACACTGTGAGTTTTCTTAAACAAAATGTCTGCGATGATTCCACCCAAGGGTCGGTACACCACGTTCAACAGACCGAACATTGCTGCCCACTGGCCTGAGGTCGTCTGGCCCAGCGACTTGAAGTTCTTTTGATAATAGCTGCCCAGGATGCTGTTGATCGCCAACTCGCCGCCGAAGCTGCAGAAGTAGCAAAAAGCCAACACCAACGTCTGGGGTTTGAACATGACGCCGAGAACTTCCTTGGGCGTAGGTTTGACAACAATTTCGCCGCGCGCAGTGTCGAGCATTTGCTGCTCGGTCATCTGGGCTTCACGGTCGGCGAATTGAGATGTCTTGCGTTCACCCGTGGCGTCAAAGTGCATCTTCTCGCCGCTCTCGGTGGGCGTATCAGCGCCTTTTGGAGACTCGGGCGCGTCCATGATGCCGGCTTTAGGTGCGTCGACGAGCGTAGCCTGTATGCCGTGGGCAGCGAGGTTGGCTTCAGCAATGTTGTGACGTTCACTCCATTTGCCATTTGGGGTGTCTTCGCAGAGGAAGAGGATGCACAGAGCAGTGGCAACGATGATGACGCCAGGCACGATAAAGGCGACCCGCCACGCGGTGTGAGGTGTTAGCCCTCGATGGAGGAGGGAGTCATAGATTGAAGGCATCACGCTGTTGTTTGACCGTTAGTATGTCCGTGACACAGGTTGATGTTGCGATACTTACAAGTATGTAACACCACCACCGGCATTACCGAAGCCGGCAGCGATGGCGTTAGCTGTGCCGACGATATTCTTGTCAAAGTAGCCCGTCGACCAGACCTGGCACGGGACGAAGCTGCCACCAAGAATGCCGATGAAGAATCGTAGAGCGAAGAGTTGGCCTCTGCTGTATGCCGTCCCGGACAGGAAGGTAGGTATGGCACCGATGAGGAGACATCCAACAAATGTGTATCGAGCGCCGAATCTATCGCAGCAGGGTCCGGCAATGAGACGCACCAATAGTGTTGCGCAAAGGGCTATGATGTTGGAATTGGCCACGTCGGTTTTGGTCAACTTGAGGTCTTTCTGAATGGTATCGTGCAACTGAGCGTGTATTAGTATACAACCGACCAAAATGAATACAGAATGTCGACTTACCAACGGTGGGAACGCATACCAACTCCAGAAAGCCACAAAGAAGCCGAACCATGAGAAGAAGAACGTCCGACCATATTTATTGACGACGTTGAAGAAGGGAAGGGATCGTGCCTTGTGGGTGACAGGGTTGACCTCTGGGGCCTGCCACAGTGAAGCGAAGCGCATGATGAAAGAATATGGAAGTCACGAACAGTCTTCGTGCAGGAATAGTAGCCTCGACCCGAAATGAGGTATCGGAAATGTAGGTCGATGTTGGCCTTTACTGGAAGATGTCGATGGAGACTGACTGTTCACGGAAAGGAGACTGGGAAGCCGTAGATATATGTCGAATGCTAGGGGCAATCATCCGCTTCGCCCCCGTATCCTTACCGTCGTTGAGGGCACACAGACTCGCGGCCTGATATGACGATTGTATGCTTTCTCCGGGGATTCAAGCCAAGTCCAAGTCTCCGCTTCTAGACCGGACGTATGTTTAGATGAGCAAATCCGCGGCGATCTGCTTCCAACGATCGAGGTCCACAGGACGAATCAACGGCGTTGAGATGCAAGCCACAATCTGACCGGCGCCAGAGCGCTGCTGATAACAGTGCAAAATATGGGTCCAGATTGTCTTGACAAGACCCAGTTATACTGTTATAGCTCCGAGGCGGAAACGTCTGTAGTGTATTCAAATACTTGGACACATATCAACATTGAGTGCATTCCATCTGTATCCTCGGAGGTTGTCGTAAAAGATTCATTCCGGGACCGATGTTGCTTTTGTTTGATCTCTGCTGGTCGAGAGGCCTAGGCCTATGCGGACTCCGACCGCTTTCTGCAGGTGCGTGGTCTTCACCGGGTGGTTTTCTTGGTCTTTGAAGGCACTACTTCTTCAGGAACGCCGTTGACGTCGCCTGTTTCAAAGGGAGATGCAGTGATATGCCCAAGCCTTTGTTCGGGTGCATGCAGAATTCAGATGAGCAGTAAGTGTGGCAGGTTGATCTATCTAAGATGCGACACCGCTGACAATCGATTGGGTGGAAGGCGGGCGGTTGACACTCAATCGCAGACCTAGGACCAAGCTGATGGGAAGCGCCTAAGGCTGCAGTTGCATAAGAAAGCGACAATGGCGAGGATGTGGTTGGGCGAGGCTGGCGAGGCTTATCTCTTGAAGGCGCTGGCTTCGAGAACCAAAATGCGTCGGAGGTGGATCTTCCTTATCTGCGGCATGCCCCCTGCGCTTGATAAGGCTGTTGTTCTCCTTGGAGCGACAAATCTGGATCTTCTTTGCATTCTCCGCGGGGTTGTTGCTTGCTCCTGGTAGTGTCGATCATATCAGCTTTCATTGGGCATTTCGTGACACCAAAAATTGTATCTTGATGTTGGCGATAGTCCGGCCTCAGCTCGATATCGGCCTGACGTCGACTCGGAATCTCGCTCCCTTGCCACAACTCGGTAGGGCACACCCAAGACTCTTGAAGATCTTCCCAAGGGCAGGCTTGAGTAAAGAGAACTCTCGACACCAGCATGACAGTGTTGGTGCAGTGCTCGTCAGGTTTCATGAAGACGTCCTCGGTTTGGTAAGATTGAATTTTCTGCGTGCCGATCAAGCCATTAACTAGACCCGATCTGGACAACCGCAGTTGTCGGATGATATCGCCGCGATCGGCGCCTCCATGGTAGTTTTGGCAGGCGAGGGTTTCGACAAACCATGATAACACTCATGAGTGTACCAATTGAAGGGAGTTCTCAGATCTGGACGAGAATAGTTCCTAGGACGATCTCTTCGTCTCAGCTATTGTTCGCGACGAATTCGAACAAAGCGACTACGTCAGCAACCACAAAACTAGGCCTTAACCCAATCATGAACCCATCGCTCCACCCAGTCCGCTTGAATTTCGTCCAGGCCTTTCAGTGTCTTGCTTGCCTGCAAAGCCCTATCTCCATCCATTGCGGACATCTCGTCGCCAACAAGCAGCCCTTGGTAGAAATCAAGAAGCTTGGCTGCAGGATTGAACTGCAACATGTCCTGCAATTTGCCCGCGGTATCGATTGAAGCTGCGTCTCTCCTCACCCGTTCGATCCATGTACTCAAGGCCACCTCTTGGATCTCTTCTGCCCGCCCTTTGGTTTTCATTGCGTCGTTCAGAGCCTTAACCACGATAGGTCTCAAACCATCCCATGATGTTGGTCTTGGGTTTTGAGGATGGAGCACACTCACTCTTCTTTTCTCACGTGTCTCTGGAAGGGAGAACTCAACCAGTGTGTGTGCCAGAACGTCGATGGGTACCCAATCGATATGGTTATTCCTGCCTTTGCCCAAAGAATCAGGAATCATACCCAAATGCAATGAGCTGACGACAAGACTAGGGAACCACTCCCATTTATTCCACGAGCCTGGTGCGAACGCTGGACCGGCGACTTGTCCGACCCGGACAACTGTGACATCAACATTCGCGATCTTGGACTCGACGTATCCAAGGATGCGCTCAGCAACATACTTGCTCTGTCCATATCCCATGGGCAAGGGAGCAGAAGCGTCCGTAATGATTCCTTCTGCGATGGGGTTCTGAGAAGATCCCATGACTGAACTAACAGAGGAGATGAACGTGACATGGGCACGTCCTGGAGTGGCTGCAGCGAGCTTGACTAGATTGACAACACCCTCAAGATGTGGTTCAAATGTAGGTAGCGTCAAGTTGAAGTTCACAGGCCAGGCATTGTGAATAATGTTGGTGGCAGTGTCTTGTAGCCGAGAGTAGTCCTCATCCCCAAGACCGAGTTGCGGCTTGGCTAGATCTGTTGTCAAGAAAGTCACCCGATGGGCTGGGAAGTTGGTAGGGAGACCACGAGCTGAAGAACGTGCTCGCTGAAGAGCTTCTGGGTTCTCTGCTCGGTTCAGACAGAAAATGTGCGCCACAGAAGAGTCTGAGAGCAGTGCTTGCAGCATGTAGCATCCAATCCCACCGGTAGACCCGGTGAGAAGGACAACTCTTTCGTCGTGAATCCCGATACCTGAATCGTGTTTCGAAAGCGGGATTCCGGTCCCATTTTGCGCAACATCTTCAATCAGCGCCGTGTACTTGTTGATCGTGGTCTCGACGATATCGATCCGAGATGATTGCTCCAAAGAATCTGTCGCGTTCCCTTCTTCGGCGAGGCTCAAAATGGCCTTCGTGAGCAACTTGATGGTCGGGTTGGCATATACAGTGCTAATTTCGAGATCAGGCAAGGCGAGCATGGCTTTCAATCGGCGCGTCATTTGAAGTGCCTGTAATGAGTCGACGCCACTGAGGAAGAAGTTTTCATCTTCTGTAAAGGTCTTGGAGTCCATAAAGTTGCTGAGAGTCTCTGTCAAGAACGAAGCGACAGCGTCGTAATCCTTGCAGTCGATCGACAAAGTGGACATGTCGAGATCTTCCACATCAAGAGCTGAAACTTTCTCCGCGTCGGCGTAAAGTTCTTCGATCTCCTTTTCGTATAAATTCAACGTCGGTCTTCTCTGAATAGTGCCTTTAGCGCTTCGGAGCATAGGCTTGTCAGGCTTGATAAACATAATGTGCGATTTCTTGATCTGTGCATGGCGAGGACAATCTATGTTGGCAGCTTGAATTGTTGGCCATATCTCTTCGATAAAGTCAGCTCGCTCCGCGACAGATAGAGCTTCTGCGTCCTGAGGCTCGACCAAAAGTGCAGCTTGAAATCTCATTGAGCCTAGGACAAGAACAGATTTGACTTTGGGATGGCTGGAGATCATTTGTTCCATCGTCGTAGGATTTGTCTGTGACAAATAGGAGACCGGAGTTAGTATCAAATCGTGCTTGATATATCTTCAAAGGGGATAAGATTTGGATGCGACAGGGTCTTGTGAATGAGAACTTCCAGACACGCACCTTTTCACCAGTCAGGAAGACAATAATGTCGTCTCCTCTTCCACGGTACTGCCACAGGTTTGGCTTTGACGGATGCGGTATGTATAGATCTCCTGTTCGATATTCTTTCAGGTCCGGAAAGACTTTGAACACGGGTTGCTCCTTGTCGCCGTCGGGATGGCGCGCAATGACTGCCTCGTATTCCCCTTCCGAAGCATTCTGGAATTCAAACCGGTAATCAGGATTGAATTGGAAGTGTTTCCACTCTGCGGTTGGCCATTGATCGGCTGGGTAAATGGTAGGAAACAGTCCAGTCTCCGTGGTTCCAATAATGGAAAAGAATTTCATCTTCTCCGAAATCTTGTCGCCGACTGTTTGACTGAGAGTACCTCCGGAATAGAACATTGACGGTAGTTTCTGGGAGACAAAATCTAGTAGATCTGGTTTATTTGACAATTCCTCGGCTACCAAAGGGACAATGGCAGCACAAGTAGCGTGGGTATATTTCAGCCCATCAACTAGTACTTGAGCAGACGGTATCAATCCAGCGGGTGGGAATATGATCGTTGTCTCTCGAAAGATTGCTCCGAGAATCGACCCGAACATGGAAGCCGCCTGGCAACAGGTCAGTGTGATCTCGTATTATCTTGGTCTTCTTACATGAAATGGAGGAAATAAGAAAAACAATCTGCCGGGAGACCACAAACTGTGCTGGTTGTTGAACGCGGCAGGCGCATCAAGGCTGACCCAGTGTAACCAGCTGTCGGCGAACTCGTGAGTCCAGATGATAGGTTTTGGCAAGCCCGTTGTTCCAGAAGTATGTAGTACCACAAGAGGATCTTTGCGGGCTTCATCAAAGGACTTCTTATAAGCATATTGTGGATGTACCTGGGTCAAAAGATCTGCGACTGACGGGATCTCAAGAACCTCGATGTCGTGTGAAGCGACTATCGTGGTGACCGCCTGGGGAGCTGGATTGGGTGCTACCAGCTTCTTACAACTTAGCAAGTTGAATAGATTGACGTGCGCTGGCAGGCTGTTTCGTGGTGAAGTGAGCAAGACCTAACACGATATATCAGGATAGATCTTGCCATGTCCAAGGAGCCAGATAGATCCCACCTTGTAACCTGCTTTGACTGCACCCAGCAGGAGAGCATTGTACCTGATGTCCAGTGGTCCAATGTATGCCAGCGTCTCAAAGTTTATACCGGGACCGATCGTGTTATGCAGCCACCAGGCAAGGCCGTTGATGACATTTGCGAAGTCTGCATATGTTACTTGGAGGAAGCCTTCGTCATAACCTGTTGTAGAAATTGGGTACTCTGCATAGACAGAGTCAGGTGTATCCTTTGCACGCCTATCCACTACGTGGTTCAGGAGTTGCCTTCTCGTGAATGTAGAGCCTGGTGTGGCCATCATGAAAGTCACCTGGGCTCAGATCTGGTCCCAACTATCGAGACTATGTTGCCGGAAAGAGACCAGGGGCCAGGAGATATAAACTCTAGAGACACCGCCATATTTATATAGTCGTCGAGCTTGAATGATAATGACAAGCTTCATGTAAAAGGGTGAAGACCTACCTTCGATATGAAGCCGAAAGGCACATGAATCCCGGGTAGGTTAGCAAGTGGTCTCCTTATCTTACGTAAATAAAGAGATGTCGTCCTCGGCCATGGCCGAACATAGAGTTCAACGCTAGCGGGCCTTATTAGCTGTGTTGTACGTAAATGTTCGTTGACTGTGTGGAGGAGGAGTCCAACAGCATCCATCTTATTAGCTCCAAATTGCAATTAAGAGGTACCCTCCGAACGCTGCCTTGACGATCTTTGGATTCCATTATGATAATTGTGGGATGTCTCGAGCTCCCGACGCGTTCGCATATCCCTATCTTCTCAAGGGCGTGCACAGTTCGATTTGCATCAAGCAGTGACCGATAGCGCCCGTCTCAGTGACGGTAATTCGTCGAAGCGGATCCTGATCGGCGCATCGTTGATACGTTGTCCCGCATTTCGACAATCGTCTACGGAGAACCCAGGGGGAAGAACAGCCTGAGAAGGAAAGTCGACTTTCATGAGCCTGTGCTCAACAGCGACTTTGAAGCATGGAGGAAACGACCTGCGGTTCAATTGTATCAGGGTGAGGACCTTGTGCAGCTGTCCTCCAGGCTCCAGCCTGACCAACCCGTCTTTATGAGAATACCCCCAGCTGACGAAGCACCTCGAACAACCTGCATTTGGATGAACTCAATGGTTGGTTTCGCCCTGTGGTGTGCCCAGCATCGTTTCATACCCGCCGTCGAACACCTGGACCGCGCTCACGATCACGAAGCTGTGCGTATCGATTCGATGGCTAGTGTAGTGAGATGTTGTCCTCCGCATTCTCGCCGGTGAGCTTCTAAATAATACGTTGACACGGTCAGTAGGTGCAAGAAGCGGCATAGCAGAAATGTGCCATCCATCAACGAGATTCAGATCACGACGCAGACCATCACATAGAACTCGGAATCCGGAATCTAACAGACCTGCGGTTCTCACGACATTGCCCTGTCCGCACCGTTCCTAAAAGACTGCCTGGGAGGACAGATATCTCGAACGATCAGACGCGCGGAAAGTAACTCACCGGTCCTTGACTTTGAATTGTCGACTCCCTCCTGTTCGAGATCTGCGTCTCCGATCATACGAGTCTGGTACTTTTTAGTCATGTTGGGTTGTCTTAGTCGTACTTGCACAGCATCTTCAGCGCTATTGCTTTCAGTCAGTCCAACATCCTCTTGTTTGTGTAAGCGGCGCTCATCGCTGTCTTCTTCCTCCAGACGTCTCTTTGCCTGTTCCTCTGGATCGATAGGCGCAGGGACAGCGGGTATCACGAAATGAAATAATGTAGAAGCCCGCCCATACTTGTAGACTTCGCGTCTGGCTGGGAAACTTGTATCTGCAAGCAGCTTCCATGATGCTAGGTACTTGACGCTGCCAAGTCAAACATCAAACGCGACTCGCAGAGATATATCAGGTGGTTCAGGTTGGGCCTGGTTACGTCCAGAAAGGAGGGAGGGGGATGAAGACGGCTTTGTATGAACTTGTCGCTACGGAGTACGCGTGCCTAAATAAACCCCCGAGCTAATTTTTGGTGAAGCCAAACAACAAATAAACATCCCTTTCCCACTTCCAGCATTATTACCATGGTCGCCTGTCATGGCCGTTCAAGTAATGTCAGATCTGCATTTGGAGACACCCAAAGCTTACGATGTCTTCACAATCACTCCAAAAGCACCCTACCTGGCACTCCTAGGCGATATCGGCAACATCCAACACGACAAGGACGACTATCTTGCCTTCTTGACCCTGCAGCTCAAGCAGTTCCGCGCCGTGCTTCTCGTCCCGGGCAACCATGAAGCGTATCATTCCAACTGGCCTGCCACTCTCGATGCTCTCCGGGACTTTGAACAAAACGTACGCAAAGACGCAACGCTCGGAGAGTTTGTGCTGCTCGAACGCACAATTTTCCGGCCGCCAGACTCGAACACTGCCATTCTAGGCTGCAGCCTGTTTTCGTTTATCCCGGCTACACATGAAATGGCAGTTAGTCACGGCCTCAACGACTTTTTCCACACCCATGACTGGGATATCGCCATGCACAACGAGGCACATAGACGGGACCTTGCCTGGCTCAATGCGAGAGTTGAAGAGCTTGGACAATCAAACGCGAAGATCATGATCTTTTCGCACTGGAGCCCGTCGCTGGATGTTCGTGCGATCGACCCAAGGCATGCTGCGAGTCCGATTACGTCCGCTTTTTCTACGGAACTTTGCCGAGAGCCGTGCTTTCAGAGTGACAAAGTGGCCCTTTGGGCCTTTGGTCATACACACTTCAATTGCGACTTCACAGTTGAGCGGGCGAGTCATCCCGCAGGCCCGTTGCGGCTCCTTGCAAATCAGCGAGGATATTATTTTGCTCAGGCAAATGGTTTTGACGTGGAGAAGACCGTCGAGATTTGACCAAAATGCGACCGATGCCTCTTAATACTCGACATCCCCGCGTGGTGACATCGGCAAAAGGTACTAAGTTACTTTTGTGTTATGAGGTATGGCGAACAAATCCGAAGCTACTCGGCATTCTGCAACTTTGGAGGCCGGGCGCACCGGAAGACGTCTGCTGCTTAGTTGTCTGGCCAAATGTGGACGTACAATCCAAGCCAGACCCCTCAAGCGGCTCAAAGGAGATTTCAAGGCTGCGCAAGGTCTATGATGTATACAGTTCTTTTCAACTCTCATGAGGGTCTTAGTTCGCCATCACCCGTACGCATTCTCAGCCTAAGTGGATACTTGGATGCTCGTTACGTTTTCACGATTGGACCTACCTCCATCCTTACCCGCACTCATAGCCGCCGGCCCAATGCGGTGGTTTGTCAATACTCTCTAACTTGTCCCAGAGAGAGCCAAATACAGGTACCAACCAGCCTATGTTAACACCGTCTTTCAAGCGATCCTCGGGACCAAGACCACTGGATGCATCACCATATTCCCCGTAAACGCCTTATTACACTGTTTACAGGAGACTCCTTTAATGTAGGTTCATATCTACATCGATTCTTTTGCCGGTGTCAAGATATGATGAGTATCTCTTCACCTTCCACCAGCCGTTTTCATTTTCCGGAACAATTTGGACCAGCCCTGAAACTCCCCTCGATGACCAGAAATCCAACATTTTAGGGAGATTTCCCGGCCCCTCCGGGCTTTCTGGCAGTGATGAACCAGCAGTACGTGTACAGCAGGTTGTTTTTATCACTGAACT
Organism: Exophiala spinifera; assembly: GCF_000836115.1. Classification (NCBI taxonomy): domain Eukaryota; kingdom Fungi; phylum Ascomycota; class Eurotiomycetes; order Chaetothyriales; family Herpotrichiellaceae; genus Exophiala; species Exophiala spinifera. Next base: position 3,454,171 of record NW_015622516.1, read on the forward strand.
CCTTCCTCACATCCGCGAGCATCACTTGAATTTCTTCCTGTGTCCATCCAAGCGCTCGGGTGAGGTATGCTAGCGTGACAGCTTCCAAAGCATCCAGCATTTGAGCCCGAAGAAATGCTCCTATCTCTCGGAGCCTTCGCTCCCGAGGCCACGGACCTATGGGAGTCTTCATACCGTGAGCAGAAGACCGTAGCAAGAGTTTAACATCGATGGGAAACACCAACTCACCTTGATTATTTGCGTCTGGACGTCAACGAAACCGGCTTCCTTAAGATGATGTTCGAATTGTGATACATTATTCAGACGTCGACCGAACGAGATACTTGCCTGGTCAATGAGCTTTTGCCATTTAACGATGGGTGAGTCGTCAGGGAGACCGTCAGGCTTCTGGGAGTAGAACCACACTTCAAACTCTTGAACCTCGAACCAGCCTCCAGGCTCCAGCGAGTCGAGTGCTTGCTTGTACATTGCCGTCCAATCTCCTATACTGCCAGACATGCTCCGCTGGTGGATGTAGTCAAATCTACGACTCGGCGGGTAACCCCATTCTTTTTCAAGGTCGTCGATCATGAAGGAACAGTTCGGTGCAGTCCTTTTCAGCTGAAGTTAGAGAGCTAGTCCGCCGGGTTGATAGTAAGGGTACCTCGTTACCATTGTGACTGAATAGGACTGAGGTCAACACCTAGATACCCCGGTAGAGTGTTTGTACTCAGTGGAAGAGTCCTTCAAAGCTGTCATTTAGGTCTTACCGAGCACGGTTGCTGCAGGGAATTCGCTGTGTAGAATCAAATGAGTCGCCGATTACCAAAAGGGTGTAAAGGTTTCTCACTCTGCGAAATCTAATGCCCAGAGTCCGGTCCCAGTGCCGATATCCAGCACCCGTTGCGGATCACGAAGCGGAGCCGTATGTAATCTTCCGCCTTGTACGAGACGGTAGATATGGTGCAGCATGTCCAACCTGTCTTGCTCTTGTTCGTCGTTAGGCTACATGATTTCAGCACAAGTCCCCTTCGGCTTTGTTTCGCAATGTACAAAAATGTATGTGTCATGGTCCGAGTGCTGATATCTTCGTCCATTCTGTCCCGAGATCGTCAGTGCATTGATGTTCGCACCAATTGCGATACTCGCCTCATAGCTATCTCTCAAAGATTAGCTAGGTCTCAGTGGTTGTTAGCGGGGGTGGACTTGCACATAGTTTAGAGCCGATGACCGAAGCGATGTTGTGATCGAGGCATCTTCGCTGATCTAGGTCAGTAATTGCACAGCTTGGCAATGTCCGAGCATGTGCTTATACCTTCCATATGCCGAGTCAACGTCGCTCTCTCCGTCTTCAGGATTCTGGTGATGGGCTCAGTGATTGCGCTGCTTGACTCGGCATCTTGAGTTACCTGGAAATCGATATGTGCGTCTCCCTCCATCATGGTCAAGTATCAAAAAGTTGAGAAGTCTTGGACGTCCAAGAGCGTCCTAGATCGGCTCCAGATGAGGGGCATGGAGTCCTATATCAACGCCGGGGGACACTGTGAGAGATGATGTCCGGCAAAGGACAGTGGAATGACTATGCAAGGATGCTGTCCGCGCAGGCAGAACAACCTTAGTTACAGGGCCTGGTCCAGACGGCTAGCAAGTAGCGGGTTCTGCGGGTAGGGCGATTTAATTGTTCACCAGCCATATCCATACAGTTGCAGTAGTTGGCGTCGCTCGGAAACGGAAAGGCCCTTCCGAATGCAAGTCGTTGCAACGTGGTTATGAGAGAAGCGGACTTATAAATGTACGGACACTCCTCCCTGCACTCTCACATCTAGCGTTGACTCTCAAACCGTCAATGTTTTCCACTCGCATAGGGTTTCAGCAAGCACCTCCGCACATATTTTTACTCTTTCACTCCGAGAACTAGAGCCAGAAAGTTCTGGCGTCGGAACCACTGACTGCCCTCACTGAACCTTCGTATGCAGTAGACATGGCCTTCCTGGATGGTCTGAGTGGTTTCGCTGGGGAACCGCTGTTGATATGCGGGCCTGTGTTACTGATAACGTATCTGCTTGGTCTCGCAACGTGGCGCTTGTACCTTTGCCCTCAGGCTGAGATACCAGGACCGACTCTTGCAAAGCTCACATATTGGTAAGGCGCATCCATCACAATAGAGGCTGCATGCATCCTTCAGCTCAACTCAGGACCTAGGTACGAATTCTACTACGATGTCGTACTCAGTGGTCAATACATATGGAAAATCCGCTCCATGCACGAGCAATACGGCCCGATCTTGCGCATCAACCCGGAAGAAGTGCATATCCAAGATGCCGATTACTATGATCAAGTGTATGCTGGCCCGACCCACAAGAGAAACAAGTGGACCTTCTTCACGAACTCAAGTGGTTTGCCTCAGTCTGCCTTTGGAACCCCAGATCACAATCTTCACCGTATGCGACGAGGGGCGATGAACCCGTACTTTTCAACAGCAAAAGTGCGGATGCTCCAATCGCGCATTGAGTCCAGTCTGAACAATCTGCTAGCCCGATTTCGTGAATTTCAAGAGTCCGGGAAGCCCATGACGGTCTCGTTGGCCTACGCAGCTCTCACAAATGGTGAGTCATTCCTGGCTTTGCTGGATGAGACTTACACGATTGGGGCAGATATTGTCATGGAATATGCTTTCGGGCGAAGTGACAATCGTTTGCTGGCTCCAGATTTCGACCCGAGCTTCAAAGAAGCAGGTGAAGCCGGAGCTAAGTTGAGTCATCTTGTGAAACAAATGCCATGGCTGCTGTCCCTGATGAAAATGATGCCCGACTCGGTGCAGATTGCTTTAAACCCGGTGATGGCCAGTTACATCAGGCTCAATCAGGTGGACTTCGCCCAATCTCTTTTTTGCCCGTTTGAGGCAAGGGGCCATGATCGCTGACATGCTGAACAGGACATAATAAAGCATGTTTCCGAGATTTACTCGCATCGTACCGATCCCGACAGCAAGTATCACTCGCAGACGACCGTATTCCATGCCATCCTGCAGGGCAATTTACCAGAGAGAGAAAAGTCTCCTGATCGGCTGTGGCAAGACGGACAAGTTGTCGTAATTGCTGGAACATTAACCACCGCAGCCGCCCTTTCAGAGATCACATTCCATCTCCTGAGACAACCGACAGAGTTGCAGACTCTCAAAGACGAGCTTGCAACGGCAATGACAGAGAACGCTGGTCTCCCAGATGTGGCCAAGCTAGAACAACTTCCTTACCTAACAGCGATAATAAAAGAAGGTCTCCGACTAAGTAGTGGCATTAGCACACGTTTGCAGCGCATTGCCACGGATGAAACGCTCATCTACACGGCCAAGAGGTCAACAGATGACAAGCACAATATCAATGAGAAGCAATATGTCCTTCGTCCCGGGATTCCGCTTTCTATGACCGGCATGCTCATCCATCATTCACCAGCTTACTTCGAGGACCCCATGAAATTTCGTCCTCGGCGTTGGATCGACAACCCTGGTCTGGATGACTATTTGGTGCCGTTCTCACGTGGTACGAGAGCTTGTGTAGGCATAAACCTGGCATATGCAGAGCTCTATCTCACGGTGGCGGCGATCTTTAGTCGGTACGGAAGCAGCGAAGTTCGTTTTGAAACGGATATCGGGTATCTGGAGCTGCACGACACGAGCTATAAGGACATTGAAATTATTGGTGATGGAACGACCCCGTTGTATCGACCTGACAGTAACGGTGTTAGAGTCGTGGTCCGCGATGTATGATGATGCCATGAATGAGGATGTCGATATTGTTGCACGGAGAATGAAATGCTAATGTCACGCCTCGACTACCCGAGTGCCTGGTTTGGGGATCGGCACAGGTGCAATCACTGGCAGTCTTGCATAGACCGGTGTTCAGCGCGGATGGTGGAGGAGGATATCAAGGAGAGTGTTTAGGCAGCGTTGATTATGTCGGCTAGAACCTGGGTAATAAGCACCTTATTTAAATGCTTCCGATAATCCGTCTTTCTGATAGCTTGGTGTGATCCGGGATGCACGTGTTGAAGAGGCTGGCTGAGCAAAAGTTACTCGAGTGTTTGAAAGCGACTATCGAGTTGATAAACGCCACATCTCAGGAGCAAGCATGATAGCGCCAAATCAAGAATAGCGCCTTGGCGGGAGCGTGACAGGCCTGGAAGGGTCTCTCAATGGGTTGGCGGTGAAAGTCAATTCAATGTGAACGTGGCCTCAGTTGAAATCTGTGAACTGTCACAACACTCTCCTTTCTGTTGGAATCTGATCAAGAGGACCTTGACCGTGTCGACACCGAGTCGCGTCTCCCTAGCCTATTCCATTGCCTGCCTTACTGCCATTGAAGATGCTGAAAGTCCCCTCGCGTAACAAGGCCAGCGGCCCAAATGCGGTCACGAAAGCAGTCATTCTGGTTAGTTGTTGCAGATAACGTGAGAATTGCGCCAGCTGACATGAAAAGGTGGGAGGCCCATCTCGAGGAACTCGCTTCAGGCCGTTGAGTCTGGATCTCCCAAAGGTAACCAAGCATCAACATCCTTTCTCTTGTTCGTCGGCAGTAACTAATGCCTTTCCTCTAGCCTCTCTTTGAGGTTGCAGGCCACCCCATCATCTGGCACTGCTTGAAGGCTGTTTCCAAAGTCCCAGACATCAAAGAAGTCATTCTCATCGGCTATTATGACGAAAGTGTCTTCCGTGATTTCGTCAAAGACTCTTCGAAAGAGTTCCCCCAGATCAAGATTCAGTACCTCCGCGAGTATCAAGCTTTGGGTACCGCTGGCGGACTCTACCACTTCCGTGATGCTATCCTTAAGGGCAAGCCAGACCGATTCTTTGTCCTCAACTCCGACGTGTGCTGCTCCTTTCCCCTCGAGGCTATGCTCAAGCTTTTCGAGGAAAAGGATGCTGAAGCAGTCATTCTCGGCACTCGTGTGGGCAATGACGCCGCCACCAACTTCGGTTGCATAGTGTCGGACACACACACGAAGCGAGTTCTGCACTACGTCGAAAAGCCTGAAGGCCACATTTCAAACTTGATCAACTGTGGCGTCTACCTCTTCGCCACTGAGTGTATCTTCCCGTCCATCCGCATTGCCATCAAGCGGAGGACTGAGCGACCCAGAATGATCTCCTATCCTTCATCTGAGAACATTGAGGCATCTTTCATTGCCGATCCAGAAGAAGATGGAGAGAAGAACGAAGTCCTTCGTCTCGAACAGGATATTCTGTCCGATCTAGCTGACAGCAACCGCTTCTACGTCCACGAAACTAAGGACTTCTGGCGTCAGATCAAGACTGCTGGTTCCGCTGTTCCCGCGAACGCTCTATACCTAGCGAAGGCATTCCAGTCTCAATCAGACGAGATTGCAACCCCATCAGCCAACATCGTCCCTCCCGTTTTTATCCACCCTACTGCTACTGTCGACCCGACAGCTAAGCTGGGGCCGAACGTCTCCGTTGGGCCTAAGGCTATCATTGGTGCCGGTGCACGTGTGAAGGAGGCGATCGTCCTTGAGGAGGCAGAAATCAAGCATGATGCTTGCGTTCTCTATGCAATTATTGGCTGGAACAGTCGCGTTGGTGCGTGGGCCCGAGTTGAAGGCACTCCCACCCCGGTTAGCAGCCATACCACCAGCATCATCAAGAATGGTGTCAAGGTTCAGGCCATCACGATTCTTGGTAAAGAATGTGCGGTGGGTGATGAGATTCGAGTCCAGAATTGTATCTGCCTGCCTTACAAGGAACTGAAGCGCGATGTCGCCAACGAAGTCATCATGTGAACCAGGTGTTTTATCTCAAACAACGGTTGTAACAGACGGAAGGTATCAACTGCATTCGGTACTCATGTCAACGGCCATAAAGAAAACTTGCCGTTCGAGGCAAATTGTGATAACAGGTGCTTTTCACAGAGAGCTTTAGGCGTAATGAAGTTGTGTTAAATTGCGAAATTGCTTTCACTCTAACTATTCCGTATCGGCGGATGAGGCATGATGCCGTGCTTAGATAGTTCTAGGCATCCCATCACGCCATTACAAGGTAGCTTACGCAAAAACTAATAAATATTGGCCATGGGAGCACCTCTTGATTGTAGGTCGATAGTTCTCAACTCGAGTTACATTCTTCCGCCTCTGACACCTCTGACACTGCGTAGGAGCCTTAGCAGATGCTGAGATCGCTTTGCTGTTTCACCTGCACATGAGGATCTCTGGCTGATGGCTTGTTGAACTCATACTACTACTGCGTTTCCTTCTTTGTTCCGTCAATTCTGGAAGAGCATAGGATCAGACAAATGTCATGACCACTGATGAACGAGAAGAGCCGCTTAAGAGGGCAGATACGGGCACCATGTTCAACCACTTGAAGGGTCTTCCCCACCCAACAAGTGTATGTGCTCCATTAGAGTGAGGAACGGGGCATACTACCACAGGAGCCATCATTGTCGAACGGTGCACGGTGGGCACAGGAGACGGCGATCTCGTCGAGGACAAGTGTCAACTTGAAGGTATGTGGATGACGGTGAGTACCTCGTCACAGAAGCCCAGGTTCGGAGTACAGGTTCACCCGAGGCCGTCGTCACCATCCGGGAAGAGCTTCTTCTTGCGCTGTGCGACTACGCTCCCTAAGAACGTGAAACAACCCTTTTCTACGGACACGTCGTCTCTTCTACATACCTCCATTTCCAGCCTAACCCACGCTCCATCTCAATACACTGAAGACAATGGCATACACTTTGACGGTCCCCGACAAATATGGGTGAGTTCTGCCCCGTTCGAGTGTGATGCACGGAGGCCTGACAACTGATAAGCTACGTTGTGCTCGTGGCGCTTGGTCTGGCCCCAGTATTGGCATTTTCCCAAGGCATCCTCGTAGGGTTGTACCGAAAGCCGGCTCGAGTTCCATATCCCAACCCATATGCCACCGCACAGGAAGCGAAGGAGAACCCAGCAGCATACAAGTTCAACTGCGCCCAGCGAGCACACGGCAATCTGTTGGAGAATATGCCCCAGGCCATTGCATCTATGCTTTTTGCAGGCCTGGGATACCCCGTGGCAACAGCGGCACTCGGAGCAGGTTGGATATTTTTCAGAATCGTCTACGCATATGGATACATCGAAGGCAGTAAGGCCGGAGGCAGGAGTAGGCTGAACGGATCGGGCTTCTGGGTGATGCAGGCTCTGATATGGGGACTGTGTGTGTCAATGGGGTTGAAGATGCTGTAGACTCAAGCTTCATATAACCAGGGTTAGGAGTTATGATAAACTGATCTCTACGGAGGACGCGCAAAGCGGTGGCATTGAGCCTGCGACCGGGATTTGTTGCGAGTCATGCTGTGCCGCACTGTGAAAATTCCCGAGTCACGACTTCGAGACAAAATCCTATCCCACCAGCGGCCCAAGTGACTCAAGCATGACTCTTCAACCGCAGCCGACTTTCACTATTCTTCCTCAATACTGATAAATAATTGCCTCGTACACCTCCAGCATGGCAGACGCAAATACTTCGCTTGCGCAGGAAACTGCAAACCTGCACCTCGACGAGGTCACCGGCGAAAGAGTCTCCAAGTCAGAATTGAAGAAGAGACAGAAGCAAAGACAACAGGAGGAAAAGAAGAAGGAGAGGGCCGCCGCTGCACCTCCCAAGCCTGAAAAGAAGGCCGCGAGCGCGGAAATGGACGAAAGCAACCTCAATCCCAATGTTGGTTGAATGTGTCACTCCCATTCCGCAACCTGCTAACCCTCTCTGCAGCAATACTTCGAGATCCGGAGTGGACGAGTCAACCGCATGCGAGAAACCAAGGACCCAAACCCTTATCCTCACAAGTTCCAAGTCAATACCGACATCCCCAAGTTCCTCGCAGAATATGCCGACCTCAAGCCCGGCGAGCAGAAGAAGGATGTGGAGATTCGAGTCGCTGGCAGAGTCTACACGAAGAGAACATCTGGCTCCAAGCTGGTCTTTTACGACATCAGAGGAGCAGGCACCAAGGTTCAAATCATGTGTCAAGCACAAGAGGTCAAGAGCGATGTCAGTTTCGAAGCACAACACGAACACCTCCGTCGAGGCGATATCATCGGCATTGTGGGATTCCCAGGTCGGACATCGCCCAAGAACAGACCCAACGACGGCGAACTGTCCGTCTTTGCAACAGAAGTCACCCTCCTTACGCCCTGCCTGCATCAAATCCCTTCGGAACATTTTGGTCTCCAAGACGTCGAAACTCGCTTCCGCCAACGATATCTCGACTTACTTATCAACGACCGCTCCCGTAAGATCCTCCTCACCCGAGCCAAGATCGTCTCATACATTCGCAACTACTTCGACTCGAATGGCTTCGTCGAGGTTGAAACGCCCATGATGAACTCAATCGCAGGCGGTGCCACGGCCAAGCCCTTCATCACGCATATCAACGAGTACGACACGGACATGTTCATGCGTATCGCCCCAGAGCTGTATCTCAAGATGCTCGTGGTTGGCGGCATCGAGCGTGTGTACGAACTCGGCAAGCAATTCCGCAACGAAGGTGCCGATCTCACGCACAACCCCGAGTTCACGACCTGCGAATTCTACGAGGCCTACGCGGACGTCTACGACGTCATGGACCGCACCGAAGAGCTTGTGTCTGGACTCGTCAAGGAGGTCACTGGCGGGCACAAGACGACCTTCCACACCCAGTCTGGCGAGACATACGACGTGGACTGGTCGCGTCCCTGGAAGCGTATTGAAATGATCCCTGCCCTCGAAGAAGCGACGGGCGAGAAGTTCCCACCCGGTGACCAGCTCCATACCGCCGAGACCAACGAGTTCTTCAAGCGTCTCTTGAAGAAGGTCAATGTCGTGTGCCCGCCGCCCGAGACCAACGCTCGTATGCTCGACAAGCTGGTCGGCGAGTTTATTGAGGAGAAGTGCATCAACCCGACCTTCATCACGGGTCATCCGCAGATGATGTCTCCATTGGCCAAGTACCATCGCTCCCAAGCCGGCATCTGCGAGCGGTTCGAGGCCTTTGTGTGCAAGAAGGAGATTGTCAACGCATACACCGAGTTGAACGACCCGTTCGACCAGCGCCTGCGATTCGAGGAGCAAGCCCGCCAAAAGGCCCAAGGCGACGACGAGGCGCAAATGGTCGACGAGAACTTCTGCACGGCCCTCGAGTTCGGTCTGCCTCCAACGGGTGGCTGGGGCATGGGTATCGATCGGATGGTCATGTTCTTGACCGACAACTACACTATCCGCGAGGTGCTGGCGTTCCCGTTCATGAAGGAAGAGAAGAACACTGGAACGGACAAGCAATTTGCTGCCGAAGTGGTCGGGATCGAGCCAATGCCCGAAGAGGATGTGAGCGTTGCTCATTGATAGAGCGGCCGCCGCCAGATGACACTGAGTGGATTTTCTTCTCGAGAATTGCAGACGAAGAAAAGAACGGCGCTTTTGGCCCTCCGGATTTTTGCGATTTGATTAGCTTGGGAAGGAGTGTCCTGCGTGGATAGACGGAGATATGACGGTTGTCTTATTGTCAAGAAACCCACTAGAGAAAGATACGAGACGAGAAGAGACAATGACCCGCCTGGAGTACGTTACGAGTGACGCGCAGATGAATTGTGACGTGGACGTGGACGTGGCGAGGTATAGGATGGCGTACCCATGGTAGACAGACGGACCACTTTCCGCGCTCTTCCTGCTGGGGATGATGAACTGTGTGGGTTTCTAGAGAGAAATGGTAGAGAGAAAGACAGAGAGAGAGAGAGAGAGAGCGCGCGCGCGCACAACAGATGCTACTTCGTGTCCTGTGTTGGTACCCAGGCAGGTAGCTTGGCAAAGTACCTTGCCAGCGCCACGAGCAATACAACTATGTCAAAGAGATTGTTTGACATGAAATCGAGTTTCTTGGTGTGGTCGTTCCTTGCAAAAAACGATTCTGGTCCGTCCAACGTGTGTCTTTGGATCCGAACTCTCTCGACGTGGCAGATTTCTTCTGGACGTGGAATCTTTGATTGACCTTTCAATTCCGTACACGTACAGTAGTGTAGTATTTACCTTGTATGTACGGGATTTCTTTCTTCTAGGTATACAGTACACAGCAGTCGGCTATATCACATCGGCGATAGCGCAGAGAGGAGCAGAGAATACGAAAACCACCACCAAGCTAGCTCTTCCATCTTCATCTTCATCTTGAGCTTCAGATTTGCCATCTGGACAATCACCCAAGTCATTGTTGCTCACTCTCCTTCTCCATCTCCATTTCCCCCGGCTGCCGCCGCTGTAGGAGAAGTTGTTCCCTCAAAGCGCCCTCGGCGTGATTGCTCATGATCAACGCCAATGCCGTAACGGCAGGCAAAACGCTCGCGGCCAGCACCGGACCGGCAGTGGCTGCGCCCGTCGTTGCTCGTGTTGCACCCGCATTGCCCTCAAAAACGCCGATGGCAGAAGCTCTCTGCTGGGCACGCTGCGCAAGGATCTTGGCCGCTTGCTTGGGGAACCAAACCCGGCTGCCCAACACAACGGTCCAAGTCAACAGTGCCAGAGCGCCCGCTTGGTGCGCGCTCGCGAGGTGCGTCGGGACAAGGTACAGCAGCGTACATATGCCCAGCGTGACCTGCAGCACGGCGAAACCGACGACGCCGTGCACGCCCTTCTTCGCGGCTCTGGGTAGAACCTTGCTCATCGTCTTGCCGCGACTGAACGCCCACAACGCCATGACTGCCGTGAAGGCCGTGGTCGCGAGGATCCGGTGGTCCAGCTGCACCAAGCTGGGGTTTTCGAGCATGTTGCGCCACCACAGGTCGCTTCCGTCATCTTCGCGCGAGTAGAACTTGTCCCACAGCTCCGACCTGGGTGGCGTCAGGCCCAGACCCATGTAAGGAAACTCATTGTAGATCAGCCCCGCGTCCAGCCCGGCGACGAGGCCTCCAGACATCGCAGTGATGAAGATCAAGCCTGCCAGCAAGCCCACGTACCGCTTGAACGGCCTGAGAGCGGGGTTCTTCAGCGCGTCGAGGACACCCTGGTGCGCCTTGTCCGGTGCCGCTGCCGCCGCGGTCTTGAGAATCTTGTTCGTTCGAAGAATGTCCAGTCCGTTCCACAGCATGGCAAGGTAACAAACAAACGCGGCGCCCAGGTGCGCCGTCAACCGGTACTGCGAGACGCGCGGATGGCTTCCCGGCGCGAACAGGTCGTCCTTGAGTCCCGACTTGACCATCCACCAGCCGATGAAGCCTTGGAAGCCAATCAACCCAGCGATGCCGAGTAGCCTCACGGCCATGTTGCGCGACACTCGTCGTCTAGCGACAAAGTACGCCGCCGGCAGAACGAACGAGAGACCAATGAACCGGCCCCAGAGTCTGTGAATCCATTCCATCCAGTATATACTCTTGAACTCTTCGAGCGTCATGCGCGAATTGAGCATTTTGAATTCCGGCGACGAGCGGTATTTGGCGAATTCGGCCTCCCAGTCTTCCTGGGACATGGGTGGGAGGGATCCCGTCACGGGTTTCCATTCCGTTATGCTGAGTCTGTAAGATTCCTGTTAGCATTCAAAAAGGTATCCCCATAGAGCATAGGGCATAAATAGTAAGAAAAGGTCAACAGAGTGTTGTGTGAAACGCACCCTGATTCCGTGAGCCTCGTGAGGCCGCCAAAGACCACGATCCCAAACACACTCGCGGCACTGCCGAGGAGCCAGTATGCCACTGTGTTGGACGATGTGTCCGGGAACGATGACGACGAAGATGATGGCCCTGCCTTCTTCTTGTTGCCCGTATCTGCATCGCCAGACTGCGCTCCCTCATCCTGCTCTACGGCCTGTGTGGCTCTTGACTTCGCAGAGGCCGAGAACGAGCGACACTCAAATCTCCTCTCGGCATACGTCCTGACGCTTGACTGTGTGCATCTGTCCACGCTCTGTCGGTAGATCGATCTGGTAGATTTCCGACTGAAGGTTCGGCTCGGCGTGATTGGACGAAGCTGTACGTTGCGATGGCTGCAGTTGAAGAACCGCTTGGACAAGCCTGGCGCAGCTTCGCGCAGGGCTCGCGCAAAGCCTGATCCGGGCAGCATACCTTGAAACCTAGGGTTGCGTGCACTGCTGCATACCCAAAAGGAGAAGAAATAAGGTGCAGGTTCCCGACAAGTTACAACCTACTGGTATTTGATGAGATCTACAACACTATTTCCGTACGAGTTTATTGACGGCCAATGAGAGAGCTTACAAAGACTCCTGCACACGGGTCAGACCACCCACATCCAAGGGCAGAGAGTATCACCTGTTACCAGTAGTGTACGGGGCAGTTGGTAAAAAACGGCTCGTGCTGACCGTAGACGTTGAATTACGTCGCACAAAAAAATGAGTATGATTGTAAATGGAATTTGATTGAAGCATCGATTTGTTGACACTTATACACACATACAAAGTCCGCTAATAGCTGTTTATCATCAAATAAAATTCGTCGTCATGAGCCCCAAAAGGAATATTAGGCGGGATCAGCTTGGTGGATCAGTCAATAATGATCCAAAATATCGTCAACAGCACTGCCCTGTCTTTGAGGTGGTGCTCGTCCTTGCGGTCCAGACATCTGCGGTCTGAACGGCGAATAGCTTCTTGCTGGCTCATTAACACTACGAATTGTGGCATTGGGTGGTATCGAGGATGCAGGAGTCATTGATCGCGGCTCCTCGGAGTATGGTATGTATCCTGAAGCTGACGTGGTTTGTAGCCGAGGCAATGTTGGTCCTCCTGATGGTGTCATGGCCCGTGGAGGCAGGCTGTTGGGCGTGAATGACCGGTCGACTGGTGGTGGACCACCTGCCGTCATGGATCGAGGAGGAGGTCCAGTTGGTGTGAATGATCTCTCAGGGCCTCTGACGGGAGTTTGCGCCCGAAATTGCGGCCCAGGTAAGGGTGACATGCGGCCTCTTTCTTCGGAGATACTTCGAAAGGTAGGTCCGACCGCGGCTGGTTGACGACGTCCCATCGTGTCGACGCCAGGTTCGGAGTTCGATCCAGACCATGAAGGCGCCTTGGAGGACGTAGAGCTCCGATCGTCTGGGTAAGGGAGGCCTCCAGAACTATTCGGGTTGTATCGTGGGAGAGAGCTGTTGGACATGCCTCTGCCAGGTGCCCGGAGTGGATCCATCTGATATGATCCAGGATCATGTCGATTTCCTTGCGCTGTTCCTGGTCTAGGTGGAGCTGGACTATATGAGCGCTGAGAGAACTGGGACATGCCTGGGTTTCGATTGGATGATGTGTTGCCGTACCAAGCACCAGCGGGATCCTGCCCTGGGTCTGGTAAGGTGCTCATTTCTCCTGCGGAGTTCATTAAAGGCGCATTCGACGTGAAGCTCTCAAATGACGCTGTCGAACCATGTGTGACAGTGCGCATCGGCATTGGGGGTCGAGAGGAGATATTTGGCAGGGTTGGCAGTAATTCGTTGCTGTTCCTGCCTGTTCCTGGTCTGGATGTGTATTCAGGCAGAGTAGTCATTGTCGTCTGTCGAGATAGACCGGGGAAAGAGTCGACTGCATCGGTGCCGAGGTTGGGGAGAGTAGGCTGCTTCTTGACATCGAGTCCTTCTCGTGCAGCCTGCGCCTCTTGACGAGCTCGAAGTTGGTTTTCTTTCCTCAACGCCTTGTCTACCTTGGTTCTCACGATCCTCTCCATCCTTCGATTGATCTTGTTGCGGCAATAGCCCGTGAGGCCTCCATCGCGGCTTGGGATATGATGCCAGAGGAAGAGCAGATAAAGCACCACAGACACCATCAGACTGATAACTGAGATGACCCAGATGACAAGTGTCCACAGCATACCGAACAAGACGACGGCCTGAAGGTGATTTGAGTCTGCTAGGATGCCGATATTGACAAAGAACTGGACAACGGGAGAGTGTCCATCATCAGGGGCGTGCTCGCCAACTGGAATCAGCTTCAACCTCAACACTGAGTATAGGGTGATTGCATTGATCACTTGTCGTGGGCCTTCGGCAAACACAATTCGTAACCATGCCTCGAATGAAAAGTAGGCGAACAGCGCAACGTAGTCGGCACCCTTCCGACTCTTGGTCAACTCGGCAAACACCAAGAATCGTTTCCAACCTCTTCCCTGTCCCCATCTAACTGATTGTACTCGAACCGCCAATGGATCGAGATAACTTTTAGCCACTCCACCTTGTTGGATGACTCTAATTGCCCGCCACCACCTGTAAACAAGGAGGATGAAGGAGAGGATGATACATCCCGCAAAGATCCATCGTGAGATGTTCAGTGGGATTTCTGGCTTGATCTGTCCGGCCCATCGATCGAACGCGAGTAGTTGGATGGCGGTAAAGGTATCGACTCCATAGACGGAGATGGAAACGACACCCATAACAAGGAGGTAGCCATAGGCGAACGGTGTCCAGCACGAGGAAGATTTGAAGTCATCGAGATTCTGCAAAACATGTCAGTCCGGAGCTAGACTTTCTGCTTCACTTGCAAGTACTGACAATGTATTCCCACTTCTGTTCCGCAGTCAAGGCACCGAACTTTTCTCTATCACCACCGCAGCAACCCATAATGAATGTAGTATTGAGTTCTTGTGGTAGTTCGCAGTCAACTGCGGCCGGGCAGCAACTGAAGATGATGCAACGGGAGGATGACCAGGTGTGTGGCAGGTATTTACGGTTGTGGCCACGAATTCTGTGTCTGTTGGTGGCAGGTGTTGTAGCACGGCTCAGCCGTTGGTCAGAGACAAGAGTCCAGCTCAATTGCCTGGGTTTCGCCCTCGTATTGAATGGCTTTATCTCATCTCTTTCCAGCAAACCTCACGGGTGACACGAGTATCACTGTTGATAGGAGATGCTAGACGATCGGTTCTCCTTCTTTTGGTGGTGCAAGATGCGAGGATGCGAGGATGAGTATGCCGTAGCTGAGGAACAATCACAGGCCTGGAGGCGCGTGGTTGAGTGCAGACGGACAAGAAGCACAGGGACAAGGGTGGCTGGGTTGAAAGAATGGACTGGGCTCGATGTGGACCGAGCACCCTGAATGAGAACAATGACAGAAATTGAGAGGCAAGGAGCGCAGAAGGTGAATTTCTCGGTTGTATGGAATAGCGAAGGACTTGATGAAACAATGGAAAGGAGAGTGATTGAATGCTGGAACGGACGAGTGAAGAGAGTGAGCAGCAAAGGATGAGTGAATGAATGAACGGGTGTGTGAGATGTGTACCTAGGGACACGGAGTACGAGGCCTCCCAGTTAGTCTACAAACAGGTGCCCTAATGAGGACTAGAGCGATGGCCCTGGGGTCTTCCGGGCATCTGATGAGATGCCAATGGCCGAAAAGCACCTGGCGTGGAGCCCGTAGCCCCCCAAAGCGCGGGCCATCTCAAACAAGAACTGACAAGACTATGCCTACAACGGCCTAACGCCCAAGCGCTTTGGTCCCCTCTTCCCCTGGGCCCGATCCTCAAACACGCCTCACATCAGCAAGCCCTTCTGTCATTCGTGCCTTGGTCGGATCGGCGCATGCAGGAACCCGTGGGCCGTTCGGATGCTTGTTTTATGAATGGATATGAAGCTGGTCTTGGCCGCAGCCAGAGCATCAGCCAAGGCATCGGGAAGAGAGGCCTCTACCAGGTAAATTACTCGCCCGAAGATCGCATCGTCCATACTGTAGGTTTTGCCCATCACCATATCCTCTTGGCCACCATTTCATAGCGCTTGACTTTGTCAAAAGCCTCGACTCCATGTCCTTTGTCTTTTTCTTTTTGCTGTTTGTTCTTGTCTCGCTCCTCTTTTTCTCGCAGTGCCCGGAGACCTGCGGGATCGTCTTCGTAAATCCACCTTCTCTTGTCCTCGTCCACCTCGACCACTCCCCAGCCGCCTACGCGGCGACCTCCTTCCACGTGGTGAATAGCGTTCTTCTCCCGTAGTTTCATAGAGTGATATCGAGATCTAGCGAACGCTAGAAGAACCATCCCTAAGACCAGCTTGCACGCCAGCAAGATCAAAAACAGCAGAAGGAACATGAGAACGGTTGTCATATGGGTCACAGCGCGAGACTTGGTGATCACAGTTGGTATGGAACGAATAATGTCGTCGACTGTTCTCGAGATCGCTGCACTTGTACTCAGAGGCAAGGTCGACCGTGCTGCAGAATAGTCTTCGTATATACTTGCCAGGCTGGTCGATGAGCTAGGTGCAGTTGAAGGAACCCACGCCGCCATGAACATTTGGTACGTCTGCACGCTTGCTCGGATAAAAAGACAACTCAGAGGGATGACAGGAAGTCCCAGTCTTTTTGTGAGATTTTGGTCGCCAAAAGCATTTGTGTAGTAGTCCTTGGCCAGAACGTCAAGAAAGCGGTCGTAAATCGCAGGTCGCGTGTTGTTGAATTTATTGATATAGGCATGCTTCAACCAATCGACCAACATCTCCGAACCCAACACAACAAGAAATGGACCCAATACTTGGCTGACAGCCGGCGCATATGAAGTGATCGAATTCACCACTGCTGGCAGGAGAGTAAAAGAACTTGGTAAAATCGAGCTGGCTGACTTTGGAGGGACTGCTGCTGTCAAGGGAAGACTGCTGTTGCTAGAAGCAGGCGCTGATGTTGTCGCAGACGCGGAGTTCATCAGCGCACTGAGTCCAGAGCTCAGTCCTCCGGTTTCAACGATATTGCGAGCCGCAATAATGACAAGCATGTGCCATAATTGAAACCGCTCGACAATGTCCGCGCAGGTTAGCTGGAAGAGATTCTCCTTTTCGAATTTCTTGAACACTGTGCCCTTGATTTCGACAAACTGGTTTGACATCAAAAGTGTAATGAGTGCATTGGAGTACGAGTTGACAGCGACGTTGAGCGTAATGACCTGGTAAAAGAGGGCCACCGAATGAATGACTGTATAAACAAGAGCAAGTACAAACAGCCAGAAAGGCCGTAAGATTTTGCTGTGACCATCCGGTTTCCGCTCAAGTGCTTCACGAGAGAACAAACATTCGAGAACGTCTTGTCCAATCGCGGAAAACAGTCGATCGCACACTTCCAAGATGTTGTAGATGACGTAGAGTTTGATCGCTGCTTGACCGCGAACCCAATGATACATTCTGCTGGCATCGAGTCTCAACAGGACTACGCAGGTGGTGAGGATCAAAAGGCCCCTCAAAAGGTCCGCTTTATCGTCCGGTAGCAGCGCCGAGGGGACTGATTTTGTTCGCCGATGATGTCTGTTCTGCCTGCGGGTTTGTAAAGATGCGTTATGAGTGGACCTAGGTTCCGTGGCACCTGGTTCTGATACCTTTCGCGCTGTGTTGGAAGGGATACTGTTTCGCCGTCTATTCCACATTCGACCAGTCCCTTGGTATACAAAGCTGAAAACAAAAAGAACTTCTGTCGACACGTTGATAGTCCATGACTGAACAAGTATGTAGATGGATTTGAGGAGCCGGAGCGGGAGTATGGTGAAGATGTACAGCCACGAATCGAGGCAGGCCAAGATACCAAACCAAAGCACGCCCTCTAGGTGCGGGGGGAGTAAGAGGAAATTCATGAGCCTTTCGATCTTCGCACGTGAAGATTCGTAAGGGAAATCACTGGCAGCAGATCTGTGAATATAGAATTGTGAGGGCCGTTGAGAGGACAACTCCAGCTGCAGATAGGTCGGCAGGGATAATGGGGGAAGGGGGATTGACGTGGGCATTGGAGAGGGTAACGGACGTCCAGAGGACGAATATCTCCTGCCATCTGCGCCCTCGACATGTGATGAAATGTCAGGTACAACAAGTGTTGGGCGAACTCTGTCCGGTTTTTGTGGCGATTGAGCACTTCTGATCGAGCCCGGTGTTGAGATGGCTCGCTTCAGCAGGCCGGGCTTTGGGCTAGGGGTGATCTCGGGATGTCGCTGCCGACCACTGGTCTCAATGGTTAAATTTCGTGGTCTCCTTGAGTCACTCATATCGACTGAGGGAAGAAGAGGCGAACGCAGTGCGACTGCTCGCGTGGGTGCGTCATCTGTGTATACATCCGAAAGCTTTGGAGGGGGAAGAGGAGGGGGGAGTTGGACATTCTGGTGCTGCACAGTCGACTCAATGGCTCGGAGTGGTAGTGATTCTGGTGTGGCCGTAAGGTCTTGTAGTTTGTCTCCCGATAATTTCAGCACATTTTCTGGTCGAGAAGCAGACTCGATGCCTCTGTATGGATCCAGTTTCGTGTGGGAAGACACTCTCTTGCTTACACTCCCGGGAATCTTGCCCGTGTGCGCAGATCCGTTCGAAGGGGATTCGTGTGCTCCATCATCGGTTGGATCGATATGTCCATTGGTGCCTTCTAGCAACGAAGAGCCAGTCAGGGGTTTGTCGTCATTCATATCATTACTGCGTCCATCAGGCGAGTTCCAACCCAATTTTGTCTCCCTGGTCATGGATTCCTCTGGGCTCTGGGCTTGAGACGAGTCGGCCCGATGCAGACGTCGTATTGAAGATTCTTGCCCTTTGGGCTTGGATGCATTATGGCCGAAGCTGTTCGAGGGTTCGATTGGATTCAAAGGTTCTCGGTAAAGCACGGTGCTACCGTTCGAAACGGAGGTTTGAACTGTGTGCTCGTCCATCTTGAATTGGAAGCGAGTTGATTGGCCAATGAGCCATGGTGTTCACATATAGATGAGCATGGGCAGTTAAGAGCAGTGAGCGTCAGTATGGTCCAGCACGCAATGGCATGTGCAGGTACCCCATACGATGTCGTTGGTTGTGCTCATAGACAAGGGATTAGTCGAAGTGCGAGAAACAAAAGATGTCACTTTTGCGGCGTCCAAAGCGAGTGGCTTGTTATCGATAAAGCCATCATCCCACCAGCCACCATTGACCAGACATCACAAATCATTCGATTCCATCACTCGCCAACTTCCAACTTTCAAGTTCAAACCTCATTCTCCGTATCACCGTCTCCTCTGTGATATCTGTGATCTCTATGCACTCGAGACCTCGCTCAAACTAACAGTAGAGTCTAATTCGACATTGAATCAGAGCCGTCTGGTCCCTGATGTCATGGCGGTTGCCTTGAGGTTTTGAGCATCCTTTGGCTACCTATTTTCATGAAGTAGCTCGAGCTCTGGAGCGCCTTGAAACAAATTATCGAGCTAATCGAGTCCTTAGAATGGATCATGAAGGATTGTCAGGCTGGAGCGCTTCCAGAGATGATGTGGAAGGACTCTTCAGTGACTACGAACCCTCGGGTCCTAATCCAGAAAACCAGAGGTCAGCTTGGAGGGACCCGAACATTGTGGCTTCGCCTTTGCAGTCGTCGCAGTATCTAGCGGATACATCTTTCTCCAGAGTTATCAGGTCGCCGCTTCCACAGGTCACAGGTAGTCCTTCAAGGCCCTTATCGCAACGAAGAGCTGCGTCTGCAAGCCAGGTTTTGGCAAGTAACTATGGTGAACACAGCATATCGACAACTTCATTCGAGCCTCCGCTTCGATCTATCTTCGTATCTGGCCCTCCGACTGCTTCTATCTCGGCAAATACTGCCCTGGCATCAATGAGTGGTGCAATCTCTTCCGGTACCACAGGACCTTTAGCGGCATTGACACACGCTGGCGCTAGCCGTCGAAGCACTAGCCGGCACGGTGATACTGTCCCTTCAACATCTGTGATAGCGAAGAGACAACCTCTCAACAGCTCGGAGAAAGACGTCGATGACCCAACGACCAGCTCTGCGACAAATGCTATGGATATTGCCTCGGCAAGCACCCCAGCAACTGTCTCGGGACTATTTGTACCTGGTGATGCACGGAGCCCAAGTTTGTCCACAGGCCCATCCTATCTCCGCGCCATTTCGGGCGTTGGCCGCAGTATAGGTGACACCTCTACTCTGACCGGTCACCTATTCCACGTTGGTTTTGAGGAAGGGCGCCACTCTGATATAACCGTGCACGCCTTCGGACAAGCATATAAACTTCATAAACTGTTACTGGATCGAGTCCCGTTCTTTGCTTCGGCGTTTTCGGGATCGTGGGCAGAGAGTAGTGCCAAGGAAATGACTATAGTGCCTGAGGATATCGATGCAAACATTACAAAGACCGCATTTGAGCTTGCCTTGAAGAGGATATATGGCACACAGTTTCCACTACAAGAAGAAGAAGAAGCCATTGGACTTTTCGCAACGGGCTGTTGGCTCGACATGCCTGACCTGGTTGATTCATGCGTCGAAAGCATTCTTCGCCAAATGCAGCCATCTACGCTTGCCAGCCTCATCAAGCTCGTTACCAACAACTACTATGGCAAACCGGGAGATCGCATCCTTGCCTCGGCGAAAGCTATGTTGTGTAGGGACGGTTGGGAGATGCCATATGAGTTCTGGGACGAGATCCCTGCAGAGATCATTCGTGAAATAGTCGGTGGTGACCCTTTCTTCGTGCCTGGAGAATGGGACCGATGGTACTTGGCGGTGAAGCTCCTCAACCGTCGTCTTAGAGCCAAAGCCGTCGAGAATGGCCTCGTGTCTCTCGGAGGACGATACATCCATCCCAAGCCGAATAGCCTGAGGTTTTTTGCCGTGAGATTTGATGCCCCGTACCGGATTGCGGGTAACAACCGGTATGTGTCTGAAAAGGACGACGCATGGATTGCGTTGTATACCACACCCGAGGTCGCACCGCTGTTGGTCCTTCTTGATGAAGGAATCCACTACGTGCATCTCCGATTCGAGCAGCTGCAGCAGATTCGCTCTCACCGCGACATTCTTGGGGTTCCCATACTACCAGAAAAGGTGATATCTGATGCTTTGTGGATGTCCATGGAGCTTCGTCAGAAGGTTCTCAACGCCCGAGACGCAGATATTGAGCTAGGATTGAGCGAAGTTGCGGACGATTATGAAGTTGTTGTCGGAGAACAAGAGGCCTCGGCCTTGGTCAAAGGCAAGGCAAGGGAGCAAGACGAGATGAGTGAAATTGGTCTGGAGATGGAGTCTGGTTCCTGGGACGGCAACGGCAAACCGAGGAAGTTCTGGATCCCTGGTCACGATGTGTCCTGCGTGATGGGTGGGACTCGCGAGGCCTGTAGTGCATCGAACGCAACAATTGGCGCCGACTGGAGCACGAATGCAGCCAGGCTGTCGGCAAGCCTCGAGCCAACAGACGTGGCATGGGCTTTCGACTTCACCGGCCAAAACGTGATTGAAGGTGGCAGGCCTCCTTCACGAAACTATTCGCCAGAGGACGCACCACGCTTTAGCCATTATCCTCCGTTTCGCTTCTCTGCAGAGTTCCCCAACCCGAGGTCCCTCAAGGAGAAAAAGCGTATCTACTCGCAGACGGTGTGGTACGCAGGGAGTCTCTGGAACCTCTACATTCAACGCGTGAACAATTCCAAATCGCAACAACTCGGAATTTACCTCCATCGTGCAAAGGATAAGGATCCCAATGATGATCCACTGGCTCAGTTCATTCCTGCCACCGTCGACGATCGAATAGGACAGCTCGAGCGCGAGATGCTGCTTCGGAAGAACGAACGGCGCAACCAGATCTGGAGGATCAGTGAGGCTACTGCTCGGGGGTCGGAACCTGATCGAGAGGATACCCCTTCGACATCTACCGAGTTTGATCCTGGGACCGCCGCCCGCTTTGGCGACACAGAAAGCTCACCTGCCGAGAGTCGAAAAGGCGGAAGTGTACCCACCACCACCACCACCAACAACAACAACAAAACTTCACACATGCCGAGCAACACGGTGGAGCCTGGTGGGGAAGCCAGCGTTCCAGGTTCGCAGATGCTGGATGAAGACGAAGAAGACGAAGAGCTCGTGCGCAGAAACCGGAAATACAATGTTTCCACGATGCCCCCTTATATGGACTCGCGGCCCACGATCCGGACCTATTTCAAGATATATTCGCCTAGCAAGGCTGGTCGGCTGTTGAGCATTTACGAGAGCGCTCCGGATCGGTTCGACGTAAGCAAGAGCTGGGGGTGGAAGAGTAGCCAGATGCAACTCGACGATGGGATGGGTGGGCTGGACGCCAACAAGAGCAGCAAGGACAACAAATTGCGGTATATGGTTGTGATTGGGAACGTTTGATCGGCACATCAGGTGTGTTCTATTATCATCATATATGTAGCAGCATGTGTGTGGTACGGGTGTTCTTGAGGGATTACCGAGTTATGAGCGCCATTTTAGCGACGAGATTGATTGCCCCTGTTATGAGAACATGACAATAATGATGCACAGGGTGAGGAATATGCTTCTCGATCTCATGAATTTGGTGTTGGGTGTTGGGTGTTGGGTGGTTTGCTCAACTCGCGAGTAACCTACGTACATGTTAGGTACGTGGTAGGGATTTTGTCTGTCGATTTGGCACATGAAGCATGCGAATATAAATGTTTTAATCTGTCCGCGAAAGTCCACCACTGCAGAGGAAGAAGCATTGTCTTGTCCACACGTTCTCCAGAACCACCTAGGTCGCATGTTTAGGTCTCTCACTCGCGAAGAACGATTGAATTGAGATTTACTGTAGTTCCCAACGCGTGAATTCACAGCGACTAAACGTACATCCCATCCCTCTGTGCCAAGAGTTCCCCTGTACTATCAGGTATATTTGGACTAAATCAAACTGCCTGACCGTTGCTTCTCAGTGCTGTGGTCTGCTTCTTCGCTAAAATTGAGGCGCGATCCCTTGAATCCATATGGGCACGATCCACGCTAGCATCTGACAATCGTCTGGCAGATGTACGGTATTTGAAGAGGAATATAGTATTGAGTGCGCTATCGATTTGGGTGCAGTAAGATTAACTTAGTCTCGTCGCGTTGCTTACCAAGAAGAGCAATCAAGCAAATCCCCATGCAAATGTAAGTATTCCACGGGCCGAAGCTACGTTCAGGACTGGGTACGGAATCCAGTAAGCAGATGCACCACCTGCTCATGACCACGCGCTTCTGCCGCCTGTAGCGCGTTGCCGTATAGGCCTCCTTGTGCATTGATATCAGCACCCTTCTCGAGCAATATCTGCACCGTCTTCTCATATCCACCCGCTGATGCCGCCTGTAGCGCGTTGCCAAACCTGCCTCCTTGTGCATTGATATCAGCACCGTTCTCGAGCAGTATCTGCACCATCTTCTCATAACCACCCGCTGATGCCGCCTGTAGTGCGTTGCCGTATAGGCCTCCTTGTGCATTGATATTGGCGCCCTTCTCGAGCAGTATCTGCACTATCTTCTCATAACCACCCGCTGATGCCGCCTGTAGTGCGTTGCTGTATAGGCCTCCTTGTGCATTGATATCAGCACCCTTCTCGAGCAGTATCTGTACTATCTTCG